>NC_056735.1:1242105377-1242455377 GCF_019279795.1 Protopterus annectens | reverse complement strand
AATACATAATTTCTTTCCCAATATGTCATTACCATGTTCGCGAATGCCCCACATGCTGAACCCATTGCCACTCCTATGGTCTGCAAAAAGTACCTGCCATTAAAGGAGAAATAGTTTCTTAAAACAATTTGTAATAATTACAAAATTAGATAAATTTTTTGTGGGATGACCGTGTACAGGTCTTTTACATCTACAGTGACCATGTCGTCACTTGCGTCACACCTGGTTTTGTTCACGTTCTAAAAAAGCCCAAGAGTCTTTACAAATTTGGCTTTCATTATGCAATATTTTCTTCAGCTCATGGTCTAAAAATTGGGCACAAGCAGTGGTAATGGAGCGTCTTCCATCCACTAAGGGCCTCATAGGTGGATCTGAGAAGCTCTTGTGAATCTTGGGAATACCAAAGAACACTGGTATCCTTGGTCTAATGATGTTAAGATAATTATGTAAGGAAAGGTTAAATTCTTTCTAGAAAAATGTCAGTGAGTTGGCTGTAGATTTTTCTATATGCTGCATTTAATTCATTAAGGGACACTTCCGTGTAATTTTCCTGTGTCTAACATAGCCAACATTTTGTCACTGTTATGTGGAAAAGTAAATAATTACAACCCCTCCCCTTTTGTCAGTTCTCATAACCCTGACGTCATATTCTTGCAGTTCCAATAAACAATCATGTTCACTTTGGTTCATGTTGTGAAGTGTTTGACCTGGCCTGTATTTGCTCTTATTTAGATTATACAGATCTAGTTCACAATTTTTTTCATGCATTGCTAGTTTCGGTGCAAAGGGGGGTTTGTAAGTAGAACTGATCTTAAAAATGCTGCCTTCACTGACATTAGTTTGGGAGGTAGTACCATGTAGTAAGGTCAAATTCAACTTTCTTAAATAAAGTTTCAGGTCTAGCATAGTGTCTACCACATTAAATCTCTTACCAGGTACAAAAGACATTCCCTTAGACAATAAGTCAGCTGTAGTTTCATTTATATATAAAGATGAATAATTGTGTACTAAAAAGTCTTTTTGGTGGTTAAAAACCACTGTATAGGTACCCGCTTCTTGAACAGAGTCCACTGGTGTTGTGGTGCTTACATTAATGAAGGAGTCATTAACATTAACATGGTGACCAGAAGGCACTAGTGGAGACGCTAAACTCTCCAGTTCCTGTTCTCTGGCCTGGCCCCCTGAAAAACCTGTGGTTGGTAGCCGCCCTGTGGTTGCTGCCTATCGTTGTAGTGGCTTTTGTTCCTAATTCTTTCGCTTCTCCTGAGTTCTGGAAATTCAGCATCATAGTTTAAAAATCACATTGTCACTCTCTTCAAACCTACATTAATCATTGCCAGTTACTTCAGGAGGGTGTGATAATTGCTGGTTACTTTCCCCTCGTGGGGCTTTAAATCTTTTGTATGAACCAGGAGGTTTAGGGTAGGCCAAAACATTAGCATAGTCCTGAACATCCCTGTCCAGCTTCTTCAGTTTACCATCTTCCAGTTTTATGTGCTGGTCAATGCTAGTGTAAATCCTGAAATGTTCAAATCTCATGTTATACTCATGATCCTCACGGATGGCAGAGTCTAGAATTGCAAGGTCTTTGAATAACAGTTCCAGTTCACTGTTATGTTAAATTAAAAGGTCGAGCCCACATTTATCAAATAAGTTAACCAATTTAGTGTACAAAACAGAGTCATGTAAACCAGTAGGAAAGCGCCAGACCCTTAAACTTTTGGGAATCACTTTTAGTCTAGTGCATTCCCTTAGGTAGGCATTTTCCAGTTGAAGTTTCTTGCATTGAGATAATTTACTATCAAAATCTGTCAGTTTCCCTTCCAAGGAAGGGCAATTATGTTCGATGCTTCTATTAAATGAAACCCCATTCCGCAACCACTCCTCCAACTGAGAAATGGCCTTAAGAGTTTCTGTTAGTCCATTTCTTCCTGCAGCATTCAGAAAGTTCCTGTTGTCAGAAAAACCCATTCCTGACATGCGCAGATGCGTTGTGCCTTCCTGCCTTAATTCCCTTTGCTGTGAACTGGAAATGAGGCATAAAGGTGTATTTTGAAAGTTAGTAGCATGCTTGCTAGCCTCCCCATGCTGATTCGAGTGTGCAAGAGCAGAAGTGGTACTATTCAGTCCCACATGTTCCTACATACGATCCATCCTCTGGGTTAGTTGAAGAATGAGAGCAGTAAACTGTCCAATCTCAGAGTTGTTTCCTTCATGCTCTTTGTTAGCTGTTGGTGTGCCAGTTAAGTCCATGCTGCTAGAAGCCAGAAAGTGCCCATGTTTTATTTGGTTTTCTTGTGGATTTTTATCATTAAATATACCTTTGGGTTTATCATCACCCGAGTGATTTTGTGCCTGTGAAACTCTGCCTGCCAGCATTTTTATTTAGTTTGTTTTGCTGTTTCTGTTTTTATAAAGATAACAATGTATTAGTTACAATCAATGTCGTTGACTTGTTTTCAAGTATCCCACATTCAATTATTTCTTGGTATTGACTGAGAGGCATGTTATGCTACTGATTTTTTTTAAAGAACCAAGAAACAATTTTATTGGGAGATCTGATGGAGGTTATTCTGAATAACATTTTTGAAGGGTAATACTATAAACACGTAACTTGGGGTAGAGATGGGTGCAGCTTGGGAACAACATACTATTTTCAAGTCATATTTTACACAATATATTGTGTTGTATTTGCAATTTCTGGATGACATGCTTCTTATTTAGAATGGAAACCAAACAGTTAAAATAATTTGCTGTCTTTCTAAATTCAAGCATGGAATTTTTAAGGTTTACTTATTCACACTCAGTGGAATTTATTATTTAGATGTGCTGATTAAGGATTTTGACAATAAGATATCCCAATCTAGATTGTAAAGAAAACCAAGTTATTCAAATGTTTTTTACATTTCTCAAGTAATCACCCTAAGCACTACAAGAATGGGCTAGTTACTGGTTAAATGGTTTGTAATTCTAGGTTGGTTTTCGAAGCTTACCAATTTTTGTTTCAGACTGACAAACTAATAAAAATGTTTATACATAGGTGCTACTCACAGAAATAACGGATATTAAGGCTGAAGTAACTGAAAAAATGGCAAAGAAGTTATTTATACCCATGCTAAGTAAAGGATGTCGCATTAAACAAAAAATAAGTGACAAAAGTAATAATTCTGGACACACTATGGTTTTGAAGTTTGAAAGTTGGGAGTTGGACCTCACTATTTAAGGGAAACCCCAACATAAGACAGAAATTAGAATAGGGCAGTAAAATAGCCAGTTAGATTATTAGGAATAAATTACTTCAGGGAATGAAGAAATGCAGTTCCTGCGGACAGTGTAGGTACATTTATGAAGGGCACAGTTTAAAAACTACAGCTGTGTACACTTGCCATAAATGCAGATGCGCGAGTGTATTCACTGTTGCAGTCATTACATTTGGGTAGAATCCCAAAGCTATGGTTGGGAGGCTGGAGCTAAACAGCATTAGGTGCGGCTATAGGACCCTGCAGAACTGCAGTGGCAAAGCCTGCCCTGGACTTAGAGTAGAGAGGCAAATGATAATGCTTTGTAAAGGTGTGAACAGAACTCCAAGTAGCAGCCTCTAGAATGTCTTTGGTTGGCACTCCTCTGAGAAAGGCTGCTGAAGTAGCTGCAGCTCTGGTGGAATGAGACCTAATGCCCTTGGGCACAGGTTTACCATGGCGTAAGTAGCAGAAACAAATACACTGGCTTATCCACTTCGAAACAGTCTGCTTTGAAATAGCCTTTCCTTTTGATCCTGCAGCATATGTCACTAGCAATTGCTCAGTTTTTCTTAGAGCTTTAGTCCTGCTCAAGTAGAATCTTAGCTGTCTGTGTACGTCCAAGGAATGCAGAATTCTCTCCCCCTTGTTAGGCGGATTTGGATAAAAGGTTGGCAGATGAATAGTTTGGTTAAGAGCCACACTGGAAACCACCTTAGGCATAAATGTTGGATTTGTTTTCAGAGACACCCTGTCTGGGTAAAATATGATAAAAGGCTCCACAGTCATCAGGGCCTGTAGCTCTAAGACTGTTCTTGCTGAAGTAATTGCAAGTAGCAGAGCTGTTTTCCATAAGAACTTTATATCAGCAGTAGCAGAGCAGCTGGTTCAAATGGAGGCAGGGTGAGCTTTTCCAAAACATAATTGAGGTCCCATGCAGGTATTGGTGATCTTCTAGGAGGCCTTAAATTTTTGGCTCCTGTAAGGATACTGCTTTAGTAAAGGATGAGAAAAGATTGGTGGCTCTGTATTATAATGAGCCGAAATGGCAGAGGCATGGATTTTAACTGATGAGAAAGATAGGCCTTTGTCAAGCATCTCAGTCAAGTACTGTAATATCTGAGGAATATTTGGTTCTGCTGTATCAGTTCCTTGTGCTTTATTCCAAGCACAGAATCTCTTCCATTTATCAGCATAAGATTTTCTAGTACTAAGCCTTCTGGCTTCCAAAATGACATCCATCATAGCTTTACTGAGAGGTGTTGTTTGTATATGATCAGCCATGCTTGCCAGGTTCAGTGTCTGGAGTTGATTGTGCAAGATCTGATTGTTTTGCTGGGACAATAGTTGAGGTCTTTGCGGTAAGGTCCAAGATGGGTATTGAGACAAGATCCTTAGGATTGGGTACCAGTACTGGCAGGGCCAGTCCGGGGCAATTAGTATCATCTTTGGTTTCTCTAGTCTGACTTTTAGGAGGACCTTTGGAAGAAGAGGCAGAGGAGGAAAGGCATAAACTGATAGGTTTTTCCAACTGAAGGACAGGGTGTCCACTTTCCATGCTTGTCTGTGATAAATCCTTGTGCAGAATCTTTTCAACTGGTAATTTTGAGGAGAGGCAAATAGATCTATGTCTGGACTCCCCCATTTCTTTAACATGCTGAAAACTTGTGGATCTAGTTTCCACTCGTGAGGATCCATAAGGTTTCTGCTCAAGTCTGCCAGAGTATTTTGGTTTCCTGGCAGGAATAGAGCTTGAAGATGTATTTGGTAAGTCAAAGCTGTGACCCACAATGCCATGGCTAATCTGTAAAGGGGGTATGAGTGCGTGCCCCCCAGTTTGTTCATGTACCACATGACTGTGGTGTTGTCTGTCTATATCAGTAGTTGTCCTGGATGAAGCAAGTCTTTGAAGGCTGTCAGGGCATTCTGAACAGCTAGCATCTCTTTCTGGTTGATATGTAGATGCATTTGTTTTGGGGGCCATATGCCCTGAATGCATCTCCCTGCCATGTGGGCCCCCCATACATAATCTGATGCATCTGTTGTTAAGGTTTGGCTGGCAGGGGGAAGAGTTAAGGGCCATCCCATGTTTTGGGGATAAGCCTTTGCCCACCATAGAAACTCCTATTGTAGGCAGAGAATGAGAGGAATCATCGTTTCCAGACTGGGACAATGCTGACTCCATAAACTTTTTAGGTACCATTGAAGGTGCCTCATATGCAATCTTGCATATGGTATCAGTAGGATGCAGGATGTCTTGAAGCCCAAAGCCTGCAGAATTTGTCTTGCAGATAACTGAGTTTTTGTTGCCATCAGTTTGAAGTAAGTAGTCAGTTGCCTTTGTCTGGTGTGAGAAGCCATCTGGGCAGTTGTAATCAAGCTTGCACCCAGGAATGTTATTTTTTTAGAGGGTACCAGTTGTGATTTCTTTTCGTTTGTGTACCCTAGGCATGTTAGGAGCCTTTTCATAAACACCAGGTGTTGAAGAAGAACGTCCTTGTTCTCTGCTTGAATGAGACAGTCGTCCAAGTAGGGGTGTATTTGTATAAGTCTTTGTCTGAAAAATGCAATCACTGGTGCCAGGCATTTTGTAAAGACCGTGGGCGCAGTAGATAAGCCAAAGGGCAGTGCAGAGAATTGGTAATGCATTAAGCCAGCCTGGAATCTGAGGTGTCTTCTGCACGATTGCCTTATTGGGACATGTGCATATGCCTCTTTTAGGTCTAATGTCACCAGCCAAGCATTCTTGCCCAGCATGGGCAGAAACTGCTGCAAAGTCAGCATTTTGAATTTTGGAATGTCCAGGTATGTGTTCAAAAATCAGTAAATCCAGTATTGGCCTCCAGGCCTTGCCCTTTCTGGGTACCAAGAACAGTCTCTAGTAAAAACCTTGTCCTTTTTCCTGTTCTGGTACTGGCTGAATGGCCCCCATATCCAAGGGGGACGTAACCTGTTTTTTTGCCTCTGCCCATTAGAAATGGAATCTGTATCCCTGTGATACTATGTTTAGCACCCACTTGTCCTGGGCTATTAACTGCCAATTTTGAGCAAACAGTGCTAATTTCCCCCTAGGGGTGCTTCCAAAAGCTAAGTGTTTGGTGAAGGCAGAGGGAAGTCATTGGGACTTTTTTCTGTAGGTTTGCACTTTATCTCCTCCAGATTTGGAGGGAGAGGCGCCCCATTGCTTTGACCCGTATGAATCTTGCGCCCGGTATCTGGAACCTTTAGGGCATCTGGATTTGCCCCTTTGAGCTCTGTCTGACACAGGAAAGGACCAATTTTTTGTAGGCCAGTGTCTACTGAATCTTGGTGGCTGCACTTCTAAGAAGTCTTTTACAGTTTGCATAGACTTAGCTTTGTCTTCCATTTTCTTTAAAACCTCTTCTGCCTTAATACCAGAGTATCATGCTGTAAAGGTGCATCTAGTAATTTAGCTTTAACATGGTCAGGCAAATTTTGTTCCTTTAACCAGGCATGCCTCCTAATCACAGATCCAGTAACTGCAGCCCTGCAGGAGGCCTCTAAGGAATCAAAACCACATTGCAAAGTATGCTTTCCAACCTGTTCAGCTGTATACAATAATTCCTGCAATTCTTTATTTTCTGCACATTCAGAAATCAACATTTTCTGTTTCAACAATCCCATAACATGTTGTTGATACTTGAGCATATGAAACTGGCAGTTTAAGGCCCTAATTGCCAAGGTTGCAGATGTATAAACCTTTTTTTTTCTCCCCATCTATCCAGTGCCCTTGAATCTCTGTCAGAGGGGGTAGGATTTTTTGCTGTTGAGGCTTTAACTCCCTTTGGACCCTGTGAAATAGTTTCAGGATCAGCAGCAGGGTTTCTAAATAAAAATTTATGAGAGTCAGGAACCCTGTAATATCGGTCAGGCTTGCTGGGAGCCAGAGGTAAGGAATCAGGGGTCAAACTTGACTCCAAAAACTACATCATCCACAATGTCTAAAACAGGGGGTATATGGCTAAAGGCCTGTGCTGAAGAAGGAAATCCCTGAGCCTCTTTTTTATTCTGAGTAATCTTGACTCTCCCACTGAAAATGCTTCCTCAAAATATGCAAGGTTTCTCCAAATGAATAATCCTCAGGAGGTGATGCAGATGGTATAGACTCCTCTGCATCAGAATCCTCATAGGGAGGTATAGATAATTCCTGATCAGAAGAGGAATCAGAAGAAATAGAAACCCGATCTGAAGATTCATAATCAGTGTCTTGCCTAGGCCTCTTATCTGGAGGGGGATGGGAACCCCTGATCAAGGTAATAAGGTCTTCAGCCATTTTGATCATCTGCTTTTTAGGCATAGAGGCCTGTGCATGTGGCTCATGCGTAGTTTTTTTTAGTTTTAGAAGTTGCTTTTGTCTTTGGTTTTGCAGCTGTCATCAGTTCGATATAAAAATGTTGAGGCCTGAATACACCCTCAGAAGCCAGTGCCTGCTCAGCGGCTCCGGACTCAACTGAGGGAGATGCATCCATGGGTCCAATACTTTGAGTATCTCGCGGCATGCCAGACTCCACAATGGTGTCGGTAGGGGCCTGCGACTCGAAAGTAGCGGTTATCAGGGGCTGCGAAAGCACCCCACTAAGTACCGGCGACTGGTTTAGGAGAAGCTTCGTCGGTTTTAGACCTCGACTGTCTCTCTGTCCTTTTCTTTGCGCTTTTCATGTACTCCGGTAGTCGGATTGTTGGCAGACGACATTTCTGGGTAGTTAAATCTGTTTCCAAAATACTTTGAGGCAAAAATATACAGACGCTTAATAATGCATTGGTTAAATCTAGCACAAAATCGACAGCCAGGCACGTTGTGATCAGGGCCTAGGCAAGGAACACAGTATAAATGGAAATCCTTATGAGGTATTTGCTTCCCACAAGTAATAAAATTAACTTTTTCTGACATTGGTATGGAGCAAGAAAAAGAAGTTTCCCCAGTGGGGTACTTCGCTTTAGTGAAGACTTCGGTTCTGAAACTCAAACTCGAATATTTCAGGAGTCGGCCGACCGGCAATTGCGAAATGCTTCTGCTTCGGGCACCGCACGGCAAGAAAGACTAAAGAAAATGGAGTCGGCTGCTTGTTTTATACCCCTGATGACCTGACGTCATGGAAGAGGAGACAGCAACCGACACAGGACCCAAGACTTTGGAATTCAGGCCGACTGACTGCAACCTGCCAGGAGATTACCGAAATGTAATGACTGCAACAGTGAAACACTAATAACATCTTAATGCTAACAGCGATGCAATTAAGTTAAAAAATTCCTGTGACTGGAATATCTCTGATGTAGTATACCTGGCATTCTGTGATTTCTGTCACCTTAACTATGTGGGTAAGACTGAGCAAGTTTTAAAAAAAGGATTTACGAGCATTACTATGCTATTACTAAGTGTAACACTAATAATGAATTTTATAAGTATAAGTTATGTGAGGACTGTAAAAAGTTTTATTTCTTTGTTCTGGAAAAAGTCCCAGTGAATTCTAGTGGAGGCCTATTGGAACCTAAACTGGAATACACAGGTTTGGTGGCAGACTCATTTAAATGCAGGTTTAAGTCCAGGTTTAAATGAAACCATTTCATTAAGCAGTGTATTGAAATTACAGGCTGCAAAGTTAAGAATATGGCTTTACATGTCATTTAATTTTAATAGTCACATTTGCACATAGTTTAAGGTTTTCATGGTTTTTCAATGTTTATTTAAATGTTTTTAGACTATTAACTATTCTGACACTGATTACTGGATGATTGCTTGTCGCATGACATGACATTTGGAAAATGTTATTTAAATTAATGTAAAGTTTTTTGTACTACTTCTGATGAAGTCCATGTAAACAGGACAAAAGTGATTAACTAGTTTTATTAAACAGTGTGGTTCATTACCATCCCTAGTGGTGTCTTGAATTTTACCTTCTACTTTAGGACTGTGTTCAACTCGTTTTCGTTACAAGTTCGTTGAAGCAAGCTGGTTTCCCATTTTTTGTGTTTTCGGTGCAGTACAAGGCACACGCTAACTGGAAAACAGAGCATTTGCTGATGAAAATTAAGATCATCCGTGCACTATGGGTGAAGAACTGTGAACATGTCCGACTGAAAACAAAAATCTAAAGCAGAAAGTCTGAACTGAAGGGGAAAAAATTAGGAGTGGTATACTTACCATAACTTGGTATATGTGTTCTCCATTCTCATTCTTCCTCACTGATGGGTTACGGATCTGACTCGGCCGCATATTCCAGAATTCCGACCCTAATCTCAAGCTCTTCCCATAATGCAATGCACTACCTCTAACTCCTCAGAGTTTGCTGCCCAAGTCTAATGATTTAGAGAGACCGGGCAGAAAAGAATGATGACTGGGGAGGGAAGGTGAGGAAGCATGAGAATGGACAACACACATACCAAGTTATGTTAAGTAAATAACTCCTAAATATTATGATGCCCTTCTCATTCTTCCTCACTGATGGGTAGAGTTCCCAGCTATATAGTTCTTGGGAGGCCCTCAAGGAAGGATATGCCAGAGTGCTATCAAAGTAAGGTCTGTTTCTGGAGACAATGCCTAGTTTGCAGTGCGTCACAAGAGCATGAGTACACAAACAACTTTCTGTACGAGAGCAATCAAAAGAAACTGTGGTAGGAGGGTTCATAGGGCAGTCAGAATTGACAAAATGGTGTCAAGATGCCAAGGCAATTCTAAACCACTTAGTAAACAATCAGTGAAATACAGCCAGTCTAACTGGCCAGGATTAGATATGGGACTGCTTAACCCAAGCAGATAGAAGGAAGGGGAAGTACGATTGGTCAGATTTTAGGTACTGTTGCTCCCATAAAAAAGAAACACAACTGACCGGTCCAAAAGGATGATAAAGATTGATTAACGACTATACTGAATCTCATTTCCCTATTATGAAAGGAAGTTCTCATGGATAAGGCAAATGAAATGGCCATTAATCTGGTAGAGTGGGCTTTGGGAGGATGAGGCAATTTCAAATCTTTTAATGAAAGAATGATTAGGAATACCATCTATGATCTATTCCAGTAGTGTGATTGGACCCCGCTTGGCCTAAGTGAATGGGTGAAAGGAGACAAACAGCTGAATCAATTTCTTGGCTGCTTTGGCATAAAGGAATGATTGTTTCAGTTGACTAATAGTAGAGAAAATTCTTGGAACTAGCCAAGAAAAAAGGGGGGGGGGTAACAGTAGCTAGCAAACAGCCAATTGTTAGAGAAAGAAACTCAAACAGGTAATGTATATGACATTTGTTTACCGGATAGGGTGAATAGAACCAGTTTACATCTGAGACTCGGGACAAGAATTGCCAAAAAACATGCAAATGTAACATTGCAAGCACTGAAAAGTAGAGGTTCTGAATCTGCTAGATAATGTCATGAATGAGAGAAGTGAGCCTGCACCATCTTACAGCCACAGGAAACAGAGAAAAAACATTAGGTAAGTTCTAGGGCATGGAGATCAGGATGCTAGATTTTTCTAAGGGTGATATAAGACATCCAGACTGGGCTCCACAAATCCATGGAGGATATCCCAGATGAGGTCCGAGAGGAGAGCGAGAGACTATGCCAGACGAGTCCAAATGTACAATGGAGGATGACAAGAGTTCTACAACCTGGACTTGTAGATATTCCAACATCAATGGTATAATGGTAGAATCATAAAAAGACTTGGAGGCCAAAAGGAAAAATCAAGCATCCCTTGGGAGTACCCCCAAAGCAAGAATTAGAAAATATATCAGCTTTATTTGTAATTATAGGGGAAATAAGGTGGTCATGGTAAGGTTGGCCCAAACGACTAAAAATCAGGTGACAACCAATTCAGGGACCACTCATGAGACAGACCTACTGATGCTGTCTGCCAAAACATTTGAATTCCAGAGTCTGTGTGCTGTAGTTAGAAAGTGGATTACAGAGATCGCTCATTGTCAAACTTTCATGGCTTTGCTGTACAAGGGGTAGGATCGTGTTTCTCCCTGTTTGTTAACATACTGACAAGGCGGAGTGCACTGCAATCAATGTCAGAGGAAGTACATCCTGAAAAATTCTGCAAGACAAAAAAGGAACAGCTATCATCTCTAGGAAATTGCCAGGCAACCTAGTCTCCACAGATGATACATGCTTGGAAAAGGTGCAACCTGAACTATACTCCTGCTATTCCAGATGGGAAGCGTATGTGGTCTCTGTGGCTTTGGTAGGGGGGTGAGAGAACGGTGTTCAACTGAATTCACCGGCAAGAAAGACTTTTAACAAATTGGTTTTATAAGAGCAGATAGGGACTAAAAAGGGGTAGTACACACCATTGCAGAATTAAAGTTGCTGGCAGGAAAAGGAAGACAGTGAATTCCACCTTTGATTTCTAAATGATGTGAAGCACTGATGAATCAAAGATACTATATGGTTTGTAGCATTCAAGTGATAACTTATAAATTACAATTTTGTATCAGAAATACATTCAGTTTTGCCAGATTTATAATACAGCTCCGGGATCTGGAGCTTTAAGACTGGTAATCCCCAATTTATAATCTCTGATACCTGGCTGGAGCAGTAAGATAGCACTCGTTCAGATATGGAAGCCACCCAAAATTCTCAGAACCAAGGTGAGCAGTCGCTACCGCCATGTGTATAGAAAAAACACTGTGGGAGCTGTGGCAAATCTGAAGGGCAGAGCTCTTAACTGGGAGCGACTGGCTCACAGCTGGAAGCGTTCAAGTCTGCTGGAGCATCTGTTTAATATAGCAATAACCCACGCCTGGGTGTGGGTAATGCTGGATTTACCCACGGTTGGCGTGGTTTGGTCACGAGGGCAAAGCCCGAGTGGCCAAACAAAGCTAACCATGGGTAAATCCAGCATTACCCACACCCAGAAGTGGGTTATTGCTATTATACAATGACATTTAAGAAAAAAATAATTACTTTTCTTAAATAATGGCATTGTATAATGCCCTCCTTGCTGCCCTTCCGCAGCTGTCTGGTATTCTGCGGCAGTTCTGATATACTGCGCAGGCACATCAGAGCTGTGGGCAAAAGCAACGGAGAAGGCAATATCTCCGTTGCTTTTTACTGTTTTGCTATGTTAAATGGGTTTAACATAGCGAGACAGCTTTAAAAAAAGCAACAGAGAATCTCCTTTGCTTATTTTAGAGCTGTCTCACTTTGTTAAACACATTTAACATAGCGAGACAGTGTTTTAAAAAAGACTTATACTAATGGAAAACGTCCGGGCGACCGGACCTTTTTCCATTAGTATAAGTCGATTTACAACGTGCACGCTGACCAATCAGCATGCACGGTTTGCAATATTAATGGGGGGGTCACGGTATAATTTGATGTAATAGTGTGTGTCCTGTAAATGCACAGAACACATCCAAACATCTTTGCCAGGAACAGCAGGATGGCTTGCGCCATGACCATCTGCAACTTGGCTTCTAAGAAAGGAAGAGAGAAAGGGGAAAAAAAAAAAAACCTGTGGATATTATTGCTCATTAGCCAAGCATAGTTTGTAAAGCTGGTCCAAGAACCCAGGTGCCAAGAACCCCCCCCCCCCCAAATGCTTCGACCTAGATGGTTAGAGAGTCACATGGGGTAGTCAGACTGTTCCCCTAAACAATATATGCCAAGTTTAATGAAAGGGAAGTGGAATAGATTGGAACTGAGATCATAAGTTATGGTGGTATGAAAGACCCATAGGCAAACCTGAAAACTGGAGCAGGGGAGAATTTCAGATCCCAAGGAGATCATGGAGCCAAGACAATGGACAATGAGTCTGGCCTCTATGAAAGATTAAAGATGCAGGTATGAGGTGAAAACCGAATAAATTTTGGCCAGGCAGTGTCAAAGTCAGTGTCAACCCTGCCCGCAGAACACAAGATACAGTCCTTTCAACTGCATAGTCATGCCTTCTGACAAGAAGGAAGGAAGCCATACCTTTCAACCTCTTAGCTCAAGAATTTGTATGAAAGCTTCAGGGAGTTGGACAAGGACTTAAGGCGCTACCAGCTGAAGACAATGACCAGAGAAAACTGCTGACCAAAACCTGCACTCTCCAAAGGAGAGGAAGCATGAAGCCTCCTTATGTCACCATTGAGTGCTTCAGTGACCTGTCAGAAAAAGGGAAAAAACATAACTAGTATGAATAGTTACAGAATGAATGGAAGGCTAAAGGGATGACATCAGATCTATACATAATAATTCATGTCAACCTAAAGGCCTTCAAAAAGCCACATAGCTGCATCCATGCATGGAAAGGAGAACCAGTTTGTTTCAGAACTTTTATGTTAGACAGGAAAAGGGACTTATAGTGGGGGATCCTGTGGGGGAGAAATGGGTACAAGAATAATTGAGCCTCACCAAAAGATAGTGTGTCTGCAGGTTCAGCACAAATCCTGGGTCAGACAGACCAGAATTAGGGAAACATCTCTACAAAAGCATGACAGTCAAGTAGTGACGGATCCGAAGGAGCTGAACCAGAGACTGTCCAGCTCTCAGCGGGCATCAGGCATGCTTCAATTTGGATCAGAGTCTTAGGATCCAAAGAAGAGGAGAAATGGTTGTAACTATTGGATCCGATGGGTAGGAGAAATCGGATCCGAAGGAGTTGTACTAATATCTGATCAAGGAGGTTATCCCGCAGCAACAGTCACAGACAGTAGGATCCAAAGATCTTGGATCCGGAGAAGACTGGTAGTCAAACAGAACACTCCAAGGGACCAAACCTGTCAGATCTGAAAAGACGATCTGATGAAGGCCCAAGTTATTTTGGATATGAGAAATGGGATCAGAGATGCTCTTTGTATAGCTTGTATGTCCCTTCTTTTTACAGGGGGTTGAGCCCTGGATGAAACCAGTTAAAGGCCTTTAACATGCACCAGATTGGAGGATGAAACTGTACCATGGCAGATGAAGCAGTTAACCACTTGGCTCTTTAGTTCTCTGTGCTAGTTGAGGACTTGGCAATATAAAATCACCGATCTCTAATCCATCCCGTATCAGATAAGCACATCCAAACAATCCAGGACCACCCAAACTGCCAGCAGAGTCAAGTTTACAGCATTAAAAAACCCAGACAAGGCCAACAATTAATGATTCATAGTCTAAAGCCTTGCCGCTACCAGATAATACAATCAATCCTACACCCTGTGACTATGAGGGAGGAACTTAACCATTAAGACAGCCCTTCTCAATTTGTTAGAATTTTCAAACTGCATGCATTTCAGAAAAAAGTACAGTTGTGTACACCTACCATAAATGTAGATGTTTGAGTGTCTTCACTGTTGCAGTCATAACTGTAGGGTGTTCCTGCCGGCAAGCAGCCCAAGGTCGGCCAGAATTCCAAAGTCTGGGTCCGGCGTCGGCTGTACCAGCAAGTACCCTGACGTCAGAACGGCATCGGCTGTACCAGCAGGTACCCTGACGTCAGAATGCAGAGGTATAAAGCTGACAGCCGACGCCATCTTCTCCAGCCTTTCTTGCCCCAGATGTCAGAAGTCCCCCAAAGTAACCAAAACGTGTCCAAAAAGGAAACACAAATACACCACAAAAGAAAAGGAAGATAGAATAAGCAGAAAATAATCTGGGATTGGTGGGAGGGAACACCAACTGCAACAGTGAAGACACTCTAACATCTACATTTATGGTAGGTGTACACAACTGTACTATGTTCTTCGTGTTTCACTGTTGCAGTCATAACTGTAGGGTGGAATCCCAAAGCTGTGATGAGGGAGGAGGTTATGCAGAAGGGGCAGCCAGAAGACCCTGCAAGACAGCAGAGGCAAAACCTGCCCTAGACTTAGAATACAAAGGGAGATTATAGTGCTTAGAAAAAGTATGCACTGAACTCCAAGTGGCAGCTTCCAAAATGTCCTTGGTAAGAACTCCTCTGAGAAAAGCTGCTGAAGTGGCAGCTGCTCTACTAGAATGACTTCTAACAGTACCTGGAATTTGCTTCCCAAAGTGAGAGTAACAAAACCTTATCCCATGAGCAATCCATTTGGAAATAGTTTGTTTAGAGATAGCCTTGCCTAGAGAACTGGAGGCATAAGAGATAAGCAACTGATCAGATTTTCTGAAATCTTTAGTTCTATCCAGGTAAAACCGTAGTTGTCTGTGTACATCCAATGAATGCAAAATCCTTTCCCCTTTGTTTTGAGGATTTGGAAAGAAAGTAGGAAGGTGAATAGTCTGATTTAAAGCCAGTTTAGAAATCACCTTAGGCATAAATGTAGGATTGGTCCTCAAGGCAACTCTGTCTTGGTGGAAAATAAGGAATGGTTCCACAGCCATGAGAGCTTGCAACTCTGAAACCCTTCTGGCAGAAGTCAAAGCTAATAAAATAGCTGTCTTCCAGGATAAGAACTTGATATCCGAAGCAGCTGCAGGCTCAAAGGGGGATAAAGTTAGTTTTTCCAAAACATAATTAAGATCCCAAGCAGGAACAGGAGGTGTTCTGGGAGGTATTAAATTCTTAGCCCCTCTCAAGAATTGTCTCACCAGCTGGTGAGAGAAGATGGGGGGATCAGTGTTGTAATGAGCCGAGATAGCAGAAGCATGAATTTTAATGGAAGAAAAGGAGAGGCCTTTAAGCAGAAGGTCTGAGAGGTAAAGTAAAATGGAAGAAATGTCAGGCAAAAGAGGATCAGAACCTCGATCCCGCATCCAAATACAAAATCTTTTCCATTTAGAAGCATAGGATTTTCTAGTGCTAGGGCACCTAACTTCTAAGAGAACATCCAAAACTTGTTTGGGAAAAGCAGAAGGAATCAAAAGCCCTTGTAGAGCCAAGCTGCCAGGCAAAGAGTCTTGATTTGAGAGTGTAGCATCTGATCCGGATGCTGGGACAGAAGAGAAGGAAACAGAGGCAGAATCCATGGAGGTTCCAAGAACAGGTGTCTTAAAGTTGGATACCAAAACTGCCGAAGCCAATTTGGAGGTATCAAAATGAAAATCTTGGGTTTGTCCTGTTTTATTTTCAGTAACACCCGAGGCAGAAGAGGAAGAGGAGGGAAGGCATATCCCGAAAGATTCCTCCAGCTGAAAGACAGGGCATCCACTTTCCAAGCTGCTTTGTGGAAGGACCTGGTGCAAAAGAGAGGCAGCTGATTGAGATGAGATGCAAACAGATCTATCTGAGGGCAACCCCAAACTGCCGTAATCCTGCTGAATATGTTGGGGTCCAGCATCCATTCATGAGGATCCAAAAGATTTCTGCTTAGGCTGTCTCCTAAGAGATTCTGTTTTCCTGGAATGAACTGAGCTTGAAGATGCAGATTCAGATTTAGAGCTGTGTCACGAACTCATGGCTAGTCTGCAAAGGGGGTAAGAGTGAGAGCCCCCCTGCTTGTTTATGTACCACATGACTGTGGTATTGTCTGTGCGAATCAGAAGATGGCCTGGTTGCAAAAGACTCTGGAAGGCTAGAAGAGCGTTTTGGACTGCTAACATTTCCTTCAAGTTGATGTGCCAGGGAAGATGCTTCTTGGTCCAGTAGCCCTGCTGGCAATTGTTTAGGTAATGAGCTCCCCAAGCATAATCCGAGGCGTCTGTGGTTATGATCTGAACAGGATGAGGTAGACGAAAGGGATTCCCTTTGTTTAAAGCACAAGCCCTGGACCACCAGAGGAACTCTTTTTGGAGGCAGGGAATCAGAGGTATCATTGTTTCCAGGCTGTGGTAATGCTGAGACCATACACTCTTTAGGTACCATTGAAGTTTTCTCATATGAAGCCTTGCATTTGGGATCAACAGGATGCAAGAAGCCATGTAGCCCAGTGTCTGCAGGAATTTCCTTGCAGTGAGCTGAGTCAAAGTAGCCAAGGTCTTGAAAATTGATGCCAGCTGTACTTGCTTTTCTGGAGTAAGGAAGGCCCTTTGTAGGCTTGTGTTTAGAAGAGCTCCCAAAAAGATCATTTGCTGAGAGGGGATCAAATGTGACTTTTTTGTGTTCACTGAAAATCCCAGAAGTAGGAGAAGACGCTGAACAAACTGCAGATGTTGAAGTAAAAGATCCTTGCTGTCTGCCTGAATAAGGCAGTCATCCAGATAGGGGTAAATTTGAATCCCTTGGAGTCTGCAATAAGCTACTACTGGAGCCAGACACTTGGTAAAGACTCTGGGCGCAGTAGATAAGCCAAAGGGCAGTACAGAGAATTGAAAGTGTCTCGAACCTGCCTTGAATCTGAGGTATTTTCTGCGTTCCTGTCTGATGGGAATGTGTAAATAGGCTTCCTTCAGGTCCAATGTCACCATCCAAGCATCTTGGGAGAGCATGGGAAGAAGTTGTTGCAGAGTAAGCATCTTGAATTTTGGAATCTCCAGAAAGGTATTTAATACTGAGAGGTCCAGAATAGGTCTCCATGAGTTTTGTTTCCTTGGGACCAGGAACAGTCTGGAGTAAAAAACCTTTTCCCATCTCTAGAAGTGGAACAGGCTCTATGGCTCTTATGGCCAATAAAGCGTCCACTTGATTTAAGGCCTCTGACCATTGATGTTTTGGCAGATCCGGCCAACCCGAAGACCTTGGCAGAGTATGAAAGTGGAATTTGTAGCCTTTTAAAATCACGTCTAAAACCCATTTGTCCTGGGTAATATGAGTCCAATTTTGGTAGAAAAGAGAAAGTTTTCCTCCGAGAGGGGCTTCCAGGCAAGGAGGACCTGTAGCCCAACGGAGAGAGTCATTGGGTCTGCTTCTTTTGTGATTGAGGTCTGTCTTCTCCCCTTCTGGGTGAAGAAGCAGTCCATTGTCTAGACCTGTAAGAGGCCTGAGCCTGCGCCAGACCTCTGGAGCGTCTACATCTTCCCCTTTGAGGCCTGTCAGACGTGGGAAAGGACCAATTTTTGGAGGGCCAATTTCTAGAAAATCTAGGAGGCTGAACTTGTAAAAAAAATCTTTGGCAGTCTGCATAGATTTTGCTTTTTCTTCCATCTTTTTAATAACCTCCTCAGCCTTGGATCCAAATAAAACATCATGCTGAACAGGGGCATCTAACAGTTTAGCCTTAACCTGCTCAGGTAAATTCTGCTCACGAAGTCAAGCATGTCTCCTGATGACAGTACCAGAGGCTGCAGCCCTGCAAGAAGCTTCCAAGGCATCAAAACCACAATGTAAACTGTTTGCTAACTTGCTCAGTTGCATGCAATACATCCTGTAATTCCTTGTCCTCTGCACATGCAGGAAAGATAGAGAGCCTTTGCTTTAAAACAGACAAAAGAAATTGCTGATACTTGAACATGTGAAACTGGCAATTTAAAGCTCTAATAGAAAGAGTAGCAGAAGTGTAAACCTTTTTGCCCCACCTGTCCAAGGCACGAGAATCCTTTTCAGAGGGAATAGGATTTTTAGATGAAGCGGCCTTAGCAGCCCTAGAACCCTGAGAAATGGTTTCAGGATCAGCAGAAGGATTCTTAAATAAGAATTGATGGGAGTCAGGGACTCTGTAAAATCTATCAGGCTTAGAAGGAGCAGGCGGCAAGGAATCAGGATTCAAGTTATCTTCAGAAAAAGCATCATCCATAATATCAAGTACAGGAGGAATAGCCAAAGGCCTGTGTTGAGGGAAAAGGAGAAATTCCCTAAGTCTCTTCTTGGAAGCAGAAAAATCCTGACCTTCCCAATGAAAATGCTCCCTCATCTCATGTAAGGTTTCCCCAAAAGAGAAATCTTCAGGGGGAGAAGCAGAGGGAATACAGTCCTCTGCATCAGAATCCTCATAAGGAGGAAAAGAATAATCCTGGTCAGAGGGAGAGACAGAAGACACAGAAGCCTGATCAGATGAATCATAAGGAATATCCTGTCTAGGCCTTTTTTCTGGAGGAGGGTGAGAACCCCTAATCATTGTCAGTAAATCTTCAGCCATCCGTAGTAATTGCTTCTGGGACTTGGGAGCTGTATCTGAGGAAGCTTGAGCAGAAACCCTTGGTTTAACAGGAGTCTTTGACTTTGCCTTTGTAGAAATAGTGATGTGAGAAGGCCTGAAAACCCCCTCAGAAGCCGGTACCTGCACAGCGGTTCCGGACCCATCTGAAGGAGCGACGTCCGAAGGTCCTGCAGCAGATAAAATAATAGGTCTAGAAGGCTCCCCATGGGAGTCCGTGTCGGCCATCGGTTCCGAAGTGGCGGACGACAGGGGCTGCAAAAGCGCCTCACTGACTACCGCCGAACCCGAAGCTGGCTCCGGCTGCAAAGTATCTTGTTTGGACCTCGGAGGCCTATCCTTGTCTATGCGTTTCTTTTGAATTCCTGTTGTCAATAAAGTATCCGACGACATCCTATAATTGAATCGTCTACCGAAATAATTCAAGGCCCAATCGTACCTATGCTTGATAGTGCGAGAATTAAACCTGGCACAGAACCGACAGCAAGAAATGTCTTGGTCAGGGCCTAAGCAAGGTAGACAGTAAGAGTGGAAATCTTTATGAGGTATTTGTTTTCCACACGATATACAATTATTAACTTTTTCTGACATCGGAGGAGCAAGAAAAAAGTTTCCCCAACGGGGTACTTAGCTTGAGAAGAGAAGAAAACTTCAGACCGACGACAATCAAAGCACGTTGTTCTGAATGCGCCAACCAACGACTTGCGAGATGCTTTCCACCACACGGCAAGAAAGACTGGAGAAGATGGCGTCGGCTGTCCGCTTTATACCGCTGCGTTCTGACGTCAGGGTACTTGCTGGTACAGCCGACGCCGGACCCAGACTTTGGAATTCTGGCCGACCTCGGGCTGCCTGCCGGCAGGAACACCCTACAGTTATGACTGCAACAGTGAAACACGAAGAACATCACAGTTTCCCCACAGACGTATCTGTGCTCTGAAGATACTAAGAATTCAAACCTAAGAGCCGCAAGAACCAGCAGTCAAAAAGAACTCTGGACACTCCAGAGACAGGTCCCACTCAACCAAATTTCAGTGCAACCAGACATTAAGAAAACTCAATCTGTTCACAAAAAGGCAGAAAGGGTTGTTCAAAGGCTTGAGTCTCCATAGAAAGTGATAGATACACCTCCAGAAGCAAGGAAAAGCACAACTAGAAGCTGAACTGAGAAAACCAAATCAAAACCAAGGCTCACGACCTTAAAATCTACACCATACCAAATCCAAAGTCTGACCACTTTCTGACTGACAGCTGTACAGACAGAAGAGGAGAACATGAGCAAAACCTTGCATGACCATTAGCTCCAAGCAAAAGTGGCAACAGGCGGGAGTCTAAGGCAACTCAGAAGGGAGCAGGGGACAGCAAAGTAAACAGCGGAAGGAGAAGCAGTAATCAACACAAAAAAACAAAAAAAACAGGAGGGAGGGAAGATGCAAGGAAAAAAATACGTGATAAGAAAAATTTAAATTCTTACAGCTCAAAACTACAGGATCTTCTGTCTTGTCAGTCTGGCAGCAAACGAGATCTGAGGAGTTAGAGGTAGAGCACCGCATTATGGGAAGAGGGAGATGCTCGAGATTGGGATCTGACGTCTGGAAATTGCAGCAGATTCAGATCAGAGGAACGGATTCGTAACCCATCAGTGAGGAAGAATGAGGAGGACATCATATTCCGAGTCTCTAAATAACGGTTCTTTAAACTTATAATTTCACACTAACTCTAGTTACAAATTAAGATATTAAGCAAGAACATCTCAGACACAAAAATGAATTGATATCTGCAAGGAAAACTCATTTTAAGACGGTGCCAAAATAAATACTGGAAGGGAGGCAGACAGCCAAAAACCATTCCAATACAGAGATCCCCAAAACAAAAAAAAAAGAACAGACAAACCTTGAATACAGATCGAGAAGAGACGGAAAGGAACCAAAAATAAAGTAAAACAGCCACTAGTGCACAAGAAAAATAACTAGCATGTGGGCTGTTTTTCAGAGATAATTACTTTTGTTCAGCCAAAAACATCTGGAGATAGGTCTTCAAATGCTGAGCAGTTTTGGTCTGGGAAAGTATTATTAGCCATCCTAAGTACCTGACCGTCTTAATCCTGCAGGTGAAGGAAATGAACCAACAAATATCAAAGTTATTACTTCAAGTCTTCTAAACAAATTAGTGCTATCAATACTCGGTCAACTTAAGGAGGGGGGGAGAGAGGCACAATGCTGACAAGATAACTGGAGTGTAATATGTTGGGAAAGCGCAACAAGAATAATGTATGATCAAAGGCACAAAAATAAAAACGTAAGGCTACTATGCATATAACTTTCAGACTCAAAAGACAAGTCATTTTTTCACAACACTTTCCCAGATACCTTTACCAAATTATATATTTTGCTATGCAAAATAAACTAAGCAATAAAATGTTTTAAGAATCAGTATGTCATTTCGTTGTTGTGTCTTTCGGCTTTTCCCGGTTAGGGGTCGCCACAGCGGAACTCCGGTCCGCTAATGACTGGCAGTAGATTTTTACGTGCAGAGTTGCCAACCCTGACGCACAACCTTCAACGAAGGTACGCCCATTCACGCATGTCTCCAGACAGAAGACGTTATAGCTGAGAATCGAACAGGACATCTTACTGTGAGGCGACAGCACTACCGCAGCACCACCACCGCAGTAAGAATCAGTATGTCATACACATCATAAAACAGTTTCAAAACTAAACCTTCAATTCTTACTGTGAACCAGTCAAGTCATCAGAAGTTATAATAAAACAAAACAAATATCAGAAATGCAGTACCCTTGAAGTATATTACTGGAACATTTTGTTCTCAACCAAAATGAGACTTCCAAGATGGCTGCACACTGATCACCAGCTTAATTTCATCTCTCCCAGTGTGAAAAAAGAAAATGAGAAATAACAGCCTTTTTAGCTTGAGTAAAATTCAGTTACTGCCTAGTAAGTACACTGCTTGGTTGCCAGCGACAAAGAAATTTAAAGAACCCGAAAGAAAATCAAGAAAATGTGAAGAAAAAACAGTGGCTGCAAAGAATCCTGCAGCTATTCAGCAAAAAGCAGTGCAAACTTTAGCTTTGGTACAAGTGAGTAATTTAGTGGAAAAAGTAAACCACGGTACTCACTGGTGATCAAAATAAATAAAACTGTAGGAGTATATCAACTCGAATAATAAAAGGCTGGTAAAAATAGGAGCTTTAACTAGCTATTCAAAAGAACTGATAAACCTGCAAAAAAACAGGCTGAAATGAAGAAAAGGCTGGCTGAGTATGAGCCTTTTCAACAGCGCATTCAAAAAAATTGTTGCGAGAGTGCACAGAGAAAACTTAAGATTTTCTGCTGTACCAGATAAACTGAAGGAACAGGCCGAGTTAGTTTTATGAAAGCACAAATAAGCAACTAGACTGGTGTTCGACAGCTGGACTTAAATGAAAAGGCACATCAAGTGCATGTTCCAACTCTGGCCATAAGAAGGCAGCAAAGAAACTGTATTTGTAAAAATACAAGCATATCAGCAGAGATGATGCTGATAAAACTGTGTTCAGAAGGGAAAAGTATTACAATTGGAGACAGCAGAATGTACAAAATTAATTCACTGTACACCAGGCAGAAAAGCACATTTATCCCAGCAATCATGGAAAGTTGAGAGGCAGTTGTGAAATTCAAGCTGTTGAATCCAGCTGTCTTCTGAATATGTTCTTTTCTTGGAGGATCAAAGATAGTTTTTGATGCAGAACTGGTTAAGGAGGAAATAACGTGTGTCCAACAAAACCTGAACCAGAAGGGGACTCATCTTTTCACTCTGCTGACAGTAAAGTTCAGACACTTTGCCAGTGAAACCTTTTACAATGTTCCAAAGGAAAATGCTTGAGACACAGAAAGGCACAGGAGTTGACTAGTAGTATCAGGAGTACCTTGGACTTGAATTAGAGTCTGGTGTTGGGAGATGGATATGAACAGGAAGATCACCACCAACACAGAAATTGGTGAATAAATGGAAGACTATAAATCACATTTCTGAAATACAGCTTTGCAAGAAAGTGTGACTGAGAAAGACTGGAATTCTGTTGACTTTGTTAAAGTTTTGGGTGGAATGTAAAGCATACATCCCACTTTACGTCATTAGTATTTAGAACACTAAAAAGGGAAAAAACATTTTTTCTTAGTATTTGCATAAAACATGTCATGATATCAACTACATGCTATACATACTAAAGCGTTGTTGCGTAGTAAGGGCTTTTTTACGTGCAGGGAAGAGTCTCTTTACTAAATGTTAGCACTTTTTTAGTTTAAGAAATAAAGACTTTACATTATAACAGGAGAAAAAAGGGCTGAACAAAAGCAAGTTTAATGTTAATATGCTGTAATCTTAGGCTGCTTGCTGTGGGGTTGGAGTTTGAAAGTGCACTGAATTGTATGTAGAATTAAGACATTTTCTCTTATTTATTTACAAAGGTGAATGCCCTTGACTTAAGCTATAAACATGTGTTTTCTGTAAACAAGTAGGCTTGAAAAATAAACCAGGATAGTGATAAGCCACAAAAAAGTTTTTTATATCTACAATGATACTGGCTTATTTTTTAGCAAATCTTCAGTGGAAGTCAAGTCTGCAGCTCTACAGTCTGTCCAGAGTTAAATTTACTAAGATTCATTGCTGACAGGTGCAATAATTAATCTTGAGAGTTCTGAGCATTCCTTTTGGAGCAAAATGCAAATTTAAAGGTACAATGGCAAGCAGTTCATTGAAAATTAAAATTTGAAATTATGGGAAGTGAATATGAGATAACAGCCTTAATACTTTAATGGATTTAATAGAACAGTGTACAACTTAGTTTTATTTAAAAGATAAGTCAGTGCAATGACTTTGGCAAAAGAAAGTAGAAAGGGTTGACAACAGATTTAGGAAGCCAATAACATGAAAAATAAGAGATTATGTAAATGCATTATAAATATTTTGGAAATTTTATGAACACGTGCACAAAGCAGAGATGTAAAAATAAAACATCACATATAAAAATAATTACGAAAAACGAGTATACCAAGGTTAGAGGAAGCTCAGTGAGTAACAGTTAAGATAGGAGGAGATAGTATAGTTGTGTAAAATCTTACCATAACAATAGACATCGTTCTCTTCACTGTTGCAGTAGTCTTAACATGAGGGACTTCTGCCAAGGGCGGCCCGAAGTACGGCCAGTATACCAAAGGCTTTAACCGTAGATCAGTATGTGTTGTATACCTTTAAGAAGCTTTCCAGCGAGTCAGCACATGCATATAAGTACCGAGCACATGCAAGCTAGAATGCCATTTTGAGTGAGCAGCCAGAATGTGAGCATGCAAGTATGTAGTCAGATAGTTGAAGTTTAATGTTCCTGCTATCAATCTTGATATATCTGTATGCAATAAACTACTTAAATGAACACCCAAACCTCAAAAGTCTTCTTAATGCACATAAGAAGAGTGACATGGTGTCAGAAAGGGATCCAGAATCATAGCCATATGGCAACCAATTAAAGTTGGAGGAATATACAGGAGTGGCTCCATCCCTACTGCTCAAACGACTCGCAAAACAGGTCAGAAAAATTCCAGATACTAAAACTTGCTTGAATGATTTCTTTTGCTACAAATATAAAACAAAGCACTCAGAACATTCAAAACAAATTTCTTACTACACAAAATGTCCAAAACTGCGACATATTGATAAAAATATTTGAAATAATTATGAAAACGTTTAAAACAATATCCGAATCACATAAAATGTACAAAACAGGGAAAACGACTGCATTTTTTTGCATTAAATAAAGCTATTTGAAACATCTTGGTGTGCAAAGTGTTTGCAAGTGTGTGCAGTATTACAGTACAGTTATTTCAAAGAATACTTTGCACAGTACAGTTATTTCAAACTGTACTTCACAGAGCACAGTATTTTGAATAATTTATTGTGCATTTGAATATTATTCCAAGTACCTGGTGCGAGTGAATGTTCACACAATTACAAGGGCCAAGATTTCATTGTGTTTTGCTATAATCTGTGGGCATGGCAGAAGGATTTTGCAGACCCACACCGCTTGTGTTTGATGACAATATTACAGAAAACTGGAGTGTGTTTGAGCAGGAATATGAAATTTTCATCCAGACTGCTTTTTCTGACAGACACATGTACAAAAAACATTTATTCTGCTTACTTTAGCTGGTTCAGAGCCATTGGAAAGAGATTGTTCATTTGTGTAATGCACCTGCTGTGTTTACAGAGGAGGGGGACGACTGCCATATAGTGGTACCGGCTGAAAAGTACAGTTGTGTACACTTACCATAAATGTAGATGTTCGAGTGTATTCACTGTTGCAGTCATTACATTTGGGTAATCCTGCTGGCAGGTTGCCCTCAGTTGGCTTGAATTCCAAAGTCCTGATTCCTGCATCGGCTGGCTGCTGTGGCCCCTTCCCTGACGTCAGGTCGTCAGGGGTATAAAAGATGCGGCCGACGTCATTTTCTTTAGTTTTTCTTGCCCCAGATGTCAGGTGCCCCCTAAAAGGGTAGCCAAAATTTATATACATATAAATACATGCACCAATATAAACTTTACCTTCATCTACAAGCAAATACACCACACAGGTTGTATAAATCAGAGAAGGAAAGATAAGTTCCATGAGAAGAAAAGGGGGATGGCGGGTGGGTAACCTGGACTGCAACAGTGAATACACTTGAACATCTACATTTATGGTAAGTGTACACAACTGTACTATGTTCTTCATGTTTCACTGTTGCAGTCATTACATTTGGGTAGAGTCCCAAAGCTATGGATGGGAAAGCTGGAGCTAAACAGCATTAGGAGCGGCTATGAGGCCCTGCAGAACTGCAGTGGCAAAGCCTGCCCTGGATTCAGAGTAGAGTGGCAGATGATAGTGCTTTGTAAAGGTGTGCACTCAACTCCTAGTAGCCTCTAAAATGTCCTTGGTTGGTACTCCCCTGAGAAAGGCTGCTGAAGTGGTAGCAGCTCTGGTTGAATGTGGCCTAATGCCCTTAGGCTCTGGCTTGCCATGGTGTAAGTAGTAGAAACGAATGCAGTGGCCTATCCACTTTGAAATAGTCTGCTTTGAGATGGCCTTTCCTTGTGATCCTGCAGCATATGCCACTAGTAATTGTTCTGTCTTTCTGAAAACTTTGGTTCTGTCCAAGTAGAATCTAAGCTGTTTGTGTACGTCCAAAGAAAGCAGAATTCTCTCCCCCTTGTTCTGTGGATTTGGATAAAAAGTTGGCAGATGAATAGTTTGGAGCCACACTGGACACCACCTTAGGCATAAATGTTGGGTTTGTCCTCACAGAGACCCTGTTGGATATAAAATGATAAAAGGTTCCACAGCCAAGAGTGCCTGAAGCTCTGAAACTCATCTTGCAGAAGTTATTGCTAGGAGCAGAGCTGTTTGCCAGGATAAAAACTTTATATCAGCAGTAGCAGCTGGCTCAAAAGGAGGCAGGGTGAGTTTTTCCACGACATAGTTGAGGTCCCATGCAGGCATTGGTGATCTCCTTGGAGGCCTTAAATTTTTGGCTCCTCTGAGGTACTGCTTTAATAAGGGATGAGAAAAGATTGGTGGCTCTGTATTGTAATAAGCTGAAATGGCAAAGGCATGGATTTTAATAGATGAAAAAGATAGACCTTTGTCCAGCATCTCAGTTAAGTATTGCAAAATCTGAGGAATATTTGGCACAGCTGTATCAGTTTCTTGTGCCTGTTTCCAAGCACAGAATCTCTTCCATTTTCCAGCATAAGATTTTCTAGTACTAGGCCTTCTGGCCTCCAAAATTACATTCATCACAGTTTATTGAGAGGTGTGTTTTGTACGACTACATTAGCTGCCATGCTGCCAGGTTTAAAGTCCCGAGTTGGCTGTGCAGGATTTGATTGTTTTGCTGGGACAGTACATGAGGTATCTGAGGTAAGGTCCACACTGGGCATTGAGACAAGCTCCTTAGTATTGGATACCAGTACTGGTGGGGCCAGTCTGTGGCAATCCGCATCATCCTTCTCCTGTCTGACCTTTAAGAGTACCTTGGGGAGGAGAGGCAAAGGGGGAAATGCATATACTGATAGGTTTTACCAGCTGAAAGACAGAGCATCCACTTTCCATGTTTGTCTGTGATAAATCCTTGTGTAGAATCTTTTTAGTTGGTAGTTGAGGGGAGGCAAATAGATATATGTCTGGGCATCCCCATTTCCTTGTTATCATGCTGAAGACTTGTGGATCCAGGTGCCACTCGTGGGGATCCATGAGGTTTCTGCTTAGTTCGTCTGCCAGAGTATTTTTCCTTCCTGGCAGGAATTGTGCCTGCAGCTGTACTTGGTAAGTCAACACTGTGTCCCATAAAGACATGGCTAGTCTGCAAATGGGGTAAGAATGTGTGCCCCCCTGCTTGTTTATGTACCACATGACTATGGTGTTGTCTGTCTATCAGTAGTTGTCCTGGATGAAGTAGGTCCTTGAAGGCTGCCAGGACATTTTGAACTGCTAGCATCTCTTTTTGATTGATATGTAGATGCATTTGGTTTGGGGTCCATGTGCCCTGAATGCATCTTCCTGCCATGTGTGCCCCCCAGGCATAATCTGATGCATCCATTGTTAGTGTTTGCCTGGCTGGGGGTAATGTGAATGGCTGTCCCTCATCTTGGTGACAAGCCTTTGCCCACCATCGAAACGCCTGTTGCAGGCAGGGAATGAGAGTAATCAGTTTCTAGGCAGTGGCAATGTCGAGTCCAAACACTTTTTAGGTACCATTGAAGTTTCCTCATATGCAGTCTTGCATATGGAATTAGGATGCAGGATGCCATGAAGCCCAAAGCCTGCAGAATTTTTCTTGCAGATAACTGGTTTGTTGCCAATATTCTGAAATAGGTAGTCAAGTTGCCTTTGTTTGTCTGGCATGAGATAAGCCATCTGGGCAGTTGCATTTAAGCTTGCACCCAGAAATATTATCTCTTGAGAGGGTACTAGTTTTGATTTCTTTTCGTTGACTGTGTACCCTAGGCATGTTAGAAGTCTTTTCACAAACGCCAGATGCTGTAGAAGAACGTCCTTGTTCTCTGCTTGAATTAAACAGTCGTCCAAGTAAGGATATATTTGTATTCATCTGTCTGCAGAAAGCAATAACTGGTGCCAGGCACTTTGTAAAGACCCTGGGTGCAGTAGATAAGCCAAAGGGCAGTGCAGAGAATTGGTAATGCATTGAGCCAGCCTTGAATCTGAGGTATCTTCTGCATATTTGTCTGACTGGGACATGCAGGTATGCCTCTTTTAGGTCTAAAGTCACCAGCCAAGCGTTCTTGCCCAGTATGGGCAGAAGCTGCTGCAAAGTCAACATCTTTAATTTTGGTATATCCAGGAATGTGTTCAAAATAGATAGGTCCAGTACTGGCCTCCAGGCCTAGTACTTTCTGGGTACCAAGAACGATCTTGAGTAAAATCCTTGTCCCTGCTATTGCTCTGGTACTAGCTGAATGGCCCCCATGTCCATGAAGGATGAGACTTGTTTTTGTGCCTCTGCCCATTGATTTTTTGGCAGATATGGCCAGCCGTTTGCCTTTGGCAGGGTATGGAAATAGAACTTGTAGCCTTGTGACATGATATTTAAGACCCACTTGTCCTGGGTTATAATGTGCCAATTTTGAGAAAAAAGTGCTAATTTTCCCCCTAAGGGTGCTGCCAGGAGATAAGTGCTTGGTGCAGGCAGGGGAAAGTCATTGGGACTGTTTCCTGAATGGTTGTGATTTGTCTTCTCCAACTTTGGAGGTAGAAGCTCCCCATTGTTTTGAGCGGAATGAACCTTGCGCCAAGGATCTGCCTCTAGGGCATCTGGTTCTGCCCCTTTGAGGTCTGTCTGAGACAGGAAAGGACAAATTCTTTATTGACCAGTGTCTACTGAACCTAGGTGGTTGTACATCTAAAAAATCTCTGACCGTTTGCATAGATTTAGCTTTGTCCTCCATTCTCTAACACCTCTTCTGCCTTAACATCAAACAAAGTATCATGCTGTAAAGGTGCATCTAATTTAACCAACATGATCAGGCAGATTTTGTTCCTTTAACCAAGCATGCCTCCTAATAACAGAACCTGTAACTGCGGCCCTGCAGGAGGCTTCTAAAGAATCAAAACCACATTGCAAAGTATGCGTTCCAACTTGTTCAGCTGCATGCAATAAATCTTGCATTTCCTTGTTTTCTGCACATTCAGAGTTTAACATTTTCTGTTTAAGCAATGCCATGACATGTTGCTGATATTTGAGCATATGAAACTTGAGAGTTTAAGGCCCTTATAACCAAGGTAGCAGATGTGTAAACCTTTTTTCCCCCATCTATCCTGTGCCCCAGAATCTGTCAGAGGGGGTAGGGTTTTTTTGCAGCGGAAGCCTTAACACCTTTGGGGGCCTGAGAAATAGTTTCTGGGTCTGCAGCAGAGTTTTTTAAAAAGGAATTTATGAGAGTCAAAAAAGTACAGTTGTATACCTACCATAAATGTAGATGTTCGAGTGTATTCACTGTTGCAATCATTACTCTTGGGTTATCCTGCTGGCAGGCTACCCTCAGTCGGCCAGAATTCCAAAGTCTAGGTCTGGCATCGGATGCTGTCGCCTCTTCCCTAACATCAGTGCACCAGGGGTATAAAAGATGCAGCAGACACCATTTTCTTCAGTTTTTCTTGCCCCAAATGTCAGGTGCCCCCAAATTGGTAGGCTGAAAAATATGCCAATAAAAATGCATGCACAAAAATAACATTTCCTTCATCTACAAGCAAATACACCAAAAAGGTTGTATAGGATAGAGAAGCATAGATAAATCCCAGCAAAGAAAAAGGGGGATGGTGGGTGGGTAACCTGGACTGCAACAGTGAATACACTCGAACATCTACATTTATGGTAGGTACACAACTGTACAATGTTCATCGTGTTTCACTGTTGCAGTCATTACTCTTGGGTTGAATCCCAAAGCTGAGGATGGGTGGCTGGGCTAAATAGGATTAGGAGAGGCTATGAGGTCCTGCAGAACTGCAGTGGCAAAGCCTGCACTTGACTTAGAGTAAAGAGGTAAGTGGTAGTGCTTTGTGAAGGTGTGCACTGAACTCCAGGTTGCAGCCTCTAAGATATCTTTGGTTGGTACTCCTCTGAAGAAGGCTGCTGAAGTGGCTGCTGCTGCTCTGGCGGAATAAGGCCTAATGCCCTTAGGCACTGATTTGCCATGTTGAGAATAGCAGAAATGGATGCAATGGCCTATCCATTTAGAAATAGTCTGTTTTGAGATAGCCTTTCCTTGTGATCCTGCAGCAAATGACACAAAGTTGCTCAGTCTTTCTGAAAACTTTAGTTCTGTCCAAGTAGAAGTGTAACTGCCTGTGTATGTCCAAAGAATGCAGAATTTTCTCACCCTTGTTCTGTGGATTTGGATAAAAGATGGGTAAGTGAATGGTTTTGGTTGAGGGTCACAATGGACACCACCTTAAGCATAAATGTAGGGTTTGTCCTCAGAGAAACCCTGTCTGGATGAAAAATGATGAAAGGTTCCACAGCCATGAGTGCTTGTAACTTCGAGACTCATCCTGCAGAGGTTATTGCTAGGAGCAAAGCGGTTTTCCAGGATAAGAATTTTATACCTGCTGATGATGCTGGCTCGAAAGGAGGCAGTGTGAGTTTTTCCAAAACATAACGGAGGTCCCAGGCCGGAATTAGTGCTCTCCTTGGAGGCCTAATGTTTTTGGCCCCTCTGAGGAACTGCCTTATTAGAGGATGAGAAAAGATAGGTGGTTCCGTATTGTAATGGGCTGAAATGGCAGAGGCATGAATCTTAAATTGATGAGAAGGAAAGGCCTTTGTTCAGCATCTCAGTTAGGTATTGTATATTTGGTACACACGTGTCAATGCCTTGTTCCTGGTTTCAAGCACAGAATCTTTTCCATTTTTCTGCATAAAATTTTCTGGTACTGGGCCTCCAAGATAACATCCATAACAGCTTTTGAAAGAGGAGTGTTCTGAATGGCTACATTATCCACCATGCTGCCAGATTTAAGGTCCTGAGTTGGCTGTGCAGGATCTGATTGTTTTGTTGGGTCAGCAAGTGAGAAGTTTGAGGCAATATCCATGCTGGACCTTGAGATAAGCTCTTTTAGGATTGGGTACCAGTGCTGGTGTGGCCAGTCTGGTGCAATCAGTATCATTTTTGGTTTCTCTTGTCTGACCTTCAGGAGTACCCTGGGAAGGAGAGGCAGTGGAGGAAAGGCATATACTGTTAGGTTTTTCCAGCTGAAGGATAGGGCGTCCACTTTCCATGCTTGCTTGTGATAAATCCTTGTGCAAAATCTCTGCAATTGGCAGTTGTGAGGGGAGGCAAATAGATCTATGACTGGGCATCCCCATTTCCTTATTATCATGCTGAAGACTTGTGGATCCAGTTTCCATTCGTGGGGATCCATGAGGTTTCTGCTTAGTTCGTCTGCCAGAGTATTTGTTTTTCCTGGTAGGCATTGTGCTTGCAGGTGAACTTGAAAAGCCAATGCTGTGTCCCATAAGGTCATTGCTTGTCTGCAGAGGGGGTAGGTGTGTGTACCTCCCTGCTTGTTTATGTACCACATGACCGTAGTGTTGTCTGTCTTCATCAGTAACTGTCCTGGATGAAGCAGGTCCCTGAAAGCTGTCAGGGCATTTTGAACAGCTAGCATCTCTTTTTGATTGATGTGAAGATGCATCTGGTTTGCAGGCCATGTGCCCTGAATACATTTTCCTGCAATATGGGCCCCCCAGGCATAATCTGATGCATCCATTGTCGGTGTCTGTCTGGCTGTGGGTAAACTGAATGGTAGACACTTGTTGTGGTGGCAGGCTTCTGCCCACCATTGAAACTCCTGTTGCAGGCAGGGAATGAGTGCAATTACTGTCTCCAGGCTGTGGTAATGCGGAGTCCAAACACATTTTAGATACCATTGTAGTTTCCTCATATGCAGTCTGGCATATGGAATTAGTAGAATGCAGGATGCCATGAAACCCAAGGCCTGCAGGATTTTCCTTGCAGATAAGTGGGTTTTTGTTGCCAATTTCTTGAAGTAAGTAGTCAGCTGTTTTTGTTTGTCTGGTGTGAGATAAGCCATCTGGGCAGTTGTACTTAAGCTTGCACCCAGGAATATTATCTCGAGAGGGCACAAGTTTTGATTTCTTTTCGTTTACTGTGTACCCTAGGCCAATTAGTAATCTTTTTACAAATGCCAGATGCTTTAGAAGAATGTCTTTGTTCTCTGCTTGAATTAGGCAGTCATCCAAGTAGGGATATATTTCAATTCCTTTTTGTCTGCAAAACGCAATTACTGGTGCCAGGCATTTTTTGAAGACCCTGGGCACAGTAGATAAGCGAAAGGGCTGTGCAGATAATTGGTAATGCATTGAGCCAGCTATGAATCTGAGGTATCTTCTGCAAGATTGTCCCATTGGGACATGCAGGTATGCCTCCTTTAGGGCCAAAGTTACGAGCCAAGCCTTTTTTCCCAGCATGGGCAGTAGCTTATGTAGAGTCAACATCTTAAATTATGGAACTTCCAGAAATGTATTTAGTATTAGACAGGTCCAGTATTGGTCTCCAGGTTTTGTCCTTTCTGGGTACTAGAAAAAGTCTGGAGTAAAATCCTTGCCCCTGCTCTTGTTGTTGCACTTGCTGAATGGCCCTCAGGTCCATGAGGGATGTAATTTGTTTTTGTGCCTCTGCCCATTGATTGTGTGGCAGGTCTGGCATACCTTCTGACCTTGGTAGAGTGTTTGAAAATGGAACCTGTAGCCTTGGGACACTATTGTTCATGACCCATTTGTCGTGGGTAACCATTTGCCAATTTGATGAAAAAAGTGCTAGTTTTCCCCCTAAGGGGGCTGCCAAAAGAAAGGTGTTTGGGTCTGGTAAAGGAAAGTCATTGGGACTGTTTCCTGTAAGGCTGTGATTTGTCTTCTCTGCTTTTGGAGGTAGGAGCACCTCATTGTTTAGGCCTGTATGAGCCCTGGGGCTGAGATCTGCCTCTGGGATGCCTGCATCTGCCTCTTTGTGGTCTGACACTGGAAAGGACCAATTTTTAGAAGGCCAGTTCCTGCTAAACCTGGGTGGCTGTACCTGTAAGAAATCCTTGACTGTCTGCATGGATTTTGCTTTATCCTCCATTTTTTTCAACACCTCTTCTGCTTTAGTACCAAACAAAGTATCATGCTGTAATGGTGCATCTAATAATTTTGCTTTAACATGATCAGGCAAATTCTGTTCCTTTAACCACGCATGCCTTCTAATAACAAAACCTGTAACAGCGGCCCTGCAAGAGGCCTCCAGTGAATCATAACCACATTGCAAAGTATGCTTTCCCACTTGTTCAACTGCATGCAATAAATCCTGCAATTCCTTGTTCTCAGAACATGCAGTATTTGGGGGCGTGGCCAAGGATGAACACAGGATAGCAGCAGATTTCTTCAGCTCCACCAATTTCATTACATTGACAGGAATTAATAATTTTTGAAGTAATTTTCTTTCTAAATATGTTTGTTTTATATAGTTCTTGAACTATATCTAAAAAAGAAAGGAAATCTTAACAATATTCCTGTCAGAAATCACTTTGGAAATTTTCCTGTCAGTTTATCAGTCTGAAATGAGTTCCAGTAAGACAAATTCTCAAGACTCCAGCATCAAGAAAGAACTTCAGTCTCTGATAATTATAATCCAGCAACTTACTGCTAAGATGGATAAAATGGATACTAAAATAGACACCTTCATAGAAAAAACTACAAAACAAATAGACTTGTTACATATAGACCTGCAACAACAGAAGATCCAGATGACAGGCATAGAAGAAGCTGTGAATGACATGGAAAATAGAATACAAGAAGAGGAAATCAACATTGAGTTTCTGCTGAAACAAAATACACATTTACAAACAAAGCTGGATGACCTGGAAAATAGATCTAGGCGCAATAACATTAGGATTTTTGGACTGCCAGAAAACATTGAAGGTAACAATATTACTTCTTTTTAACAACAAGGCTCCCAAAAACTATAGACATACCAGAAGCATTCACTTTTGGTATCGAAGAGCACATAGATATATAGCTACTACTAACTCTAACAAAACTATCCTAGATCAGTTATAGTTAGATTTCTATCATCTTTTGATAAAGAGATGGTTCTTACATCTGCTTGGGCTAAAGCTCCTGTTAAGATTAATGAGACAACTGTGCGTTTTGACAATGACTATTCTTCCATGGTAATAGCTAAAAGAAAAGTTTTTCTGCCACTAATAAGGGAGCTTAAAAAAGCACAGTTTAAAACATACCTTCTGTTTCCTGCCAAGCTTAAAATCTTCCTTCCTGATGGTCCTAAAATTTTCGATGACTCAGACTCTGCTTTACTGTTTATCAAAAAAAATAAGATTTTGGATAAAATAGAAGAAATGGAATGGGCTAGTCTTTCATTAAAGAGACTGGCAACTGAAACTTCGTGGAAGACTTCAGAGAAGAAGAAGAAGAGACTAAAAAACAAATAATTTGTTCTATGTTTTTTTTTTCTCTCATCATTTTATTTCATTATTAATCTTTTTAAATATAGTTCCTGCATTTCCAAGAAGCAACAAATGTTTTGAAAAAGATTTATTCAAAGTTATTCTCTGTGTGCAAAGAAATGTTTTGTTTCATAACTAGTCAAAATACCTGGAGATTTAATGGCAAGTTGTGATTCAACTGGTTTCTCTTTCTGAAAAGGAGAAGTAAGGTCAGTAATTTGATACATTTTTTTACTTTATCTTTTTTTTTTCTTCTTCTTTTCTTTGTTTAAACAATGACATTCTATTTAGATTATGTAGTGGGTAAAGGGTGGGGGAGGGCAGGGAGAGAAGAGTAATGAAAATATGATTAATAGAATAATAACATTTATTCCTTGTAAAAAGTTTATATGTTCTTCAAATGCTATTCCTAATTATACTTTCTTAATTACATTGCTTATGCTTGTTTGTAAATAATCTGTCATGCTTTAACTAATAATAATTAGTACTAAATAATAGTAAATATGTTTTATTTTTAACTCTATTAATATAAACAGTAAGTAATATTCCATTGTATATACTTCTTATAGATTTCTCTTACATTTTTTTATTTCTGCCTTACACCCTTTTACTTTCTATTCTCTTTTTCTTTTCTTTATTAATATATAGAAATGCTTTTGATCATATAGACACAGTAAATAAGATTTGCATAAAAATTGAGTTGGGACAAAAATATTGAGTTTTATTACTTAATAATTTTGGGATTAATTTCACTTACATAGAAGCTGTAATAACCTGTAAAATACATTGTGAAGGTTTTGTCATGTTTAGATGCATTTACACTGCTTAATGAATGTTTGTCACTAGTTTTTAATAAGTTTCCCGCCAAAATGTTAAGAGACAATCTGGGATGTGGGCTGTCTCATTCACAGTGTCCATGAGCTACTTCAAAAGCTTCAACTCTCAGAATTCTCACAGAGAAGCTGAAAGCAGCTAGTCTCACCTTTGACCTAGATATCACACTGACACATCACAGATTCAGGAATGACACTCTACCAAGAAATAGAAATGATACAAATGCGACTATGTGAAGGAAAATGAACTCTAACATCTAAATGTGAGTTATTTTATATAATTACTTAAATATCTATGTTAGAATTCATAAAATGTCAGTTATAATGAATTTAAATGATACAGTTTCTTGTAGTAAGTAAATGTCTTATTTTAGAAGGCATAGAAAATGAAACATTTATTCAAGTGTTTTTGAAAATCTACTTAGCAGCTTAATAATCTGTGTTAACTTATGTTCCAAACATATACATTACTATAACTCATTTAATTCATCTGATTGACAAGCATAAATAATTTTATAACTCTATACTGGAAGAAATTGTCATGTGATATATTTTAAAGCAGTAGTATAGCATGGTTGTAAAATCTGGTTACTAAAATGTGTTTGCTGTGCATTATTTTGTATAAAGCAGACAGATTTATTATAGGGACAGCAAGTAAGATAGTGCTAAGTAAGGACACAACTCAGTGAGATCAGAGATATATATATATATATATATATATATATATATATATATATGTGTGTGTGTGTGTGTGTGTGTGTGTGTGTGTGTGTATATATATATATATATATATATATATATATATATATATATATATGTGTGTGTGTGTGTGTGTATGTATGTATATATATATATATATATATATATATATGTATGTGTGTGTGTGTGTATATGTATATATATATATATATATATATATATGTGTGTGTGTGTGTGTGTGTGTGTATATATGTATATAAGTGTTTCTGAGAATCTGCATAACTATGCAGTATGATTTATAACAATTTCTATGAATACTGACAATAATGAGTTTGAGTAAATGCTCATATACAAGCAATTCAAGGTTTTTTTTGGAAGCCGTTAATTGCATTTACATGACAGAAAATAGATGCATCTTAATATATGTAATGTCTGAATCATATTAGCCAAAGTTTTTGATTTAAATGAATGTTAGAACTTATTTTTCTCTCCTCTTGATTTCTAACATCAAGATTATTTGAATGCTATTTGAATACAAGTGTTTTATATTACATGGATGTATATAGTAGTATGAACAGTTTTTTTTTTTTTTTTAAAAAAGGTTTATTTTAGTTTATATGATGCTGTTTTACCAAATGTATAGTCTTGTCTTGCTAGATAATTGAATTGAAAACTGTTAACCTCAGTTAAATATAACTAGTATTAAATTGATAAGGTGGTAGCTGAGGTACTGCTGCTTAGGGTAGGAGGTTAACTTGAGTGGTAAATACTACTCTAAGTTGGAGTTTATAACTCCAGGCTGGATGCAAGGTTTAATCCTTACATTATTTTCACTTGTTCATTGTTATTTGTATATAGTTTTGACATCCACAATATATTTCGTACATTCATTGTCACTACAAACAAAATTGAATCCTATACAAATCCCATAAGAGATTCAATAAATACAGCTATATTTAAAGGTACACCTAAAGGAGGAGATGTAACATTACTTATCTTGTTATTTGTTATTTTGATCATAAGATTCTTAAGTTTTAAAAATGCCAAATGACATCTTTAAAAGGAATTTCTTTAAACATTAATGGATTGAATAATCCATGTGAAAGGGCAAGCCTAATAAGATACATTAATTTACATAAGGCCAACTTAGTCTTCCTGCAAGAAACCCATCTCTTGAAAAAAGATAATGATAAACTAGCCACAAACAAATATACAGTATTGGTTAGTTCAGAGCACACTCAGAAAAAAAGAGGAGTGGCTATTTTATGGAATAAAAGTATGCCCATTCCTAAAACCATTAAGTCTTATCAGGATGACAAAGGAATGTTTTGTATGGTTACAATACAAATTAATGGGAAGACTTACACTTTAATTAATGTATATTGGATACCTGGAATTGGTATTAATACAGTGAAACATCTTGATAAGATCATATCATTCTCTATAGGAGATATTATTTTAGCTAGTGACTTTAATTGTATACTACATGAAAGTGATACTACCACTATAGGGAAAAGAAGAATTACATCTAATGCAAAACATTTAAATGATTTTGCTAATTCTTATCATTTGAATGATATTAATAATCAGATAGATTCAAAATCATTACCATACACCTTTTTTTCTAACAGAATACAAAACTTATTCAAACATAGATAGGGTCTTTATTTCTAAGCAGATGGTAACAGATTTAATTAATTCCAAAATCAATTCATGTCCTATATCTGATCATAATTCAATTGTTTTTGAATTCATGATAAAAAATACTCAATGTTCAGATCAAAAGGATACCAGTATACTTAACTCAACTAAAAGACTATAAAGAATATATACTTTCAGAAGTAAAACATTTTTTAGACATAAATACTCCTGAAGTCTCCATTGTTTATGTTTGGGATGCCTTAAAATCATATCTATATGGACAAAGTATCAGATGGTATAATAATAAAAGGAAATCTTGGGATAAGGAATTGTTAGATATTCAAAGTAAATTAGACTCCTATAAACATAATAATAAAGAAAATATTATAGACAAGAAAGTTATTGAAGAAATAAACAAACTAAATGAGAAATACAAAGAAATTTTAACTCAAAGTTAAAATAACTTGAGAAATACAAGTTTTTGTCTTATTCAATAAGCCCCAAATACTTACATAGACTTAAAAATAAAACAAAAAGGTTGAATAAACAAAACCATACCAAAGAAATCTTTTCTCTAAGGAAAAAGAAGAATGTTTCTAGTATACCAGAAATACTAGATGAATTTAGAAATCACTTTCACAAAATTAACCATAATAACATTAACATGGAACCTAAAGATAAAATAAAGGAGTTTATAACCACAAACATGAATAAAAAGCTTAATAAACAACAGATTAAACTATTGGACAAAAGTATTTCATATACAGAGGTTATCACACAAATAAATAAGCTTAAATCAAACAAAGCACCGGGTAATGATGGTATTATACCAGAGATATATAAAATCCTTCCTAAAAGTACATATTTATTAATACATAAGGTTTTTATATTGGCCCAAACTGAGTTAATAACCCCCCCCAATCTTGGCAATATACATTTATTTCGCCAATTTTAAAACCTAATAAAGATCCAACAAGATGTTCTTCATATCGGCCCATCTCATTACTTAATGTTGATTATAAAATGTTTATGAGTATCTTTGCTGATAGATTGAAGACAAACATTCCCGGCATTATAGATATAGATCAGACAGGCTTCATTGTAAATAGAAATACTTTTGATAATATAAGAAGAACTTTAACATTAATAGATTTTGCAAATAGGAAAAAGAAAGATTTAACACTTATTAGTCTTGATACAAGTTCAGCATTTGATTCAGTAAGTTGTGACTATCTGTTTACCTTAATGAAGTGCACAAACTTCTCAGATGCATTTGCAAATATAATTGAGCATTTATACAAAGGAACGTTGGCTTATATTAAGGTAGGAACATATGTTTCACAAAAAATACCCATTCTTAAAGGTACAAAACAAGGATGTCCACTTTCTCCACTATTATTCACTTTAGTAATGGAGCCTTGGGCTAATTTGATCAGAAACAGTACTGACAGAGGGTTTTGAAATAGATAAAAATACATCCAAAATTCAACTTTTTGCAGATGATGTTCTAATTACATCAGCAGGATCTAATTCTTCTATGCAGTCTCTATTTGATAACATGATGAATTTTAAAAGTATTTCTGGTTTAATATTCAATGAAGAAAAAACTAAAATACTACCTATATATACACGAAAAAATATTCTCAGTGATCTTACTAAATATGTACCCAATTCAGGTCAGATAACTTATTTAGGTATAATACTATCTAAAGATATTAAATCTATTATATATAATAATTATAATACCCGTTTTCTTAATATACAAAATCTTTTTAATACTTGGAATAATATGTTTTTTACTATGGAGGAGAGACTTACAATTATTAAAATGATAATATTCCCCAAGATTTTATACTTAACACAATCAATAATACTTCCACCTACAAAAATAATTATCAAGAAACTGAATACACTAATGTTAAATTTCCTATGGGCACCTAATAGACCTAGGATTGCATTAAAGAAACATACTAATAGCTGGTCTCAAGGGGGTATTTCTTTTCCAGACTTTAATTTATATACTATCTCTTCTATTGTAAAAGTTATTACTTTATTAATAGATCAGTCATATGTCGCAAAATGGAAAGATTATTGGGAGCTAATTAGTATGCACTTCATGAAAATCTCCTTAACACATAAAAATATGATTGTAAATAACTCCATGTTATGGTTACTAAAGGAATTTTGTACTTCACCTATTACACCTAAACATATGGTTTGTTACCCATTAAATATTATTATTAGTTATCGTAACTTTATATTCATGCACCCTAAGTATAGGGAATGGAATTTTATTGTATTCCTATAATGTATACTCAGGGTATGCTTTTGTCATCTACTTCTGAAGGAACTCATTTAGCTATAGATAATGATCTAAAGTACTGGTATCAGTTGATATCTGATAATAAAGTTAAAAATCTAGATTTTTTAAAACAAGAATTTGATCTAAGAGAAACTTGCTGGTTAGAGGTTCAGACCTTTAGACAACATCTCATTAATAAAATAGATCTAATATCTATAACAGTTAAAGAATCTATTCCAACACTGATCGATTACTTGATATTAAATTTACAACATAAAGTTTCTGATAAAGGTAAACTTTCATACATACATAAAATTATCAGACAAGAAACTTTTTACAGTGTAGATTCATACCGGAATTATTTCACTTCTATTAATGGGGACCCACCAAATCAACAAGATAAACAATATATATTGGAATCTGCTTGTAGAACTACGTCTTCCATTGTCTGGAGACTTTATACATGGAAATTTTTACATAGATCTTTTTATACACCTTTGATGATGAATAAAATAAATAATAAAGATAATTTATGTAAGAGATGTAATGTAGAAATTAATGCTGACTGGGCTCATATGTTTTATGACTGTATAAAATTGAAAGAATACTGGAAGTCAATTAATGAATTTTTGCAGGCTCTTTTTACAGATAATTTCATTATTTCTAAATCTCTTATATTATTCAACACACCTGTACCTCAAAGTGTTAAAAAGGTCAAGCTTCCCTTGTTATGGTCTATTCTAGCAGTGGCTAGGAAAATAACTAGAAATTGGATTTCAGATACACCTCCTTCGTTCAATGAATTTAAAAATGTTATGAATATAGTGTGCCATATGGAAATAAACACAATTAGGACAAGAACAAATAGAAAAATATCTTATTACATTGTATGGGATAATTTACAAAATTTGTTAAAAAAATTTTAATTTCAATAGCATGGTATTTTAGTTTAATTAATTGATCTGATTGTAGTGGATGTCTTTGTAAATACTTTAGTTGTTTTGTTGAATGTTATAATACCTATTTTTAATTACTTGTATAAAATTGTTATGATATTTCTCTTATATGTTAAAACAATAAACCTGTTTTAAAAAAAAAAGAACATGCAGTATTTGTCAACAATTTCTGTTTGAACAGAGACATTAAATATTGCTGATATTTGAGCATATGAAACTGACAATTTAAAGCCCTTATTGTCAGGGTAGCAGAAGTGTAGACTTTTTTCCCCCCATCTGTCTAGAGCCCTAGAATCCCTATCAGAGGGGACAGGGTTTTTTGCAGTGGAAGCTTTAATTCCTTTGGGACCCTGAGATATAGTTTCTGGGTCAGCAGCTGGGTTTTTATATAGGAATTTATGAGAATCTGGGACCCTGTAGTGTAGTATCTGTCTGGCTTAGCAGGTGCATGGGGTAGAGAGTCAGGGGACAGGCCGGACTCTGAAAATACATCTACAATGTCTAGAACAGGTGGAATAGCAAGGGGTCTGTGCTGAGGAAGTAGCAGAAAGTCTCTCAGCCTTTTCTTAGATTCAGAATAATCTTGGCTTTCCCAGTGGAAATGCTCCCTCATGGTATGCAGGGTTTCCCCAAAAGAATAGTCCTCCGGAGGAGAGGCTGAAGGAATTGATTCTTCAGCATCAGAATCCTCATAGGGAAGCATGGAGTAATCCTGTTCAGAAGAGGATTCAGAGGAAATTGAAACCTGATCAGAAGAATCATACTCAGTCTCTTGCCTAGGCCTCTTATCAGGAGGGGGATGGGAGCCCCTGATCAAAGTAATTAGGTCTTTGGCCATTTTCAGCATCTGTTTTTTAGGCATGGAGGTCTAAGTAGGAAAATGCTGCACTTGTTTCTTCGTCTTTAGAGCTGCTTTAGTCTTTGTAGCTGAAGATGGCTTAATATATAGTTGTGTAGGTCTGAAGATGCCCTCACAGAAGCCGATGCCTGCTCAGCGGCTCTGGACCCATCTGAGGGAATGATTTCCAAGTGTCCAATACCTTGAGTATCCAGAGGCCCAGTCGGCTCCATGTGTGAGTTGGAAGCGGCCTGTGGCTCTGAGGTAGCGGGCGCCATGGGCTGTGAAAGCGCCTCACTGAGAACCGGCGAACCAGCAACTGGCCTAGCAGAGGCCTAGTCTGTTTTGGACCTCGGATGCCTATCCTTATTCCTTGCGTTTTTTGTAACTTTCGGTTGTCGGCTGGTCCGACAGCATTATATAATTAAATCTCCAGCCAAAGTAATGAAATGCAAAATCAAACAGACGCTTAATAGTGCGTTGGTTAAATCTAGCACAAAACAGACAGCTAGCAACCTTGTGATCAGGGCCTAGTCAAGGAATACAGTAAGAGTGAAAATCCTTATGAGGTATTTGCTTCCCACAAGAAATACAATTGTTAACTTTTTCTGACATCGGTCTGGAGCAAGAAAAAGGTTTCCCCAACGGGGTACTTAGCTTTAATGAAGACTTCGGTTCTGAAATTCGGATTTGAAAATCTCAGGAGTCAGCCGACTGGCACTAGCGAACTGCTTTTGCTTTGGGCACCGCGCGGCAAGAAAGACTGAAGAAAATGGCATCGGTTGCATCTTTTAAACACCTGGCGCACTGACGTCAGGGAAGAGGCGACAGCAACCGACGCCAGACCTAGACTTTGGAATTCTGGCCGACTGAGCGTAGCCTGCCAGCAGGATAACCCAAGAGTAATGACTGCAACAGTGAAACACTATGAACATCCCTGTAATATCTGTCTGGCTTAACAGGAGCTGGAGGTAAGGAGTCAGGTGTAAGACTAGACTCTGAACACACATCATCTACAATGTCTAACACAGGTGGGATGGCTAGTGGCTTGTGTTGAAGTAGTAAAAGGAAATCCCTGAGCCTCTTTTTAGATTCTGAAAAATCTTGGCTCTCCCAATGGAAATGCTCCCTCATGGTATGTAAGGTTTCCCTAAAAGAATAGTCCTCAGGAGGAGAAGCTGAAGGTATAGATTCTTCAGCATCAGAATCCTCATAGGGGGGAAGAGAATATTCCTGATCAGAAGATGAATCAAAAGAAATGGAAACCTGATCTGAAGATTCATAGTCAGTCTCTTGCCTAGGCCTCTTATCAGGAGGGGGATGGGAACCCCTGATAAAGGTAATCAAGTCTTCGGTCATTTTGAGCATCTTGTTTTTGTGCAGAGAGGCCTGACCATGTGGCTCTTGAGTTTCTTTGCTTTAGAAGGTGCTTTAGTCTTTGCCTTTGAAGCTGAAGTCGTTTTGATGTAAAGATGTTTAAGTCTGAATACACCCTCAGAAGCCGGTGCCTGCTCAGCGGCTCCGGACCCATCTGAAGGGATAATATCTGAGGCTCCAATACCTTGAGTTTCCAGCGGAATGGCCGACTCCACTTGGGAGTCGGTAGCGGCCTGCGACTCTAAAGTAGCAGGTGTCAGGGGCTGCGAAAGCACCTCACTGAGGACCGGCGAACTGGCAAATGGCTTAGGAGAAGCTTTGTTGGTTTTGGGCCTCGGTTGTCTATATCTTTCCTTTTCTTTGCGTCTTTTGTGAACTCCGGTAGTCGGATGGCTATCCAACGACATTTCTGGATAATTAAACCGGCGTCCAAAATAGTTTAAAGCAAAATCATACCAACGCTTAATAGTGCGTTGGTTAAATCTAGCACAAAACCGACAACCAGAAACGTTGTGATCTGGGCCTAGGCAAGGAATACACAGTGAGAATGAACATCCTTATGAGGTATTTGCTTCCCACAAGAAATACAATTAACTTTTTCTGACATCAGTCTGGAGTAAGAAAAAATTTTCCCCAGCGGGGTACTTAGCTTTACAGAAGACTTCGGATCTGAAACTCAAACATGAAAATCTCAGGAGTTGGCCGGCTGCACTTGCGAACTGCTTCTGCTTCGGGCACCGCACGGTAAGAAAGACTAAAGAAAATGGCGTCTGCCGCATCTTTTATACCCCTGACGACCTGAAGTCAGAGAAGGGGCGACAGCAGCCGATGCAGGACCCAGGACTTTGGAATTCAGACCGACTAAGGGCAACCTGCCAGCAGGATTACCCAAATGTAATGACTGCGACAGTGAAACACGAAGAACATCAAGGGAAGACTAAGAGTGCTTAAAATGTAAATTTAGAGATGTGTAACCCCCAAACGAATACTACAATGGACATTTACACAATCAAAAGCCTGGTGAAACTTTTGCAGCATATACAACTGACTTGAGAAATGTCTAAAACGTGCAGATTTGAAGATTTGAGAGAATAGTTGATAAAGGACAGGCTTGTGTGTGGTGTTAACAATGACAGTGAGAAAGATTTTGCTTCAAGACAGTGATTTAACGTTGAAAAGACCATTGAGATTTGTCAGATATAAGAAGCTTAGAGAAAAGCACACAAGTATGCTTACAAATGAGAACAGTGGAAGGCACAGTGACAAAGCTCATGTTGATAGTATGCTGCACACAGATAAAAGAATCAAGACCAAGCACATGGCAGCTACTACAGGTCTTGTAATAGTCCCTGGGAACCCCAGAATCTTTCCAGCAAATTCCAGGCATGCTCAGTAAAGCAAAAAGGGTTCATGATTACCTCCACTTCTAATACCAATTATAAACCAATCAAGTTAGCTGCAGTACCAAATTTTATTGAAAACTGTCTAACTGTGGTGGAAATAATGAACCCAAAAGAGAAAAGTGCTTAGCTTCTGGTCAGCAGTGTCACTCTTGCAAAAAGTGGAATCATTTCAAAAAGTTTTGTAATTCAAATAAGGCACATTATTTTATTAAAAGAGGGCATTCCAAAATGCAAGTTGATCAATTAGAAAGCTGCGGCCCTACTTTTTATGTTGCTAGTGTGTCTGTGCTTGGTGAAACCATCAGTGCAGTAGATTTGTGGGCAAAGAACAAAATCTTTTGCACTGTTTGGATTAACTAGAGTCCTGTAGAGGTCAAAGTAGATACTGGCTCAACGTGCAATGTTGTGTCAGCAGAAGCATTTGCCAGAGTAAAAGCTGCAGAACTTGATTTTACAAAGTGTGCGAAGCGTGTTGCTTAGGGTGGTGAAGAGATTCAAACAAAAGGCTCAGTAGTGCTTTCATAACACTCTGCTGGGAACATGTATGACTTGTAACTTTACATAGTCAAGAAACACATGCAGTCATCAAGTCTCTCAGTTTGGAAATTGGACTGCTTTCATTTACTAAAGTTGTTTACCATGTAAGCTTGCATGACAACAGCTCAAATTTCACCCAATTTATTTTTTCTGAGTATGCTGATATTTTTGCAGACGAACTAGGCAAACTACCAAGTTGTGTACTACTCCATGAGGTTAGACCCAGAGGTCAGCCCAGTTAACAGACCAGCATGGAAAGTTCCAGTAGCTATGCAGAACAGAGTCAAAGCAGAGCTAGACAGAATGGTGTAACTAGCAGTAATTTGTCCAGCAGAAGAACCTACTGAATGAGTATCCTCCATGATGGTAGCTCATAAGAAAAGCTCAGATGATATCAAAATATGTACTGATCCAAGAGACTTGAACAAAGCATTAAAAAGGTCTCAGCACAGTCGAGGAGGTTTGCTGCCGTCATGCCAAATGCCACTGTTTTTTTCTATCTTAGATGCAGAGAGTTCATTTTGGTAAATTTTGCTTGACCAAAAATCTTCACTGTTAACCACATTCGATACACCATTTGGAAGATAGAGATTTCTGAGAATGTCATTTGGAATAAATTCTGCCACTGGAGTCTTTCAGCGTGTGATGGAGCAAATTTTTTCAGACTATCCGTGTGCTATTATAGGAGATATTCTAGTAGGAGGCAATGGTGAAGTCAAACATGATAGAAACCTCAAGAAAGTTCTGAAAAGAGCACACAAAGTGAATCCTACACAGAATCCACAGAAGTGTAAATTCATGCTAAGAGAAGTTACTTATGTTGGTCACTTGTGTACATGTTCCAGCTTACGACCAGATCCTTCCAAGAAAACAGCAATTCTTGAAATGCCAGCTCCAGACAATGTTCAAGCCCTAGAATGTTTTTGGGATGGTTAACTATCTAGGCAAGTTCATTCCAGATTTAAGCCAACTTTCAAGCACCGCTCAGAGAGCTGACATGCAAAGATGTAATTTGGTCATGGACAACAGCAGCAGAGAGTATTTGACATCCTGAAACAGAAAATTGCTAGTCCACCAACTCTCAGCTACTTTGATGTTCACAAACCAGTTACTCTTTACTGCAATGCTTCTAAGCTTGGTCTTGGTGTAGTCATTCTTCAAGAGGGTAGACCAGTAGCCTATGCATCGAGAACTCTTACCCAAACTGAAATGCAGTATGACCCGATTGAGAAAGAGCTTCTGGCAACTGTGTTTGCATGTTCGAAGTTCCATGATTATATTTATGGTCGGCCTATACAGATCGAAACTGACCACCACCCTCGTTACTGTTTTGAGAAAGCCCATGTACACAGCTCCAGCTAGACTGCAACACATGATGCTCAAATTGCAAAAGTAAAATTTCAATCTTATTTACACAAAAAGCAAACTTCTTTATCTTGCTGATATGTTATCTAGATCACCCTGAATACCACAGAACAGCATGAAAATGAGAAACTTGATTCTGAGGTCAGGGAAGTGAGAAATTTTTCTTCCACAAGTCTTGAGCTCAGAACTCGCACAGCTTCAGATCCAATTCTCCAGAAGTTAAACCTCTATCAATCGAGGATGGCCTTCAAAACAATCTTGTTTACCAGTAGAAGTGCAGCAGTATTTTCCATACAGAGACAAGATTTTGTCAGACAATGTTATGAAAGGTCCAAAAGTGTTTGTTCCAAAGTCCTTGTAATAAGAGTACATTCAGATTTTGCATCGTGGCCACCCAGGAACTGTTTCTACCAAAAGGAGGACGAGTGGGTCTAGTATTTTGGCCCCCTAGGTCAGGAGATATTGAGAAAGTACTTACATCTGGCTCAGTATGTAATAGTACAAAGCCAGATCAACAGAAAGAATCACTTCAGTTAAGCCAGATTCCTGAACTACCTTGGTCGACAGTAGCCACATATATCCGAGTGGAACTGTCAACATTATTTGATGTTAGTAGACTCTTATTCAAATTGGTTAGAGACTGACCTACTTCCCAACCTAACTTACAGTCCTGTCATTACTAAGTTGAAGCGACATTTTTCTGTCCATGGTAGTCCACACAGTTATTTCTGACACTGGTGCACTGTTTACAAGACAGCAGTTCAAGAAATTTGCAGAAGAGTGGGACTTCGTTCATATTACATGTAGTCCTGAACACCCTCAGTCAAACGGCTTGGGTGAACATGCAGTTCAAAGTGAAAAACAGCTGTTAAGAGAGAAATCCAGACATGGCAATACGGATGTTTTTCTCAACTTGTTAAATCTCAGACACATTCCCCATAATAAACATTTTTGTTCACCTGCTCAGAGACTTATGTCAAGACAAACCAGAACCACACTACCAATCAGTAGTAATTTATTGGTTCCATGTGCTAAGAACAAAGCAGCAGTAAAAGACCAACTGTTGAAAAATCATTTGTCCCAGAAGTCTTACTATGATAAAACCAGCAAACCACTTCGTTCTTTACAAAAAGGAGAGATAGTGAGGATGCAGACATCAAAAGGTTTTGATTGCATCGGATTTGTGAAAAGTTTGTCAAGAGCTGAGATCATACATTGTGGAATCACAAGGAGTGGAATTCAGACAATCAGAAGCATTTGTTACCAGTGTTCGAACCAGTGTCACAGCATCTTGCGTGTGATAAAGACTAGTTCTTGGTGTGACTTGTCCACCATTCCTGTTCCAGAGGGCATTCCTTCAGCAATCCCAGAGACTCAAAGTTGAGCATTCCCCACTGACTGTCTCTGTTGTTAAACCCAGTCCTAACTATTATGTCATGAGATCAGGTCGCATCTCGAAACCTAGTTCCACATACACAGCAACCTGGACATGACAGTTTTTCATGATTAGTGTCTGTGTAATTGCGTTTCTGTTTATATGAGATAGCTCAGTAAACAGGGAGGATGTAGATCAGAGTATGTGATGTACCTTTAAGAAGCTTTCCAGTGAGTCAGCACATGCATACAAGTACAGAGCACATGCAAGCTAGAGCACCATTTTGAGTGAGCAGCCAGAGTGTGAACGTGCAAGTAGTCAGACAGTTTAAGTTTAATGTTCCTGCTATCCATCCTGATGTATTTGTAAACAATAAACTACTTGAACACCCAAGCCTCATCATCTTCTTAATGCACATATGAAGAACATTAACTACCTTAAGGTAAACTGTACTTTGCACATATGCTCAAGTATGTAGGGCATAAAAGCAACGTACGGACATACTATCTTCAGAACTGAATGCCCCAGTAGGAGCACTAGTCAAAGGAAGAGAAAAACAATACATCCAGAACAGAAAAAGAACCAGGGAGTAGGGTGGGAGGGATTTAATACTGCAACAGTGAAAAGGAGGACATCTATAGTTATGTTAACATTTTGCACAACTATACTATGTCCTTTTCTACTTCTGCAGTAACATGGAGTGTGCCAAAGCTCAGGAAGAAACTTGAGGAGGAAGGACCAGTAGAGCTCTCTATAAAGCCATGAAGAATGGCCCTAGCAAAACCAGTTCTAGCTCTAGACATTCCATCCATCTTGTAGTGTTTGATAAGGTATGCACAGAAGTCCAGGTAGCTGCATCAAGAATGGAGTTAGTGTCCAAACTCTTGAAAAAAGCACCAAAAAAAGCCACAGCCCTAACAGAATGAGCCTCAACAGAAAAAGTAATGGTTTTACCATGAAAAACATAAAAGGAAATAGCTTTAGAAATCCAAGAATAAATTGTTTGGAAACAGCCAATCCCAATTACCTACGATAAAAAGAAATAAAAAGTTGATCAGATTTCCTGAGAGCCCTGGTCTTAGCCAAATAAAATCCGAGCTGTTTATGCACATCCAAGGTGTGTAGTACCTTCTCACTAGCAGATTGTTAAGGGAAAAAAGTGGGCAGATGAACAGATTACGCGACAACTTACTCACCACCTTGGACATAAAAGGATTACACAAGGACACCCTGCCCTTATGAAAAAAGGAAACAGAACAAGCCATAAGTGCTTAAAGCTCAGACATCCATCTGGCTGAAGTAAGGGCTAACAGAGCAGTCTTCAAAGAACAGTGTTGCAAGGAAGCTGAGGCCTCAGGCTCAAACAAAGCCAGAGTCAAGTTCCCCAAAACAAAATTAAGATCCCAGGGAGGGAGGAGGAACAGGCTTTCTGGGATGCCTAATGTGAAGGACACCTTTAAGTTAGTTTTTGCCTAGAGGCTAAAGGAGGAGATATAGACAGACATGCAGAGATAACTGAAAAGTAGGACTAAGAGGAATAAGCCACCCCAACATTGAGCAATTCATACAAAATGGAAAGAACCACGGGAACATCCACTGAGAGTGGATTCAGGTTACATGAAAGACGGACAGAAAACCTCTTCCATTTCGATAAGTAGGATTTCCTGACCACCTGCAGAACCTGAAGCACATCTTCAGAGAAAAGGTGTCTATAAGGAATCAAAATCCTATCACCCACAGAGTCAGATGAAGAGTGTACAGGTGGGGATGGATTAGAGATACTTTGTCTTGTGTGAGTAGGTCCACTCAGATATCTTGTGGTGATTACCCTTGGCTAAATGCAGAAGAGGGATCCAATGCTGTCTTTGCCAAAAGGGAGTCACCAGCAAGTGTTTGGGTTTCTCCTGCTGAATTCTTGAACAGAACTTTCAGAATGAGAGGGGTGGGGGAATGCATACAGCAACATCCCTTTCCAAGAAAATGAGAAAGCATCCACCTTACAAACCAGAGGACCTTGGACTCTGGCACAAAATTCAGGAAGTTGTCTGTTCAGAGAGGAGGCAAATAGATCTGAGGAGAACCCCACTTGTCGACAATGTCCAGAAACACAACCTTGTGAAGCATCCATTCATGGGATTGAGTCAAGGACCTGCTCAGTGCATCTGCCAGGCAGTTGTGACCTGAGTGAATATAAACTGCCTAAGAGTTGCAAGGCACTGTTCTGCAAGTTCCCAAACCAGGAGAGCTAGCCTGCAAAGAAGGAAACATTTTGCCCCCCCCCCCAAGTTTGTTTACATACCACAGGACTGTGGTGTTGTCTGTAAACACTTTGAGGTGCCCTGTGGAGAAAAGAGGATGGAAAGTTGAAGGGCCAGCAGAAGCACTCATCTCTTTGATATTGATGTGCTCCTTTGGCTGAAGAGTAGACCAGACCCACTGTACTTTCATAGTGTCAATGGCTGCTCCCCAACCTATGTCAGAAGCATCTGTGAACAATTCTTGAGATGGAAGAGGAGGATGGAAGGGAAGGCTTGGGTTCAAAGACAACTGCTGAATCCACCAGAGAAGTTCCTTCTTTAGAGGAGGAAGGAGAGGAATTTGTAAATTCTAAGGGACGTGCATGTTGATGCCAAACTGATTTCAATAACCACTAAAATTTCCTCATGTGGAGTTTGGCTAATGGTAACATAGGGATGGTGGAAGCCATAAATGCCAGAAGTCTCAAAAAAAAAACTCTGGCTGTGACAGAGGTCAGAGGAAGAAGATTTTGAAAGAAGGAAATGAGAGTCAAGTCCTTTGGCAGAGGCAGGGATACCAACATAGGAACAGTCCAAATCCTGCATCCCAGGAAAACATGATCTTGAGGAGGTATTACACGATACTTTTTCAAATTTATTGTGAACCCCAGACTTTGCAAAAGAGTAATGGCAAAGTGAAGACTATGTAGTAAGGTCTCTGGAGAGGATGCTTGCAACAGGAGATCGTCCAGGTAAGGAAATACCTGGACGCCTTGAAGTCTGCAAAATGCAATCATAGGAGCATTGGGATAGTAGAGGGGCCAAAGGGTAAAGCAGAGAAAGTACAGTTGTGTACACTTACTATAAATGTAGATGTTAGAATGTATTCACTGTTGCAGTCCTAACAAATGGGTTATCCGGCTCCCGGTAGCCCTCAGCCAAAATACCAAAGGTAAGTAAAAATGATGTTGGTTGCAGCCAGCTGTAAAGGACGTCAGGGTGTCTGATACAAAAGGAGGCAGCAGATGTCACTTCCTCAGTCTTTTTTGCCATTACAGTCGGGAGCCCCCAGAAAATAAGGCTTAAACCCAAAAAACAATTTGACAAATAAATGAAACCTGTACCTCAGGAAAAGAAAATAGGAGAGGACCACAAAAAAGGGGAAGGAGGGAGGGAAACCAGGACTGCAACAGTGAATACACTCGAACATCTACATTTATGGTAAGTGTACACAACTGTACTATGTTTGTGTTTCACTGCAGTCCTAACAAATGGGTTGATTACCAAAGCCCAGAGAAAAAACGGGGGGAGGAAGCAATAGCATCAAGTGTTGGGAGATAATGCCCTGCAACACCGCAGTGGCAAACCCTGCCCTGGCTCTGGAAAACAGAGGCAAATTATAATGCTTTATGAAAGTGTGAACAGAAGACCATGTGGCAGCCTCCAAAATGTCTTTAGTATGGACACTCCTTAGAAAGGCTGCAGAAGTGGAAGCCGCTCTAGTAGAGTGGGTCCTAACCCCTTGAGGCAGAGCTTTGCCATGAAAGGAATAAAGTAATGCAATGTGCAATCCATTTAGACATGGTTTGCTTAGAAATAGCCTTGCCCTGGGCTCCAGGGGCAAAACTGACCAATAACTGTGCTGATTTCCGAAGGTCCTTAGTCCTGTCCAAGTAAAACCTGAGCTGTTTGTGCACATCAAGAGAATGTAGGATCCTTTCACCTCTATTGTGAAGATTAGGAAAGAAGGTAGAAAGGTGTATGGACTGATTAAAAGTCAGGCTGGAAACCACCTTAGGCATAAAGGAGGGATTAGTCCTCAGAGAGACTATCTGCATGTAAAATAAGAAAAGGCTCTACGGCCAGAGCCTGCAGCTCCAAAACCCTCCTTGCTGAAGTTATAGCCAAGAAGGAGGCCTTCCAAGAGAGAAACTTGGAATCTGTAGAGGCAGCTAGCTCAAAAGGAGGAAGAGTGAGTTTCTCCAGAACAAAATTAAGATCCCAGGCTGGAGTAGGTGCTGTTCTGGGAGGTTTTAAATTGCAAGCCCCTCTGAGAAACATTTTCATCAGAGGATGAAGAGAAAATGGGCTGATCAAGAGAAGAATGAGCAGATATTTATTTGCAGTTGGTTTACCAGGATAGTCCATTGGGCCAAAAATAACCCGTTTTCAATGGAGTCCTGGGGAGAAAAGCTCCAAAACTATCTAGGTTACAGTAGGTTATTAATGATAATTATACAAATGTTAAAGATTCAAGCAAATAATTTCAAATAGTACAGCAAACATTAGAAATAATACAGACTTGTGATGAAACTTACAGATGAAACAGACTAACAAAAAGGAAAATTGCAAAGTAAATACTGAGAAGTCATTACAAATTAGGAAGCATAAACTTAAGAGGTGCAGCCAAGTGCATTCTTTTCAAATACCATAGGAATAATAATAATGTGTGAGTTAGGGGAAAATAATCAGGAAAATTGCTGGAGTTGCAAGGGGAAAGAAGGAAGATGGAAATTGCCAGTGTTGGTTATGTGGGGTGGGAGCAAGAGCATTTCCACTGGGATACTAGATGTGAATGAAGAGATTTTTTGAAAATAAAAAGGTTAGAGGTGGTGTGAATGGACGGTGGTAGGGAGTTCCAGAGGCGAGCTAGGCCATAGGATAGAAGATTTTTGCCTGGGGATGAGTTGGTTTGTACACTTCTAATAGATTTTGATTGTTTGATTGTTTGACCTTAATACTCTATCAGGTAGGTGCATTTTAAAGGCAGAAGAAAGGAAGGGACAGAGGGAGGGGTTGTGAGTGAGCTTGTGTGCAAGAGTTAGTTGAGTATAGGTGAGATGATTGGGTAGTTCTACCCATTTTAGATTTTGGAGAGAGGAACAGTGGTGGGTGGAGGACTTATGGCTGGTAGCAAACTTGGCGATTTTGTTGTAGCAAGAGGAAAGTTGTGTTTTTAGAGAGGACTGTAGATTAGTTAGGAGTGGAGCTCCATAGAGAAGGGAGGGGATAAGAAAGGAAGTAGAGAGAGTGATTTTAGTGGCAGGTGTAAGGTAATGATTTTGTCGGTAGAGCATACCTAATTTTTGATGGGTATTTTTGATATTTAGTTGTAGGTGGGAGTTGAATTTGAGCTGGCTATCAATTTGGTCTCTAAGTAACTTGGTCTCTGACACCAGTTCCAGAGGTGAATTATTTTGACTGGTAATAGAGAATGTGTTTATATTGAAAGAAGTGACTTTAGAGGGGGTAAATACCATTAATTTGGTTTTAGAGGCATTGAGTGCTAGGTGATTTCTTTTCATCCATTGCTCAGTGGTTGAAAAAGCATCCAGAGATGGCTGAAGCATGGATCTTGACAGAGGAAAAAGAAAGACCACCCTGAAGCAAATCAGCCAGGTATTCCAGGATCAGAGGAAGGGTAGGCTGAGAAACAGACTCCCCTCTAGCCTGCATCCAGTGAGAAAACCTTCCCCATTTGCCAGCGTAGGATTTCCTAGTGCTAGGCCTCCTGGCCTCCCTCAGCACGCACGTCAACCACCTGTTGGGAAAGGGAGGAAGAAATGGAAGTAGTCTTACAATGAGCCATGCTGCCAAATGGAGAGACTGAAGATGAGGATGTAGAATGTTTTCCCTTTCCTGAACCAAAAGATCTGGCTTCAGAGGAAGATGGGAGAGACTGTGAAGCAGTGAATACCAATGCTGTCTGGGCCAGTCCGGAGCTATGAGAATAGTCCTTGGACATTCGTCCACGATCTTCACTAATACTCTGGGAAGAAGAGGAAGAGGAGGGAAGGCATACACTGATAGCAACGTCCAAGGGAAGGACAGAGCATCCACTTTCCAGGCTCTGCTGTGCTGCTGTCTGGTGCAAAAGAGGTAGCAGATGGTTATCTGGGGAGGAGAAAAGATCAACCTGAGGAGTGCCCCAGCATTGAATGATGCTGTAAAAGACTGCTCTGTTCAGCTGCCACTCGTGAGAATCCAGGCTTTGCCTGTTCAGCTGGTCTGCCAAAACATTGAGCCTTCCTGGAAGAAACTGAGTTAGGAGATGTAGGTCCAGGGATGCTGCCATGAACAAAAGATTCATGCTTTGCCTGCACAGGGGATGAGTTTCTCCCTGCTTGCTGATGTACCACATGACCGTGGTGCTGTCTGTCCTGACAAGCAGGGTCCCTGGAGAAAGAAGATGCTTGAAAGCTAGTAAGGCCTGCTGAACTGCAATCAACTCCTTTAGATTTATGTGCAGGTGCATCTGCTGGGCATTCCAATGTCCCTGTATGCATTTGCCATCCAGGTGTGCTCCCCAGGCGTAGTCCAATGCATCTGTAGGCAGAACTTGAGTAGCAAGGGTGTCCGAAAAGGCATGCACTTGTTTTGAAGACAGGCTGTTGCCCACCAAGGAAACTCCGCCTGCAGAGATGGAAGCAGAGGAATCATATCCAGGTCCTCTTTGTTGACACCAAATGTTCTTGAGGTACCATTGCTATTTCCTCACATGCAGTCTTGCATATGGAATCATGAGAATACAAGATGCCATGAATCCCAGAGCTTGTAGGTATTGCCTTGCAGGGAGCTCGGACAGGCTTGCCAATTCCTTGAAGTAAACTGAAAGAGTTGTCTGCTTCTCCTGGGCAAGATATCATATGGGCGGCTGTGTTCAGACTCACTCCCAGGAATGTTATCTCCTTGGATGGTACCATTTTTGATTTTTCCACATTGAGTGTGTAACCCAGGGAAGAGAGAAGAGTCTTTACGAATTCCAGATCCTTTAATAGCTGTTCTGGAGAACTTGCTTGAATCAGACAGTCCAAGTATGGGTAAATTTGAATGTTCTTCTGCCTGCAAAAAGCAATGACTGGGGCCAGGCACTTTGTGAAGACTCTGGGAGCAGTTGATAAGCCAAAGGGCAGCACAGAGAATTGGTAATGTTGCTTGCCAACTCTGAAATGAAGGTACTGCCTGCAACTTTCCCTGATAGGAATGTGCAGATAAGCCTCTGAGATCCAAGGTTACCAGCCAGGAATCCTTTTCTAGCAGTGGTAGCAACTGATGCAGAATGAGCATTTTGAACTTTGGAATTACTAGAAAAGAGTTCAAAATGGAAAGATCCAGGCTAGGACGCCAGGTGCCTTCTTTTTTTGGAACTAGGAAAAGCCTGGAATAAAAACCCCGGCCTACCTGCTGAGCAGGAACGGACTCTATTGCTCCCAAATGAGACCGACAAAATTTGGTTTTCTATTTCTGCCCTTTGGTTTAGAGGAACGTCTGGGGATCCCTTGGGAGCTGGAAAGGTGCGGAAAGAAAATTTGTGCCCCATGGACACCGTTCTGAGCACCCATGTCATCTGTGATAGTGGCCCAGACATCTGCAAAAAGGGCCAACTTTCCCCCTAAAGGACTCTCCTGGCAAGCAAGAACAGGCAGAAGTTGTAAAAAGCCATTGAGAGTGTTTTGATGGAGATGCAGGCTTGGAGCTTCCCCCTTTAGAAGTGGAAGCCTGCCAACGTCTAGACCTTTGAAGGGTAGCCGCCTGCCCCCAAAAAGATTTTAACCTCTAGTCCTAGAACGGTTCTGTCTGTTGGTTTCAGGAAAGGTCCAACTCTTGGAAGGGTAATTCCTGCTAAAGCATGGGGGTTGAACTTGCAGAAAATCCTTAACAGTTTGCATGGACTTGGCTTTATCTTCCATCTTCTTCAGTACATCCTCTGCTTTGCTGCCAAAAAGCCTGTCTTTATGCAAAGGTACATCCAAAAGCTTAGCCTTGACAGGTTCTGGAAGAGGCTGTTCTCTGAGGCAAGCGTGCCATCTAATAACAGATCCAGTAGCCGTAGCCCTGTTGGAGGCCTCAAGGATGTTAAAAACCACAATGTAAAGAATGCTTATTGACCAGACTGGTGGAATTCAGTAAATCCTGCATGTCTTTACTCTCTGCCAAAAGAGGTACACTTGCTATCCTAGACTTAATAGCCTCCGTGGTGTGCTGCTGGTACTTCAGCATGTGAAACAGACAATTGGTAGCCTTAATAGCTAGGGTGGAAGAGGTATAAACCTTCTTGCCCCACCAATCTAGGTTCCTAGACTCCCTGTCAGAGGGAACAGGATTTCTGGTGACAGTGGCCTTAACACCTTTAGGGCCCTGAGAAATGACCTCTGGATCCACCAACGGATTCCTGAAAAGAAACAGATGAGAATCAGGGACCCTGTAGTACCAGTCAGGTTTCCTGGGAGAAGGAGGAACCAAATTTGGAGACAAAGAATTTTCCAGAAAAATAACAACTTCCAACACAGGGGGAATAGCAAGAGGCTTATGCTGAGGTAAATCCAAAAACTCCCTAATCTGTTTCTTGGATTGGGGATAATCCTGACTTTCCCATTGAAAATGTTCTCTGAGGGTATTTAAAGTATCACCAAAAAGAGAAATTCTCTGGAGGAGAGGCCAAAGGAATGGACTCCTCTGCATCTGAATCCTCAAATAGAGAAAAAGCCTAAGAAAGTCCTCTTCATCAGCAGAAATGCTGGAAGAATCAGAACCTGAGCAAGACAAAACCCTCAGGAGAAACATCCCTACTCATTTTAGGAGGAGGCTGAGAACCCCTAATAAAAGTCAACAAATCATTAGCAATTTTAACCATTTGGGATTGAGGGGAACGAGAAGCAGCTGGAGCCTGCTTTTTCACAGGCTTACGAATGGAAGATTTACCTGCAAGCCTGAAGGACTTGGGAGGCCTGGCAACCACCGAAGTTGCAGCACAGGTTGAAGGAAGAAGCTTGCTGTCAGGGTCCAAAACAGAGGCCTCAGACACCGCAGTCAGCTTAGTGGCTCCGGCTCCAGCAGAAAAGGTGACCGGCAACAGGTCGGAAGGCAAAATGGAGGCTGAAGGCCTAAGGGACTCAGACCCAATCAAGGCCTGTGGTTGTACATCTGCGGACTGCAGGGACTACAAAGGCATCTCACTGGCTACCACCTGATGACCAACTTAACCTCATCCGAGGACTTAGTTTTCTGAGGCCTGTCACAGCCCTTATCCTTACATTTCTTTGGAACAGCCTGAAAACAGGCAGATACCATACCAACGAATTTAGGCCAAACTCCAAAATGCCTAGCCTGACAGCACGCGGATTAAAGGAGGCATAGAGATCACACTGGGGAACGTTGCGGTCAGGGCGTAAACAAATAATGCAATAGAAATGAAAATCTCTATGGGGAATCTGCTTTCCACAGGTAAGGCAATTAACTTTTTCTGACATTCGTTAAGGCACAAAAAGAGGATCCCCAAAGGGGTACTTAGCTATAGACTTCAGCTCTTGTAGTCTGAAACCAAGAAAGGTAAACTGCCGACCAGCACTCGTGCATGAAAAGCTTCTGCTTCGGGCTCCGCGGCAAGGAAGACTGAGGAAGTGACGCTGGCTGCCTCCTTTTGCATCGGATGCCCTGATGTCCTTTACAAACGATGACAACCAACGTCATTTTTACTTACCTTTGGTATTCTGGCCGACTGAGGGCTACCAGTAGCCGGATAACCCATTTGTTAGGACTGTAACAGTGAAACACAATGAACATCTGAAAATGCCAGGAAGCAGAGAAACAAGAATTTCCTGAAAAGGAATGAATAAGTATGTGAAGGCACACATCCTTGACATTGAGAGAAGACATGGAAGCCTGAGGAAGGAGTAAAGCAAACAAGATCTGAAGAGAACATGCAAAATGAAGGCACCCTCAGAAAGGTATTTAGGTGTGAAAGATCCAGAATGGGTTTTTCCAAGGACCTTTTTTCTGGGCACCAGAAACATTCTGGAATAAAACATTTTCCCCTTTGGGCCTGTGGGACCATCTTGAATAGTTCCCTGATGTAACAGTTCTTAGAGCACCTCTGGGAATAAATAAAACTGTTCCTGAGGTGGCTGAGGAATGCCCATGAAGGGAGGAAAGGATTTCCAAACCATGAAATACCTTTGTTAAATTATGAAAACAACCCATGAGTCTTTGGTTATGCTTAACCACACTGGAAGAGATGGAGAAAGATGAAGCAAGAGAGGAATGAGGCTGGGAGAAGCATGACCGTCAGCTACTACCAGGCTTGTCAGGAAAGGGCTGCATCCGAGTAGAAGTCATCTGAGTAGTTTTAGCTGGAGGAATCTCCTTCCACTTTTTTTTACTTTTAGGACGACGGGCCTGTCTTTGAACAAAAGCGGGCTTGGAAGGATAGTTCCTTGGAACTTGGGCACAGATGAAACAAAAAGATGTTTCAAGTCCTGTAAATCCTTGCCTTTCTCCTGCAAGGACTTAAATCGGCAGCAGTAGTACCAAACAGACCACTGTTATCCAGAGAAGCATCCATTAACTTGGCTTCTGTGTCATCTTGTCAGAGGTTGAAGCCTTAACCAAGGAATACCTCCTCGATAAAGCTGCTGCTTCAGGATCTGTATGTGAATCTGCTGCATCATAGCAGCACTTAATGAGATGCTACCTGAGAGGAAGCTCTAACAAAGATAAGGGTGAAGTTTTGCCCTCAGAATCTATTAGGTCAGACACAACTTGAGTGGCCTGGGAAAGGACACCAAAATATATCTAGACATGTGTGTTTGGCAATCATTAGCATGAAAGGAAAAAGTCCCAGAAGTATAGACCTTCTTTCCCAGTCTTAACAGAATCCTACTTTCCTTATCAAAAGGAGGTTTTAGTGGAGGGCAGTAACTTGGGAAGGCTTACCTGACGCAACAGAAACCACCGAAGGGTCAGCAGATGGGCACTTGTAAAGAAATTTGCAATCATCAGATACTTTATAAAAATGGTCAGGCTTCTTAGGAGTATGGGACTGTGAATTTGGAGCCTGAGATGCTGAAGAGAAAGCATCCAGTAATGCAGGCAAAACTGGAGCAACAGCAGATGGTGAGGGAGACTCCCATTTGTAGGCACTCAAAACATCTCTTGCACATCTGAAACTTGGGAGCAATCACACAAACTCACTCATCATAGCAATTGTATTTCCAAATGTAATCTCCTCAGTAGTAGATTCTGGACTGGTGGATTCCTCTTCAAGAGAAACATACTCTACAGGAAATGGAACTGGGTGGAATAAGTCAAGGATTCTTCATCCAAAGAAACCTCCATCAGAAGAATCCTGATCCCCAACTCTCTTGTGAGATGATGTCCATGGAGGAGCAGGGACAGAGACACCTGGAGGAGGCTTCAGAGCCATAAGGGTATTAAATAAGCCCTGGGTAAAATTTTGCCATTCACTTTAAGGGTCCCTGGTAGAACATGCTTTGTTTTTTGCCTTTTTTTTTAGCTCAACATCCACCTTTATAAAATGTGGAAGGGCCTGATGTCGGCCTACAGTCTGGCATCGGAACTTCCTCTCTGACCAGAATTTGAGGACCCCCAGCCTGTGATAATCAGTCTCGGCTCCCCCGACCCTCCAAAACGGACATCTGCAGTGTCTCCAAGGACATGCCTGTTATCGGATCTACGGCAGCTGCTGAAAAGTACAGTTTTGTACCTACCATAAATGTAGATGTTAGAGTGCTCATACAGCTGCAGTCATTACAGATGGGTTATCCTGCCGTCAGGTGGGTCCTTGGTCGGCCGAATTCCAAAGTCTAGGTCCGGCGTCGGTTGTCGTCGCTTCTTCCCTGACGTCAGTGCGGCAGGGGTATAAAAGAGGCAGCAGACGCCATTTTCTTCAGTTTTTCTTGCCCCAGATGTCAGGTGCCCCCAGAAGGAAGGCAAACATAATGTTATGCAAAGATGCAATGTTGATAAATCAAAAAACAGTAGTTGCAAGCAAATACACCATAAAAGAATACCCCAAAGAGGTTATATGAAAAGGTGTTTGTCATAAGGCCTGTCCTAAGAGGGGATGGAGGGAGGGGAAACAGACTGCAGCTGTATGAGCACTCGAACATCTACATTTATGGTAGGTACAAAACTGTACTATGTTCATCGTGCATACAGCTGCAGTCATTACAGATGGGTAGAATCCCAAAGCTAAGTAAGGGTGGTAGGCACTAAGTGGAACTAGGAGGGGCTAGTATGCCCTGTAGGACTGCTGTGCCAAAGCCCGCTCTGGATTTAGAGTATAGTGGGAGGTGATAGTGCTTGGAGAAAGTGTGCACTGAACTCAAGGTGGCTGCTTCCAAAATGTCCTTGGTAGGGACCCCCCTGAGGAAGGCTGCAGAGGTAGCTGTGGCTCTAGTGGAGTGGGATCTGATGCATGCAGGCACAGTTTTTCCATGAAATGAGTAACAAAAGTGTATGCAATGGGCTATCCATTTTGAAATTGTCTGTTTGGAAATAACCTTTCCTTGAGCACCTGCAGCATAGGACACAGAGTTGCTCAGATTTCCTGAATGGCTTTGTCCTGTCCAAATAGTAATGAAGTTGTCTGTGAATGTCCAAGGAATGTAGCAGTCTTTCCCCTTTGTTTTGTGGATTAGGATAAAAGGTAGGTAAGCGGATAGTCTGATTCAAAGCTACACTAGATACTACCTTTGGCATAAAGGTAGGGCTGGTTCGTAAGGAAACTCTGTCCTGATGGAAAATGATGAATGGTTGCACAGCCATGAGGGCCTGTATCTCTGAAACCCTGCGTGCTGAGGTGATAGCCAGAAGAAAGGCTGTTTTCCATGACAAGTATTGTAGGTCTGTTGAAGAAGCTGGCTCGAAGGGAGGAAGGGTCAGCTTTTCCAATACGAAGTTGAGGTCCCAAGCAGGGACTGGTGGTTTCCTTGGGGGTTTTATATTCTTTGCCCCTCTGAGGAACTGTCTTAAGAGAGGATGAGAGAATGAAGGAGGATCTGTGTTGTATTGTGCAGAAATGGCTGAAGCATGAATCTTGATGGAGGAGAAGGAAAGTCCATTGTTTAACATCTCAGCTAGATACTGTAAAATTTGAGGTATATTTATTACCCAAGGATTCTGTCCCTTTTCTTGATTCCAGGCACAAAATCGTTTCCATTTGGCGGAGTAGGCTTTTCTAGTAGAAGGTCTTCTGGCCTCCAAGAGGACATCCTGAACCTCCTTGGAGAGGAGAATCTGTTGGGAAATCAAGGAATTCTCCATGCAGCTAGATTTAGGGTTTTGAGATGGCTGTGAAGGGTCTTGTAGTTGTGCTGGGACAACAGAAGAGGAACTAGAGGTAGGGTCCATGGTGGGGAATGTGTCAGGCTCTTCAGGAGCGGATACCAGTGTTGTCTTGGCCAGTCTGGAGCAATGAGAATCATTTTCAGCCTCTCTGCTCTGGCTTTTAATAGAACTTTGGGCAGCAGAGGAAAAGGCGGGAAGGCATAGACTGTCAATGTTGCCCAACTGAAGGAAAGTGCGTCCACTTTCCAGGCCTGTGGATGATAGGTCCTTGAACAAAATTTTTTTCAACTGGCAATTTCTGTGGGTAGCAAAGAGATCTATGTCTGGCTGTCCCCATGCCTGAGTTATCTTTGTGAAAACTTGAGGATGCAACTTCCATTCCTGAGGATCTTTGATATTTCTGCTTAGGTTGTCTGCCAGTGTGTTTTCCTTCCCTGGCAGGAATTGTGCCTGTAGTTGAATTTGCAATTCCAGTGCTGTGTTCCATAGAGTCATGGCTTGCCTGCACAGGGGGTATGAATGAGTTCCCCCCTGTTTGTTTATGTACCACATTCACTGTGGTGTTGTCTGTCCTTATCAATAGCTGGCCTGGATGCAGTAGGTCTTTGAAGGTCATAATAGCATTTTGCATGGCTAGCATTTCCTTTTGGTTGATGTGAAGGTGCTTCTCTTTTTGGGTCCATTTTCCCTGAATGCACTGATCTGTCATGTGTGCTCCCCAGGCGTAGTCTGAGGCGTCTGTTGTGATGATTTGAGTTGCTTAAGGTACACAGAAAGGAAGACCTGTGTTTCTTTGGCAAGCTTGAGCCCACCACAAAAATTTCTTTTGAAGGCATGGAATGAGTGGTATAATTGCTTCCAAGCTGTGGCTGTGTTGAGACCATAAGGTTTTTACGTACCATAGAAGTTTCCTCATATGCAGCTTTGCACATGGGATTAGTAGGATGCAAGATGCCATGAATCCCAGAGCCTGCAGGACTTTCCTTGCAGTTAGCCTGGTGAAAGTTGCCATTTTTCTGAAGTATTGAGACAGTTGCCCTTGTTTGTCTGGCGTGAGGTAGGCCATCTGGGTGGTTGTATTCAAGCTGGCACCCAGGAAAATTATTTGCTGAGAGGATATTAGTTTTGATTTCTTTTTGTTGACTGTGTATCCCAGGAAGCTCAATAGTTTTATTACAAACGCCAGGTGCTGTAGTAGTATGTCCTTGCTGTCCGCTTGGATCAGGCAGTCGTCCAGATATGGGTAGATTTGTATCCCTTGTAGTCTGCAGAAGGCGATTACTGATGCCAGGCATTTCGTAAACACTCTGGGCGCAGTAGATAAGCCAAAGGGCAATGCAGAGAATTGGTAATGGGTTGAACCTGCAAGAAATCTGAGGTATCTTCTGCAATCTTGTCTGATAGGGACATGCAGGTATGCCTCCTTGAGGTCCAATGTTACCAGCCAAGACTCCTTGCCCAGCATGGGAAGAAGCTGCTATAATGTGAGCATCATGAATTTTGGCACCTGTAGATATGTGTTTAGGATGGATAGGTCTAAGATAGGTCTCCAATCTTTGTCTTTCCTTGGTATCAGGAATAGTCTGGAATAAAATTCTTGACCTTGTTCTTTTGCAGGTATCTCTTGGATTGCTTTCATGTCCATGAGAGCTGAAATTTGTTTTTGTGCCTCTGCCCTTTGATTTTGTGGCAGGTTTGGCATGCCTCTCATTTTTGGAAGGGTGCGAAAGTGGAATCTGTAGCCTCTGTCTATAATGTCCAGAATCCATTTGTCTTTTGTAACAATATGCCAATTTTTTGAGAATAATGTCAGTTTTCTTCCCAAAGGTGCTGCCATTAAAGCTTTGCTTGGCAGGTGTAGGGGAAAGTCATTGTGTCTGTTTTCTAAAAGACTGTGATCTATCTTCTCCACCTCTTGGGGTTGGTGCTTGCCACTGTCTGGCTCTGAAAGATCCTTGAGGTTGCCCTCTACCCCTTGAGCATCTGTATCTGCCCCTTAGTGGTTTGTCCGTGGCTGGAAAGGACCAATTTTTTGAAGGCCAATTTCTGATGAAACGTGGAGGTTGTACCTGCAGGAAATCTTTCACTGTTTGCGTTGATTTCGCTTTTTCCACCATTTTCTTTAGTACCTCCTCAGCTTTAACACCAAACAATACATCTTTTTGAAGAGGTGTATCTAATAATTTAGCTTTGACATGATCTGGTAATGTTTGCTCTTTGAGCCAAGCATGCCTACGTATAACAGACCCCATAACAGCAGCTCTACATGAGGCCTCTAAAGCATCAAAACCACACTGCAAGGTATGTTTACCCACTTGCTCTGCACCATGCAACAAATCCTGCAACTCTTAAATCTGGTTGTTCTGGTTGTGTCATCTTGTTTTTCAGCTGAGATATCAAAAACTGTTGATACTTTAACATATGGAAAAGACAGTTTAATGCCCTCATGGTTAAAGTGGCCGAGGTGTACACCTTTTCCCCCCACCTTTCTAAAGCTCTGGAATCTCTCTCTGAAGGTAATGGGTTTTTAGCAGTAGAGGCCTTAATTCCCTTGGGACCCCGTGAAATTGTTTCTGGGTCAGCAGTATGGCTTTTATATAGGAACTGGTGAGAATCAGGAACCCGGTAATACCTGTCTGGTTTAACAGGAGCTGGGGGCAAATAATCTGGATTAAGGCTGGCTTCTGTGTACACATCATCCAATACATCTAAAACAGGAGGGATAGCCAGGGGCCTATGCTGGGGGAGCAGAAGAAATTCCCTGAGCCTTTTCTTGGAATCTGAGTAATCTTGGCCTTCCCAATGAAAGTGTTCCCTCAATGTATGCAGTGTTTCCCCAAAAGAGAAGTCCTCGGGGGGGGGGGGGACCGAGGGAACAGACTCCTCTGCATCAGAGTCTTCAAATGGAGAATAGGCATAATCCTGGTCCTTTGGTAATTCTGAGGTAATAGAAGCTTGATCTGAGGAAGGGTAGTCTTCCTCTAATCTGGGCCTTTTGTCAGAGGGGGGTTGAGAACCCCTGATAAGAGTAATCAAATCCTCAGCCATTTTAAGCATCTGCTTTTTAGGCATGGTGCCTTGAGAGGGGGTCTGAGGAACCTGTTTTTTGGTTTTCATGGCTGCTTTAGATTTAGTAAAGGCATTAATAGAGAAGGAGGAAGGCCTGAAGACCCCTTGAGAAATGGCAGGCCTGTCTAAATTCTGAGTTTCCCCGGCAGGAGTGGCGTCTGTATCTGTAGTAGGAATGGGGGCCGAGGAGCCTGCGACCTCTGGTACTGAAGACACCGGGAATGTAGTGTCATCGGTACTCAGCGGCTGCGTAGGCCCCTCGCTGAGAACCAGAGAACCGGTAGTCTGCCTTAGCGTGGTTTCAGTAGATGGTGCGGACCTCGTATGTCGGTCCTTATCTTCGCGTTTTTTTGCCCAAAACTGGAGTCGGAGTATCCGACAACATAATTAAATTTTTTGCTAAAAAAGTGAAGGGCGAACTCCGCCCGGCGCTTAATAGTGCACTTGTTGAATCTAGCACAAAAACGGCAGGCCGAGATGTCGTGGTCTGGGCCTAAGCAAGGTATACAGAAAGAGTGGAAATCCTTATGCGGTATTTGCTTCCCACATGAAATGCAATTATTAACTTTTTCTGACATCAGTCTGAGGCAAGAAAAGTTTCCCTAACGGGGTACTTAGCTTTCAAGAAGACTTCGGCTGAAATACTTTCGTAAATCTCAGGAGCTGGCAGACCGGCACTTGCGAACTGCTTCTGCTTCGGGCACCACGCAGCAAGAAAGACAGAAGAAAATGGCGTCGGCTGCCTCTTTTATACCCCTGCCGCACTGATGTCAGGGAAGAAGCGACGACAACCGATGCCAGACCTAGACTTTGGAATTCAGCCGACCGAGGACCCGCCTGACGGCAGGATAACCCATCTGTAATGACTGCAGCTGTATGCACGATGAACATCAGTGTCAGCCAAGGAATCCGTCCCCAGAAAGTACAGTTTTGTACCTACCATAAATGTAGATGTCCGATAGACATGCAACTGCAGTCATAACATATGGGTTGTCCTGCCTCAGGCAGCCCTCGGTCGGCCGAATTCCAAAGTCTGGGTCCGGCGTCGGCTGGTGTCGCCTCCTCTCCGACGTCACAATGGCTGGAGTATAAAGGCATCGGCCGACGCCATCTTCTTCAGTGTTTCTTGCCCCAGATGTCAGGTGCCCTCTTAGGAAGGCTAAATTTGGTAAATGGATAAAAATAATCCCAAACATGCACAACAGTAATAAACAGATACACCATAGGAGATACCCCCAGCTGAAGGGAAAAAGGGTAGGGACCCAAAAAGAAGGATACAGAGGGGTAGGAGGGTGGGAAAATCCGACTGCAGTTGCATATCTATCGGACATCTACATTTATGGTAGGTACAAAACTGTACTATGTCCTTCAAGGATGCAACTGCAGTCATAACATATGGGTTGAATACCATAGCCAAGCTGGGGGTGGATGGAACTATGATAAGGATGGTGTAGCTAAAATCCCCTGCAGGACTGCTGAAGCAAAGCCTGCTCGGGATCTGGAGTATAAGGGCAGGTGGTAGTGCTTGGTAAATGTATGCACGGAGTTCCATGTAGCAGCCTCTAAAATGTCCTTTGTTGCCACTCCTCTTAGGAAAGCTGTGGAAGTGGCTATAGCTCTGGTGGAGTGTGGCCTAATATTGGCTGGCACACCTTTTCCATGAAAAGAATAGCAAAATCTGATGCAATGTCCAATCCATTTTGAAATTGTTTGTTTGGAGATTGCTTTTCCTTGTACTTCAGCAGCATAGGCTACAAACAGCTGGTCAGACTTTCTGGTGGCCTTAGTTCTGTCCAATTAGTAGCGTAGTTGTCTGTGCATGTCCAAAGTATGCAGTAGTTTTTCCCCCCTATTTTGAGGATTGGGGAAGAATGTAGGTAGATGAATAGCTTGATTTAGAGACACCCTGGAAACAACTTTTGGCATGAATGTAGGATTGGTTCTTAGAGAGACTCTGTCTTGATGAAAAATGAGGAAGGGGGGCACTGCCATGAGAGCCTGTATCTCCAAAACTCTTCTTGCAGAAGTGACTGCCAATAAGAAGGCCGTCTTCCATGAAAGAAATTGCATTTCTGAGGTTGCTGCTGGCTCAAATGGAGGAAGAGTTAGTTTTTCCAACACGTAGTTGAGGTCCCATGCAGGTACTGGCTGTTTTCTGGGAGGTTTGATATTCTTTATCCCTCTTAGAAACGGTCTTAGCAGAGGATGCGAAAACACTGGAGGGTCACAGTTGTATTTTGCCGAGATTGCTGAGGCATGAATCTTTATTGAAGAGTATGAGAGTCCAGTATGAAATAGTTCTGCCAAGTATTCTAATATCTGAGGTATACTCAGTAATGCTGCGTCCTGACCCCTTTTGGCATTCCAGATGCTGAATCTCTTCCACTTGGCTGAATAGGTTTTTCTGGTGGAAGGTCTGCGTGCTTCCAGCAAGAACTCTTGAACAGATTTGGAAAGAAAGTTAGGTGTTGAAGTCATGGTAGCCTCCAGGCTGTCAGATGCAATGTTTTCAGGTCTTGATGTACAGTCCTGTAATTGTGTTGCGTTAGGAGCAGGGGCCATAGGGTCAGAGGCCATGGTTTGGTCAGAGTTATGGTCAATAGCAATGGGTACCAGTGTTGCCTTGGCCAGTCTGGAGCTATCAAGATGCCTGTTGGTTGTTCTGCTTTGATTTTCAGCATCACCTTGGTCAGCAGAGGCAGGGGAGGGAATGCATAAATTTTTAGAGAATTCCAGCTGAAGGAGAGAGCATCCGTTTTCCAAGCTAGAGGGTAGTGAGTCCTTGTGCAGAACTTTTCCAGGTGATGATTTAAGTGGGAAGCAAAAAGATCTACGTCCGGGTCTTCCCCACTGTCCTTGTCAGTTGAGAGAAAATGTGAGGGTGCAGCATCCATTCGTGTGGATCCATGAAATTTCTGCTCAGATTGTCCGCCAGTACATTGTCCTTGCCTGGTACAAACTGGGATTGTAAGTGTATCTTCAGGCTCAGGGATTTTTCCCAGAGAAGCATTATTAGTCTGCAGAGGGGATAAGAATGAGTGCCTCCCTGCTTGTTTATGTACCACATGACAGTGGTGTTGTCTGTCCTTATTAGCAAATGTCCTTGTTGTAGTGATTTTTCGAAAGTCTTGATGGCATGTATCACTGCCAACATCTCCTTTTGGTTTATGTGCAGATGTCTTTCCTTGGGCGTCCATAAACCTTGAATGCATCTGCCCTCCATGTGCGCCCCCCCATCCATGGTCTGAGGCGTCTGTTGTAATCATTTGGCCTGCTTGAGGTCTGTTGAAAGACATGCCTTTGTTTAGTTGACTGGCTTGAGCCCACCATAGAAATTCCTTCTGCAGACATGGAATAAGTGGGATTATGTCCTCTAGGCTGCTGTTGTGTTGAGACCATAAGTTTTTTAAATACCATTGCAGCTTTCTCATATGAAGTCTTGCCAAAGATATCAGAAGGATGCAAGATGCCATGAAACCCAGGGCCTGCAGGATTTTCCTTGCAGTCAGCTGGGAAAGCTTTGCTAGGCCTTTGAAGTACTCTGGTAAATGCTGCTGTTTTTCCTCTGTGAGGTAGGCCATTTGGGTTTCCGTGTCCAGTTTGGCTCCTAGGAATGTAATCTGTTGGGATGGTAGTAATTTTGACTTCTGAATGTTGACTGTGTATCCCAAGGCCTGCAGTAGATGCATGACATAGTCCAAATTCCCTTTTAAGGTTTGTTTGTTGTCTGCTTGTATGAGGCAGTCATCCAAGTAGGGGTATATTTGAATCCCCTTGCTGTCTGCAGTGTGCCACTACTGATGCCAGGCATTTCGTGAACACTCTGGGCACAGTAGATAAGCCAAACGGCAATGCTGAGAATTGATAATGCTCTGTCCCTGCAAGAAATCTGAGGTATCTTCTGCAGCTTTGTCTGATTGGGACATGCAGGTATGCCTCCTTGAGGTCCAGAGTGACCAGCCAAGACCCCTTGCCCAGCATGGGAAGAAGTTGCTGCAACGTCAGCATTTTGAACTTTGGCACAATGAGGAAAGTGTTTAGATTTGACAAGTCCAGTATGGGTCTCCATTTGTTTTCTTTTCTTGGAACAAGGAACAGTCTTGAATAAAATCCCTGGCCTTGCTCCTGAGGAGAAACCCTTTCTATTGCTTTTATACTTAATAGCTTGGAAACTTGAGTGAGTGCCTCTGCCCTTTGATGATGTGGCAGGTTTGGCATGCCTTGTCTTATTAGTAATGTGTGGAAGTGGAATCTGTAACCTTTGTCTATCAAATCCAGAATCCAATAGTCTTTGGTTAAGATATGCCAGTTTTATGAGAATAAGGCTAATTTTCCGCCCAAAGGTGCTTCTCTTTGAACCTTTGTAGGCGGTATGAAAGTGAAGTCATTGTGATTGTTCCTTGTGGTGCAGCTGAATTGTCTGCGCCACTTCTCTGATTTGGAGGTTGCCAGTGGCAGCCCCTGTAAGATCCTCGGTATTGCCCTCTACCCCGGGCACGTCTGCTTTTTCCCCTTTGAAACTTGTCAGAGCCGGGGGAAGGACCAATTCTTTGAGGGCCAGTTTCTACTGAATCTGGGTGGCTGAACCTGAAGGAAATCCTTGACTGTCTGTACTGACTTGGCTTTTTCCTCTATGGATTTCAGTACATCTTGTGCAGTAGCACCAAAAAGCTTTTGTTTTTCCAAAGGTGCATCCAGTAACTTTACTTTAACATGGTCAGGCAAAGACTGATCCTTCAACCAAGCATGTCTACGTATCACAGCCCCAGTCATAGCTGCCCTACATGAAGCTTCCAGTGCATCATAACCACACTGCAGAAAATGGTTATTAACCTGCTGAGTGTTATGTATATGATCCTGCAGTGCCTTTTTATCAATAGGCTCAGGAGAGGCTAACTTTCTGTAAATCATCCAGGAGAAAATCTTGGTACTGAAACATGTGAAAAAGGCAGTTAAGAGACCTCATGGCTAGGGTAGTAGAGGTATATACTTTTTACCCCATCTCTCCATGGACCTTGCTTCTCTGTCAGCTGGCAGTGGGTTTTTGGCAGAGGAGGAAGCCACTCCCTTGGGTCCCTGTGAAATAGTTTCTAGATCCAGAGAGTGGGCCTTAAAAAGGTGCTTGTGAGTGTCAGGGACCCTATAATATCTGTCCGGCTTGACAGGAGCAGGAGGAAGAGAATCAGGGTTGGAACTGGAGTCAGAGAAAACATCATCCAAAACATCCATAACTGGAGGGATAGCCAAAGGTCTGTGCTGGGGAAGCTTGAGGAAAGTACGAAGCCTTTTCCTGGAGTCAGAGAATTCCTGACCCTGCCACTGGAAATGTTCCCTCATGGAATGCAGGACTTCCCCAAATGAGAAATCCTCTGGAGGGGAGGCAGAGGGAATTGATTCCTCAGCATCAGAGTCCTCGTAGGCCTGGAAGGGTTCTTCTTGAGTATCAGAATGCTCAGAATCCCCAGAGGCTTCATCCGAGGAGAGGTCGTCCGCCTGCTCAGTTCTAGGCCTTTTCTCTGCAGGTGGCTGAGAACCCCTGTCCGGATGAGGCTGAGACCCCCTGATAAGGGAAATAAGATCTGCAGCCAGAGACATGATCTGCTTATCAGATGAAGTGGCCTGGGCAGATTTTGGATGGGCCTTGGCCTGACTGGCGGCCTTAGCACGTGCAAAGGCCTTGATGGACATGGATACAGGAGGCCTAGCAGCCCCACGTGCAGGCGTTGCCTTGTCCACAGGAATGGTGGCGGGTAGATCCAGAACTTCAGTTTCCGGAGGAAAATCAACAACCGGCACCGGAGAGATCTCTGAGACCGAAGGTCGTAATAACGCTGTGTCGTCGGCCTGGAGCAGTAGATTTACCACTTCCAAAGGGACCGGAGTGCTAGCAGAGGGTTTAGGAGCAACATCGGTAGTGGACGCGGGCCGAGGATGTCGGTCCCGGTCCTTGTGTTTTTTTAGCAGATTGGGTTGTCGATTGATCCGACGGCATGATATACGCAAAAGATTCACCAAAGAAGTCCTCGGCGAATTCTGCCCGGCGCCTGTGAGTGCGCTTATTAAAGCAGGCACAGGCAGCACAGGCCGAGACGTCGTGGTCTGGGCCCAGGCAAGGAAGGCAGAGAGAATGGAAGTCCTTATGAGGTATTTGTTTACCACAAGACAAACAATTATTAACTTTCTCAATTTGTTCTCACATCGGCTGAGGCAAGAATAAATGTTCCCCAATGGGGTACTTAGCTTTTAGATGACTTCGGTACCGAAAACACAGGAGCTGACCGACCGGCACTTGCGAACTGCTTCTGCTTCGGGCACCGCGCGGCAAGAAAGACTGAAGATGGCGTCGGCCAATGCCTTTATACTCCAGCCGTTGTGACGTCGGAAAGGAGGCGACACCAGCTGACGCCAGACCCAGACTTTGGAATTCGGCCGACCGAGGGCTGTCTGAGGCAGGACAACCCATATGTTATGACTGCAGTTGCATTCCTGAAGGACATCTGGACAAACCTTTGGGCTTAGATCAGCCTTGAAAAAGACGTCCGATGTAAGAGGCACAGTGGAAGAGTCCAACCTAGGTCTATGGCTTTTCTCTTCAATGAAGACTCCATGTCGGGCCTAGAAGTTCCCTCCATAGAGTCTTTCACCAAAAGTTTGAAGCACTAGTTTTCCAAGTAAATTGCAAGGGAGGAAAGATGACTTTGTAAAGTCTTAAAACACAAAGGCCTGACAAATATTGCAAATTTTATGATCGTGAGTAGGCCCTAAGCAAAATAAGCACTGCTTGTGACCGTCCTTATGTGGAATCTGTCTTCCACACTGGCCATTTACTTTTTCTAGATGACAGGTAAAACCCCACAACAAAAAAACAGAAAATAAGAAAACCTCAATGGGGCACTTATCTGAACAGTTTGATACACTAACAACTCGGGTGAGCAGACAGATGCTCAAAGACAGCGTCTGGACTGGCGGCAGAGAAGTTCTCAGGATGGTACGTCCAGACGTTGCTTTTATGCCCTATATACAGGAGGAGCACACATGCAATGTACGGCGTACTTTAAGCTTTGGTACACTGGCCAGACATCGGGCTGCCCTTGGCGGGGAATCCCTCATGTTAAGAATACTGCAACAGTAGAAAAGAAGAAAATAACAATGGTACTTCTGTGGAAGTATGGAAGTTACGAGGGAATAAATTTGTAAAAATCTGGAAGATTTTATTTAACAGTATTTTAAAAAGAGGGGAACTGCCAACGTCTTTGAAGGAAGTATGGTGTAGTGGCTGTATTATCTAAAGACTGTTAAAGTCCATCAGACCCAGCTTCATACAGACTCATTCTGGTTTTAAACCATGACAAAGTGTTTATGTCTATACTACCTAAAAGTATGACAAAGGTGTTGCTAAACTGCTAGATATGGATCTATGTGGTCTTGTGAAAGGAAGGCAAACGTTTGACAACATTAACAGAACAATGATGATCCAGAGGGGGAGACTATGGGAACAATACAAGCAGAATAATGTTCAGAAGGAAGAGGAATGAGGTTAGGCAGGAATTCAACAGTTGACATAATGCTGGACTGATGTTATCTACAAAGAAAGAAAAGATACGTGATGGGTAATGCATGCAAATGGAAAAATTTTTTTCCTTTCTGTTAATGTTTGTTCATCTAAGTCTTAAGTAATTATGTAATAAAGGAGCTCCTTAAGAACTCTAATAATTTCCACTACCAATAATTTAAATTCCTCTGTTTTCAACAGGTAGGTGGGAAAGCACCAGTGTCTTTTTATATCATTAATCTGCATTTTTTCTTGGTTTTTACTGAAGCATGATTTGAAATAGTTATTGAATGTGTGTCAAAGCTTTCAATTAAGTACAAATACTCCCATGAAATATATTTTCTGTTTATTCTAGCCCAGTTATTGTACCTTGGGGAATAATATATAAATTTTGTCAGAGCTCCCACTACTGAAATCTATCCTCCACACCAAACATTCATATATTTCTTCAGAAATCTACTCTCTTTTGTTACATTTTCCCATACGAGTCCTTTTGACACATACACACTATTACGAATCAAGTTCCATTCTCCATTTAGAACTAATATTCCCTGCTGAAAAGCAGATTATTTCTCCTAAAATCTTAAGCTCCACAACAGCAGCATTTGGTGGAGTACAAATACGCACAAGGGTAATCCTCCCTCGCCAATAACCCCTTACTACCAAAAATTTACCATTATAGTCTTGTTTTTCTTCTATCAATATTGGAGCCTCGCTAGCAATTAGTATAATTACTCCCATTTTCCTTTGTCCCCGATATTCTGCAGAATATTCAGTGTGAAATCTTTTCTTTGTCAAGTTCACTTGTTCACTTCTTTCCACATCTCCTGTAGCATTGCTGTTTGCAATCTGCATTTCTTAAAAAAAATTCAATACTTTTTTCTTTTTGTCTACAAGTGTAAAGCCATTTATGTTCCATGACAATATGGATAGCATAGCCATTATGATAAACAAGTATGGTTCCCACCTACTACACATTACGGTTCTTTTGAATGTGTACTTCCAAACCTTTGAGTTACACACACATTTGGCAGGTTGATCTTTTGTACAGATGTTTCTTATCTCCATTTAAACCTGTGTCACATTTTTCAAGAATTTCTTAGTGAAAGACACAAAAAAAGAAACTAAATCCTTTCAAAACACCCCTACTAACTTAGAACACAAAAAAAAGGCTTTACTGTAAAAGTTCACTCAGACTCTGCCACACACTACTGCAAGTGTTAGAGGAGTTTTTTTCCCTTACATTGCTTTCTTGTAATTTGTATTGCTTTGTTTTCTTCCATTTTGCATAATGCTGGATCCCTTTATTGAGATTTGTATTATCCTTACACTGTGTTTTAATTATGTTGTGTTTTCTACTGCATATTTAAATTAGTAAAGAAACCACAGCGGTCTCTCACGAGTCACACAAACTTGCTCCACTGCTTTGAACCTTACTGTATCTTTAATGTCCCACCCCTTATGTTAATTTCACCACATAATTACTTCACTCTCCTCTAACTGGCTATTGTCAGTAAGCAAAAAATATTTTGTTAAGTCACTCCCTCTTAAGCTATTTAAATTCAATGGACCTCCCACTGTATTCCACAGAGCTAGAATATGAAGTGCCCACCACCATCCAATCTATCTTGCCCTTATAAAATTAGCAGCTCTGCCCTTAGACTACTAAAACTTGAGTTACCCTTTCTTTGATGTCTGTTTAGTGCATACTGCATCTCTTAGGATATTAACCCACTTTCCAGCTTACCTTTACAAACTGCAACTGGTCCAAGACCATTAATCATTGAAGAACCCACATTCTGCCTCTCAGTAGTCATCTTGGGATCAGTGCTTCTGTTTTGCTCATGGTGAGAGGAGCACAGGGACATGACTTCCTGGAGACTGCTGATCATCAGAAAGCCTAATAACTGCTTCACAGTTGCCAGCTTGTAATTTTTAGACTGTTCCACTCCTAGTGAAAAATGAGCAAAGGGCATTGATTCCTGACCGTCTCCATGATTGGGCAGTGTGTTTGCGTGGGAACATCTGATTGATTTGGTTGCTATTTAAGGCATCTAACAGGTAAGTTACAGCAAATCTAAAGACCCCTGTATCACCTGGGATAAGACTGCTGATCACCAAAGAGCATGTGTCCTGCTTTTAACCTTTGGATTAGTGCTACTTTTTTGCTTCTGGTGAAAGAAGCAAAGGGTCACTGTACCCCCCCCCCCCCAAGCAGCATGAAGCTGTGGTGAGACCAGCACTAGTAGTAGCCAATTAGGTGAATACCCACTATTCATCATTCTTGACAAAGCTAATTCTTTCTTTTCAATTAAACACTGTTTGACTAGCTATCATCTAACCTAAGGTTCAGAGTATCTCCTTAAATACTTCATTTATAAATCATCATGATCTGCTATAGTAGTTTCCCCTGAAGTGGTTAGCAATGCCCTGTACAGATGCAGGTGCCTAATTGACATTTTTCCTGTACAATCCTCTTTAAATTTCACCTAGTTGCACTAAAGGCAACTAGTTTTCACCGTGACAAGTACTGTTCCCCAGAGTTGTTAGCCATATACTCCTGACTTCACTCTATATTCTCACCACAACCATCCAATCAATAAAAAAGGGCCTGTTGTCATGTATATGAACTTTCTCCATTATCAACTTGGTGGATATGGGGATCCTGAGGCAATGTAGGAATTGCTTCATGTTTACTGACAACCAGCTAATTCTCAAAAAACTTATAAGGTATGTGAGAGATAAATGTACACAATGTCACTGGAGGTAAAGCTCACACATGAAAGCACTCCGGTCAATCAGGTTGTCAGTAGTATACACACGTCACCTTTCATGCATAGCATATAGCAGACAAACCCAGATAAGACACTTAAATGTAAACCTCCTAAATCCCAAAGACCTAAACAAAATACACAATAGATGCCCTCAGCAGTCTCAAATACACTCTTTCAAAAACACATAAGCACATACAGCCACATCACATAGAGCCTCTACTTCTAAGCTCATAAACAAAGCAACCAAACAACTCAATATTCTGGCCTTTGGAGACTCCATTGTGAGACACTGACATCCCTCTCATCAGGCTCAGGAGAAAGTCATGGCCAGTTGCTTATCAAGGGTCAGGATTTATTACATTATGCATGCACTCAGGTTATTGGACCACAAGTACCAATACGCCCCAAGTCACAGTGTATGTGGGTCTAAATGACCTGATACATACCTCCGTAGATTATATGGAGAGATGCATCATGGACCTCTTGCAATGAGTGTCCCAGGCTGGTATGACCATAGCATTGAGCAGCAATCTACCTTCTTCAAGGATGATACCACAATACGAACAATGACTAACCTTAATAACTGGTTTAGTTTCTGGTGTCATTCTAAGGGGGAGGATGAAAGATTTGTCAGTATGGAAGGAGATGGTCAACAGACTACTCTGCATTGCCAGGGATGGTCTGCACCTCTCCCTGCTAGGCTTTTGAATATTAGCTAAAGCCCTGTCCTCCACCATAGTGTCTTTTTAAGCAATGCCAAACTGAAAATGCTTCCAACACACAAAATCTAAAGGTGTTACTGCTCAACACTAGGAGTCTAAATAAACTCCACTCATTACAAGCTCTCCTCACCCTAGAGTCAGTGCAGTCACAGAGATATGGTCTAAAGTTGAGGCGAGCATCCCAGCAGTGCAAGGCTATATTGCCTTAAACACATTTAGACTAGCTACTACACAGGCAGGGTCTACAGTTGACGCAGTCTCAATTTACATAAAAGTAAATATACCTGCATTTATGCTTCTCCATGTTCAAATCACCATAGGCAAAATTCCATGCTAATTTCTTACAAGCTATATATTCCCATCTATAAGCAAGGAAATCTAACATATTTAAGCTTACTGGAAATACTCACTATCCAACTCAATACCATATTCCTGGGTGACTAATTAACCCACTGTTAACTGGAAACATACACAACACCAAACATGCAGGTACAGAGATTCCTGGATTTTATAAGCACAAACTTCCTGGACCAGGCTGTCAATAACCAACCAGAGGAGCAAACATACTGGATCTGCTCTACAATAATCTGGATAAGTGCTGCACACCATGTTGTGTACTGTAATGTCCTATCCAGTCTCTCTCGAAGTAAAAATAAAACCCACAACCCCAGTTAACACTGGAATGTTCAGAACTACTCTAAGGCTAACTTCCTAAAATGACAATGTGGCAAATTTCAAGCCCCCCCCCCAAACCCTAAGAACACGGTGGCCTACCTGGAACTACTCACAGAAACCCTATGCAAGCATGCAAATAGCTGCAGAGAGACAGCTGTACCCACCAGTAGTAAAGTATAGCACTAGTTCAAAAAACAACCAACTGTGGTGAAATCACATCAATAGGCTGTATAACAAAAGGAAGAAAATCATGGTAAAAATTAGGAAGTGTATCAGCTGGCAGGATAAAAGCATTCAAGCTAAACAAACCGCTCAGATGCCAAAGTCTACCAAAGCCAATTTGGGTAAATTTGGCCTTCCAGGCCAAGGACAACCACAAAGCTTTCTTTAGCTACATCAGCAACCTCAAAATATAAAATTGTGTGCAGAGTTTATTGTTAATGTAGCCAGAGCTAGAAAATATAGCAAACTGGCAGACAAATTAAGATCTAACATAACCCCTCTTCCCCTGCAACCCACCCTCAGGAAACACCATCAAATGCAACTCCCCTTATTGTCACTAGGGAACAAATCCCCAGTGCTCTCCAAGGACAACACTGTAGGGTCTTATATTAGGTGATCGAAACTTCAGGTAATTGAATACCTAAAGGTCGACATCTAAACAGCGAAAGCTGTAAACATCTGCCACTTCCGCAAATTCTTTCGTAGGAAAAGAATTTGCTTGGCCATTATTGGGAATCTGCTCTTTTCTCCACTGCAGAGTGATCTCGGAGTTGTTGCATTTAGTTTTGGGGGTGTGGGGGCAAAGCTCTCCACTCTAAGATTTGAATATTTTTTTTTCTTCGGCCAAGCAAATTCTTCCCCTATAAAAGAATTTGTGGAAGTGGCCGTTCAATGTTCCCACCTTTCGCTGTTTTGATGTCTAGCTTTAGGTATTCAATTACCTAAAGCTTCGAGTATATAAGAGTAAAAATCACAAAAAACAGAGCCACTGAAATGTCTGCAAAAATTCCTTTACTGGTGCCAACTGGTACCTTGGCTATTGCCTTCAAGGGATACTAAACACCATTTACACAGTCAATTTATACCGGTCTTAATGCTTAAAATTGGTCTCAATAACACCATCATTAGAACCAATTATTTCAAAAAACATTTATCATTTAAAGTCCAAGTGCAAGTACTGTCCCAAATGCCCCAATATAACATGCTTCTCCCTAAAGCTCGAATTCTTGACAAACTAAAATATCTTAATTGTGCTAATTCCACACCCTAAACACGTAGGTTTTAAACATATACATTTAGTTCCAAGTTTAAAACAGTAGGATATAATGTAGCATAATTTACAATGAACTTAGTTTCCAATGACAACAGTTTTTTTCACAAAACCATCACCTAGATTGTATTTGGGACAGTACTTGCACTTTAAATAATAATTTTTTTTCAATAATTGGTTCTAATGAAGTGTTAATGAGACCAATTTTAAGCATTAAGACTGGTATAAATTGACTGTGTAAATGGTGTTTAGTATCCCTTGAAAGCAACAGCTGAGGTACCAGGAGGCACCACTAAAGGAATTTTTTCAGTCATCTCAGTGGGTCCATTTTTTGTTATTTTTACTTTGTTTTTCTTTATATAATCTAGACCCACACTATCAATGGGCCCAAACAATATTCCTAGCTGACTTTTAAACATGGAATATGACCCATCTGGCCCTCTGGAATCACTATCTGTAACCACCATACTTTGTGCCTCATGAATGGAGAGCAGAAACCATCATCCCTCTGCACAAAAGTGGGCCATCTAAAGACAGTGGAAACTACAGACGCACAAATCTTGCTAGTCTCATATAGGAAGCCATGTAAAGAATAATCATGGAAATGAACATAGGAAACCTCCAGACAATGGACCCAACCCAGTTTGGTTTTATCATGGGTAGGTCATGCGTACTCAACCTGTGGACCTCTGAAAATGTTACCAAAGCAACAGACATGGGCAAAACATTTCACACAGCCTACTTTGACTTGGCCCAGACATTTGACAATACCCAAACTGGGCAGTGTTGGCAAACATAAGAGGTTAAGTATAAACCCTTAAGTCACCCAGTGAATAGTCAGCTGGCTCACAGAACCCAGGATGTTAGAACTGGGGAGTCCACCTCTATAAAAGGCCAGTCAATAGTGGAGTCCCTTGTAGACTTGGTCCTGGGACCACTCACCTTTGGCATCTACTTATTTGAAAGTCAAGGCCAATATCAAAAGCCTCTGACAAAATGGGCAAACGATTGCATATTGAGGAGCAGTCAAAGAATCCCCCACTGACACTAATATTCTCCAAAAAAGGCTGACAGACAACTGGTGTCAGAGCCATGAACAAAAACTAAATGCCAAGAAATGCATAATATCCTTTGGGAAGTCAGCCACCATTGGTAAGTATAAGACTGACAGCACATCCCAAGAGTAGACCCAGTGGTCAGAGACCTGGGGATACACGGATAGTAATCTAGCCTTTGGCCATCATTCTTTTATGGTAGTGAGGAAATCATATTATGTTCTGCAACTTATAAACAAAGGTATGCATCGAGGTCTAAGGAGGTCATTGTTCCACTTTATTTTGCACTCAGACCAATCAAGTACAACACCCCCTTTTGGTTATGTTCCTTACCAGGCACATCCAATGATTGGAACATTCACAGAAGTTCCTCACTGAAAGAATATAGGATGTAGATAGCATATCCTATGCAGTCAGCCTTAAAACCCTATCCCTATACTTGGTTTACTACAAGCTTTTGAGGGGAGCTCTACACCTAGCATACAAGGCACTCTCAGTCCCACTTTGATGGACCTCCTACATACTAATAAAACAAACCGCACCAGAATTACCCATTCCAAAGACTTGGACCTTGCCTGTGATATAAACGGACTTGCTGGAGATAGATATGTATCACAGCAATGACCCCTACTTTAGGAAAAGGTTCACCACACGTCGAGCAGAGCTCTTCCCCAAACCTATTTAAGTGCAACTTGGACAACTGTATGAGGAATAGGAAATTTATCACTGGTTTGGGTCCCTATGTCTCTAATGGATAAAGACATCCTGAAAATGGTTCGAGACTCAGAAATTTGGGATGCACAGCTACACTTAAAAAGGCCTCAGTGGTTGTTAGCCCAGTACACACCTACGAAAACTACATACATCTTCAAAACATGACGTTTAATGCTCCAGAAGGGAATAACTGCCCCAATGTGACATATGCACCCACAGACATTACCTAACCAAAAATTAAGGTTACCTATGTTACTGCGCAAACTACAGAGTCTGTGTTCCAACTTACCCTGAGTGCTGCCTGTTTTCTTATCTCTACTCATCTCTGACATGAAAAACAGATCATATACTTTCAGAAAACATTTAATGTTTAGCCCAATAAAAAGTGGACTGGCTATCTTTAAATAGAGCTAAGTTGTGCACTGTTCTATAAAACACATTAGAATGTTAAGGCTGCTAGGGAGGCAGCTGTCTCTTATTGATTTCCCATAATTTCAAATGATTTTTCACTATGCTGCTTGATATTGTACCTTTAAATTTTGCATCTCCCTCAGCAGAGATTGAGTGAAACTCTCGAGATTAATTGCTTGCACCTGCAAACAGGTCGCATTACTGGGAAAATATTCAGCAATAAATCTTTGTAAATTTCACTCAGAACTGAATGTATAACTGCCTTCAGCAGACAAACTTCCACTGTACATTTTCCACGGGAAAAAAAGGAAGCAAATATCTTTGTAATAAGACGCTACTCATTTTCATGTCTTTTATAATTGTGTCTTATTTTTTAAGCCCATCTGCCTATAAAAAACCCTTATTTATAGTTTAAATCAAAAGCATTAATCTAGATATGCACCCTCATAAGAGAAAATTAGAAGTTATGTATTTACCATAAGCTGGCATCTGTGTTGTCCATTTTCATTCTTCCTCACAAATGGGTCTGGGATCTAATCCTTGGATCCGACTCGGCCACATTTACAAGACTTCAGATCAAAAGCTCGAGCTCCTCCCTCTACCCATAATGCTCCATTCCCAACTCCTTAGATTGAGTTTGCTGCCTTACTGCCCCGCTGTGTTACAGGGACAGAAAAGACACAAGAAAAGACTAGGCTCAAACCAGGAACATGAGGGTTTCAATAACATCCAAATATCTTTCAAGAAGTGACAGGCCCGGGGTATGGTTGGGAGGAAAGGTGAGATAGAATGACAATAAACAGCACCATATGTCAAGTTATGGTAAGTACATAAATTCTAAATCTGGCAATGTCCTTTTCATTTTTTTTCATGAATGGAAGAGAGTCCCCAGCTACGCAACTCTCGGGAGTCCCTCAAGGAAGGACATGCAGGAGCGCTGTCAAACCAAAGGAAGTTCTACTTCAGGAGACAATATCTAATTTGTAGTGTGTAACAAAGGTACAAGTCTTTGACCAAGCGGCAGAAGCACAAATGTCAATAGAAGTTCTTGAAGAAAAGTCAGATGAAGTAGCCATAGATCTGGTGGAATGCGCTCTAGGAGGATGAGGCAACTCCAAACCTTTTTGAGAATAAATCAGTGAGATACAAATCAGTAAATCCATTTGGCCAAAGTAATTTTGGACACTGTCTGACCCAAGCGGTTAGTGGAAAAAGATACAAACCGTGGAAAAGACTTCCTGTACTATTTTATCCTGTCAAGATAAAAATGTAATTATCTGTGGACATCAAGAAGGTGCAGCACATACTCACCTTTAATGTTTGGAAAGAAAACTGGCAATTATACGGGGACTGGTTAATGTTAGTCTTCATGGCCACCACAGGCAAAAAGGAAGGGTTGGTTCGTACAGCCACCCTATCCTTGTGGGAAAATAACCTAAGGTGGCCTACCTGATTAGGTTTGGAGTTCAGAAATTCTTTTTGCTTAAGTAATAGCTACTAGGAGGACTATTTAAAAGAAAGAAACTTCATGCTGCATTTGTCCACCAGTACAAATGGTTTCTGAGTTAACCCCTGAAGGACCACCATCAAAATCCCAAGGAGTAGAGGGATCCTTTACTGGAGGTCAAAGGAGTAAAATTCCCTTAATGAAAGCTTTACATAATCTGAAAGAGGTCCAACAAAGATTTATTTTCCAGCATGGAAGTTGAATATGGTTGCGAAGTGAAGTTTAATATTGGTAAAACTAGCCCCTTTCTTTAAAAGAATAGTCAGTATAAGAAGAACGGCCAAAGCAGGTGCTGAAATTAGGTTGATATTCTGCTTGGAAGAAGATATGGAAAATCTTTTCCATTCGCTTCTGCATATTTTCTTGGTGGAGGCTTTCTGGGAGAATGGGCAAAGCAGGTGCTGAAATGCGGTTGATATTCTGCTTGGAAGATGATATGGAAAATCTTTTCCATTTGCTTCTGCATATTTTCTTGGTGGAGGCTTTCTGGGAGGCCAAAACAATGTTACGAAATGGGGAAGTGAACCTGGACCCATCTTACTATCAGTGGAAGTGGAGAAACCATGAGGTCAAGTTGCGGGCATGGAGATTGGGATGTTGAATTTCTGATGGGTGAGATAAGAGATCCTGAATGGGCTCCAGTATACATGGAGGACATTTCAAGTGAGCTCAGAAGAAAGGGAAGCATACCTTTTGAAGACAGAAGGGGGCAATGAGGATGACTGAGCTCTTCAGCTTGCTTCCTTTCTGTAGAAACTTTGGGATCAGTTTAGAGGGGGCAGAGGAGACTGGGGGGGCAATTGTGAATCACAGCATCCCTCAGTGACTCCCCCGGAAAGGGGATCAAGGTGAAGTACTTACTGCACTTGTTGCTGAGGAGAGAGGCAAACAGGTCACAGCAAGGCTGGCCCCAGTGGCTGAAGATCATATGTTACAATTTGACTGATGGACCACTTGTGAGGAATCTGAATGTACCTGCAGAGTCCAGCTGCCAGCACATTGGTTTTCCAAGCTATGTACTTTGCAATAAGAAAGTATGAAGAGATCGCCCATTCACAGACCCTTCATGGCCTCTCTGCACAACAGGTAGGAATGGGTTCCTCCTTGTTTGTTGATGTACAGACTATTGATATGTTGTCTACATGAACTGCAACAGTCCCTAGAGGGAAAACGCCTTGACAAGCTTGCAACATTAGAAGGATCGCTCTCATCTCTAAGACAACTTTTTCTTTGAAGGGGACCACATGCCTTGGACCATCATTCCCATGAAATGACCCCACCTCAGCTGGGAAGTCTTCATGGTCACTGTGGCTATTCGGGGAGGAAGAAAACACAGTCCACCCAGAAAGAGGTCATCTGACTGGATCCACCAGTGAACATGGCATTTACAAACTGGACTGAGTTTTATGGAAAATGATAGAGCCTGACAAAGAATACACCACTGAACTGCCAGTGTCAACTGAAAGATTCACAAAGAATTTTGCTAGAGGAACTTGAAGAAGAATGGCAGCTGACATTCACCCAAGAGCTTGTAACACTAGTTTTGCTAGAGGGGATGGACAAGATAATATGTCCCAAACATTATTTCTCAATGATTTGATGCAATGAAGAGGTAATGTCATCCGAGTCATAGTATCCAGTTGAGTTCCTATAAATTCCAGAAGCTGTATAGGAGTCAGCTTCAATTTGGCAACGTTTATTGTAATGTGTAGGGAGTTGGGAGATCTGAATCAAGTAATCCCTGGCTTGTAAAATCTGATGCCTGTTTGGGGAAGTGAGGAGCCAATTGCCAAAACAGGGAAACATCTGGATACCTTTGAGTCTCAAGTGAGCTGCCATCACTGCCATGCATTTGGTGAACACTTTGGAGATTGTGGGGAGTCCAAAGGGCAGTACTCTGAATTGGTAGGGACTGGCTCCCAGCCAAAAGTGTAGGTGTCTCCTGGAGTGCCTATCTATTTTGATGTGATAACACACATCCTGGTGATCTACAGAGCACATCCAAATATCCTTGTGCAGAAGAGGCAGGATGGACTCAAACATAACCATCTGGTACTTTGACTTCTTTACATACCGATACAAAATTGGTCTCGGGTCCCCCATTTTCTTTGGCACTAAAAATAAGAAATAAATAAATTCCGAATCCTATCTGTTCTGGTGGGACCTCCTGGATGACTTTTGTAGCAGCTTTTGAATTTCTTGAACTGCGTATTCCCTCTGAGTGGAACGTCGGGGAGTTTTTCCTTTGGACAGGAGATGGAAGGAAAAAGGGTACATAGTAACCTCTGGATAGGATTCTTAGCACCCATGCACTTTTTTTTGTAATATCTGTCTGGGCTTCCAGGTGCAAGGAAAGAAGAACTCAGACTGCTCCAGAGGTGGCCAGTCGGGCAGCACTTCGAGTCCTATCAGAGAAGGTATCTCTGAAACACTGGTTTTGCAGACCTTCTCTGCCTCTGGGGCAATGTTTGCCATTGAAACCTCCTCCACTGGAGAAGTATCCCAACACGAGTACTGAAACATCACTTGAGATTTCCAGAACTATATTTTCTGACCAACTCACTGGTTCTAGGAGAATGTACGCTGAGGGGTAGAGAACTTGGATCAGCAGACAGCGTCTTTCCCTCCTGATCGCTGCAGGTGAGCATGTCTTTTACAGATGGCACAAAGGAGGAGCCATCAAAGGGGGCATAAACAGAAGACATCTTGAAAATACCGCAGAATTGCATACCCACATCCAGGCATGTCTCCTAACAGCTATGCCTGAACTGGCTGTGAGGCCTCCTCCACTACATGAGAAATTAGCCTCATTGAGAAAATGGCAATGGATGAAAGAGTAGCTGGTTAAGGACCAACATTCTTGAGAACCTCTGCAGACACGGACTCTAGGTAGAGAGTTTGAAAACCCCTTGATCAAAGCTTTCCATGTAAGCAAATAAAATGTGCCAGGTAATTTAACAATCTCAGTGTGAATGTGGCTGAGGCGTGTATGCGCTTTCTGAATCTATCACTCTGGACTCCCTATTCAGTGGATGGACAGAGAAGCTTTATTCCACTAGCCCTTCTTAGTGGCTGCCTCCACAAATATGGCTTCAACTGGGATTCCCTTGCTCCAGTGAGTCTATCTGAAGGTGGAACCAAAAATTCATCTGGGTATTTGGGGATGGGTTCAACAGTGTAAAAGCCTCCAGGAACACAGATTCCTCAGGAGAATAATTTTGGGAGGACCAGCCACCTTTGTGCTTGAGGATTTCGAGGGCAGCTCCAAAGGAGACATTATCAGGTGGCAATCGGGGGATCCCTCCTGCTCAACAAAATTGGTATCCTCCATGAGACATTCCACAGGGGAGTCTATGTGCCTCCTCTTGCACATTCTTTTCAGAGGTACTGCTTCTGCAGGATGCTGGGGAGAGGTGGCGGAAGGGAGGACTCCCTCTGGGGAACATGTGTGGAGGCTTCTTTAAGCTGACCGACCCGGAGGAGCAGAAATGATGGGATCAGAGCTCAGACCCAATGAGGGACAACAGACAGGATCTGAGACTAGAGAGAATGACTCTCTAAACAAAGAGAAAGCCCTTTCTACAACCTGAAAAGCTGATGGACCAGGGGAAACCTCTCCCCCCTCCCTGGAGTCAAAGCAGCTGAAAGGAGGAAGGTTGGGGCAAACCCCAGATCCATGCCCTCTGGACAGAATCGAATCCAAACTGTCCACGGCAGAGGCACTGAGGGGAAGGGAAGGATCAGACAAAGTAGGAGCAGAACCCAACCCCTCTGACCTGGCACTGACCTCTCAGATCCAAGACCCACTGTGGTCCGAAGGCATCAGAGCAGAACTGGTCAGAGATATCAAAGCCAAGGAAGGGAGCTTCCTCAGATCCAATGCTGAACCTTTTGCAGATCTTGGATTCTGACACTCAAACTGCAGATTTGAAAAGGAAACCGTATTGGTGGAGGAGGTGTGCTCATGAGTCCGAGGGGGGACGCAGCTGACAGAACTCCCATTTGGATGTAAGCCCTAAGGAATTTCCGCATCATCCTGCCCATGTCAGTCTCTGACAAGCTCCTTGAAAACCTAGATAAAGTTGTGGATGCCAGCCCAGGGTGCTTTATCAGCTTTTGAAATAACTGGGAGGGTAAAGCTGGAGAGACTGGTTTTAATACAAATTCTGGTGTACAGCCTCTACTTGTCGGATCCGATGATCAGGCATCCATGAAAGAGGAGGATGAAAGAGGAAAACTGGTAATAGGGATTGAGCCAGTTGCATCTGAGGGTAGTTGTGGATCAGAGGGCTGTCCGAGAGGCCTGTGACCCGGTGTCAGATCAGAGACCTTTCGTAAGTTCAGAGGAAGTTTTTGGAGACTTGAGATGGTGTCTTCCTCGGCTCTGATACCACCAATGCTGGTTTTGAGGAGGTTTGAGCCCCAGCTGGAAGTAATCCTTTCAGGATCAGCTTGTTTCTACAGGTGGAAAGGGCCCTAGAATTAAAAAGTAGCACAAACAGCACATAAGAAAATCCAAGTGGGCCACTCCTAGACAGAATACGCACTTCTTGTGGGCATCAGACTTGGGAATCTTATGCCCACAAGAAGTGCACTTCTTAAAACCCATAGGTTTGTCTGACATCGGCTTCCCTGACACAGTAGGCAGCAAAACTACAGCAAATATGACCTGAAAGAGTAAACAGGAAAAACACTGAAATCAACCAACATATATATACATATTACACACACACACATATATATATATATATATATATATATATATATATATATATATATATATACACATATATACATATATACATATACACACACATACACACACACTAGTACCAGTCAAGTGAAAATAGGGAATTGGGGGGCAGGCATCCCTAACACTTGCAAACAGCTGAGGGAGGAAGAAAGACTGAAACCAAGTTTAAAAGTAGTTTTAAAGAACAAAAAAACAGAATTACAGAGAAACAAAGAAAATGGAGTAGGGTGGCTGTGGTGGTACAGCAGTTAACATTGTCGCCTCAGAGCAAGAGGCTCTCTGGTTAGATTCTCGGCTGTGGTGCCTTCTGTGCACAGTCTGCATGTCTTCCGTGCTGTCCCATGGGTTTCCCTCCGGGTACTCCTGTTTCCTCCCATATTCCAAAGACAAGCAGTAGATGGATTGGACACACTAAATTGGCCGTAGGTGAGATTGTGTGTGCAAGTGAGTGGTATGAATTAACTACCATGACAGGCCTAGCCACCAAGTGGTGTAAACCTTGGCATGAGATGACTATCACTGCTGAAGTGACACTCCGGACCCCATGTGCAAAATAGGAAAAAGAGGTTGAGGATAGATGCATGGATGTTATGAGAGAGACTCTCATACTTGAGCAATTGAATCTTCTGTCTTGCGACTATGGCGGCAAATGAAATCTGAGGAGTTGGGGATGGAATGGAGCATTATAGATGGAGGCTGGAGCTCAAGCTTTGGATCAGAAGTCTTGTAAATGCGACCACATCAGATCAGAGGATCAGATCCTAGACACATTTGTGAGGAAGAACGTAAAGGACATCAGATCATCTTATCTCTTAAATCAGTGCACGTTTACACCTGCCCCTTACCAACCCAAGACTGAAGCATATAAACGTTTGTCCAGCCCGTTTTCTTTTGTTGTACTGTATAACTTACATTTCTTTTAAGTACAAAATATAAACGTTTACTTTAATATCTTAACTTGTGTAGTAGTCAGTGAAAAGGCTCCCCCAACATTTAGAATGGCCCTGACTACACATTACATAAAACTGCTTGATATATATATATATATATATATACACACACACACACACAGACACACACACACACACACCATGTGGTTTATATCATGAAATATTTATGCAAATACTAAGAACAAAATGGCTTTACTTACAGCCCTCCCTTTAGCGTCCTTCTAAACATTACTGATACAAGTGGGGTATATATTTTACAGTCTACCTACATGTTTAACAAACTCAGTCTTAAAAAAATGGCCTTTCAGCCACTTTCTTGCAAAGCCACATTTCACAAATGTGATCGATGCTTTATAATCTTAAATGTATTCACTAATTTCAGTGTTGCTGGTCGTTTTCCACCTCTGAACACCAAAATCTGGTTCAAGTCCAAAGAACCAATGATTCTTCTGGTCAACTTCTGTGATTTTTTTTTTCTATCCCTCAGGCATTTTCCTTTGGAGCACTGGAAAATGTTTCACTGACAGTCATTCCACGAACCTTACCATCAGATGAATGAAAAGCAAAGTCTCCTCCTGTTTGATGGCTCACTTTTTTTTGGCTAAACTATTTCCTCCTTAGCTTCTTCTGCATCAAAAAAATGACTAATCTTCTAGGAAAAAAATTCTTAGAAGACAGCTAGATAGAGCAACTTGAATCTCACACCAGTCTCTCGACATTCCCTGATTGGCGGGATACTCGGCCAGCTTTTCCTTAATGTTAACCTCTGATTTTTGCAGTTTTATCAGTTCAAATTTACATCTAGTTAAAGCTGTGATGCCCCTGCACTGGCTCAGTAATCAAGGAGCCTCAATCCTCACCACTGGCTACAGTGATAAGTAAGAACACTGCTTGGAACCACCACGATAAAGTAAAAAATCCAGTTTATTTTGAGAACAAACAAGCGCTTTCACGCATACAAATGCGCTTCATCAGGTTATAATTTAAACATAAAAACGCCCATTTATATATTAAAACAATCATCCAATTAAACAAGATAATTGTCAATTAATCAATTAGTTAAAACATAATCAATGTGATTAGAGCACCCTTCATCTTACATCACTTCCTTAAGCAAGTTTTTGGCAGCATGCTTTAGGCAATAAACTTGAAGGCTTAAAACAAATGCAACAATACATCAAGTATTCTCATGCATAGTATAAAAACACTGCAGTATGAAATAGTTGGAACGCCATGTTATGTATTTCAGACAATAACCAAAATAAAACTTCTGAAAAGCTTCTAAGAAATTCATTTCTCCATTTTTATATCTAAGTCAGACATATAGTGCGTAAAGTTGTATCAGATATATAGTGCGCGGAACTATATGTACGCGCTATGGTCGAGATATATAAAATATCATACTATTAAAACATTTAAATAATTCAAGCTATATATAAGCTTGCCATCGTTGGTTAAATAAACATAAGATGTGATCTTTCTACTTATTAATAATTCATTGCCATTCTGAATGCATGACTAGCAAACAGTTTTGAAAATAAATGAATATGTATAAACAGCGTCAGCGCATAGAAAATGAGTCATGATGTTTTTTATCTTACACCTTTTTGATTATTCTTGTTCTTATTGCATTTCATAGACCCTTGGGCTATGTCATATGCTATAGGTAATAAAGAAATTATCATGGTTAACATATATATCAGTTTAAAGCAGAACAAGCGCAAAGACAAAACCCACAACCTCCATCTGCGACCCCAAGCGCTCAAAATGCAAAATATGGTTGACAATATTTATTAAAGAGCTCAGCCATCAAGAAACCCTGATAGTATACGATAAATTCCAACATTTGTTGCTGTCTAGATATACAATCCACACTTTAAAGCCTCATGGTGCCGGAGGTCAATAATTCACCCACGGACATAATTTGCCAGATTTATGATAAATGCAATGATGTTGTGTCGTTGACATAAAAAGAAAATAAATGAGCATTTTTTAAGACATTATCATTAGTGATATGTTGTTTCTTTTCTTTTCAGTAATAGGACAAAAGTAACTAAATTACTCTAATCCTAAGCGCTCATAATGCAAAATATAATGACAATGTTTATTTGAAAACCCAGCCCTCAAGAGACCCTAATAGTATTAAGTAAATCCCAACATGTGTTGCTGTCTAGATATACAATCAACAGTTTAAAACCTCATGATGCCGGCGGTCAAGAGTTCACCCACAGATATTATGTGCCAGATTTATGATAGATGCAATGATGTTGTGTCGTTAACATGAAAAGAAAATAAATGAGCAATTTTGGGACATTTTCATTAGTGATATGTTGTTTCTTTTCAGTAATAGGACAAAAGTAACTGAATTACTCTAATCCTAAAATCATAAAATATAGATCATGACTAAGTTCTTAACGAACTAATTCATACCTGGGTGGCATAACCATGTCAAAAAATCGATGTGCTGGTTAGAAAATGTATGTTAATGTAAAGGCTCCCCTCGTCAGTATTCTGTTGTAGATCAAGAGCCTGCTGAGGGGTATGGATGTAATGTAAGTTCAATGGTGTAGAGAAAGGTGAATAGTAGATAAGAGACTGCCTTATGTCAGTCCTGTTAGAACAGGGCGTATATTGACAACGGTGTTGAGTCCTGGAGGTATGTGTGCCTTGAGCCTTAGAATCCACCTAAGTTCAAACATTTCTATGGTGCCTAGGTGGTCACCCTCTCTTCTGTTCGGATTTATAACCTGTAGTACTTGGAAGCTAAAACTGTGTGTAGGTCTTTCAGCACAGTGTATAGCTAGAGCACTAGTGAGGTTTCTCTTTCTGGTATCGTAGGTGTGATTGTAGACCCGGTCCCTGAGTCTACGTGACGTCATACCTACGTAATAGCTATCACATTGGTTACATCTCGCAAGATAGATAACATTCTGCGTATTGCAAGTGGCATAGAAAGTGGCTTCAAAATTTATATTGATGCCTGAAATCCTAATGTCTTGTGTCCTGCTTATAAATTTACACATAGAACAATGACCACAGGCATAAGTGCCTGTTCTTAGCTGGGCTCGAATGTCAACGGGCCTAATCTCAGATTTCTCCTTGCATAATAATCTTTTAAGATTCATACAGTTGTTAAACCTGAAGCTAGGTTTGTTACCTAATAATCTTGCAAGGGATGGCTCAGATAATAATATCTTCCAGTTTGCTTTTATAATTTTGGTCAAGTGCCCAATGTCATTAGTATATTTAATATCATATTTAATACTATTTCTGTTCTCTGATCCATATTTAGCTCTCCCTTTTCCATTCAATAGAGCTGGATTCTCTAGTACAGATTCAACCACTTCATTAATGAGTTCATTTGGATATCCTCTATCTATAAAGAGACATTTTTGTTGTTCAATCAAGCACAAGGCATCATCTCTATCGGTGCATATTTTTAATATTCTGCTAATCTGGCCTTTTATGATGTTACGAAATATGTACCGTGGGTGCAAACTATCATAATGGAGGATGCTGTTCCTCCAACAAGGCTTCCTATACAGGGTAGTAGCCAAGCTATTGTTATTACCCTTCGTTATAGTAATGTCTAGGAAGTCAGCTCTTACTGTAGAGTATTCATGAGTGAAGGTAAGAAAGGAAGTGGTTCCATTCATATAACTAACAAAATCTTCAAGCTCATCTACACCTCCATTCCATAGTATTAGGACGTCATCTACAAAACGTCTGTAGATGACTACATTCTTGAATCTAGGGTCACCAAAAATGTTCTCTTTCTCCCACTTATGAATGACCAGGTTGGCATATGCATTAGCGCAGGGAGTGCCCATGGCTACTCCCCACGTTTGTGCATATGCCTTATCATTAAACAAGAAAATGTTGTTGTTTAGAACCAAATCCAAAAGGCAGCAAATATTCATAATCTCATTGCTGTCTGAGGTTCCATGTTCAACTAAATGGAGCCTAATAGCATCAAGCCCATAATCATTGGGAATACTTGTGAAAAGGCTCTTTATGTCCAGAGTGACAAGTAAAGTATTCACATTTAATTTATTGGTTACTGAATCTTGTTTAAGATCTTCTAATAGCTCATATGAGTTTTTCAGAATGGTAGGTATCTCCTTCGTCATTGGGCCAAGCTTAGATTGTATGTATAGGGAGGCATTTACGGTCACCCAATGATCACCTGATACTATGGGTCGTAATGGAGGGGGATATTCATCTTTATGTAGTTTGGGCAAACCCTTTATGACCGGGATGAGAGGTGATTCTATCTTCAAAAAATCATACAGGGTCTTGTCTATCGATCTGGTCATCAACATGTCGTATAATGTGTCATGTACATAATTTATTATTGACGTAACTTTTGATTTGTCAATGACTTTGTAGGCATTGTCCTCACTAAGCATATTATTCATCAATTGGTTATAAAAACATTTATCCAGAGCAACAACACCCCCTCCCTTGTCCGCTGGTTTAAACACTATATTTATATCATTGGTAAGGACATCTAGCGAGTTTCTAAGTGCATGATTCAAGTTTACAAAGATGTTACTATGTTTGTTATGCTCATAATAATTGTAAAAATCATTTTCACATGTTCGCATAAAGCACTCTATGGTAGGAGTCAACGGAGGTGTAAAAGTACTTCTTTTATAAATTACAGCATCGCAAATGGATGCATGATTATCAGATGGACCATCATTAAAAAACACTTTAAGAGACAATTTTCTAACGAATAAGCGCAATCCTATAAGGGTATCTGATAATGCGCTGTGTTTAGAGGGTATAAAAGATAACCCCCTATTTAGTAAAGCTTGCTCTTCTATTGAAAAAGTCCTGGTCGCCAAATTGAAAAACAGGGAGTTTAGTTCCTCATCCTCCTTCTCCGTTCTGGTGTCTCTCCCGATAGTTTTCTTTTTCCTCTTCCCCTGCTCCCTGAACGCGTGCGTGCAGCGTCTTTGTAGGGGAGAGGAAAATTTAAAGGCAAAGGTGCAGTAAAAGTAGAGTTCTTGCTGGTTGCTTTAGATTTCGCACCTGAATTTACAGTACTATTCAGACCTTGCTGGTTGCAAGGTAGAGATGAACCCAGTATGTTGGACATGGTAGGTTCACGAAGGTTAGGATCATCTACTTGGGATGCAGGAGCTAGCCTAGTGCCCAAGGACTCAGTCAAAGCAGTGGCTGATCCCTCACCGGCTGTGTTCATGGTTGCTGGTGACTGTGTATTGTGAATACTCGTCTGTGTGTTAACCCTGGGCCACACAAAAATGCGGCCCAATTGAAAATCTTCGCAATCACGCTTGAGCTTCTTAATTTTTACTTGTTCAAGTTTACTGCTATACAGTGCTAATTGTCTATTCATAGACTGTATTTTAGAGGTACAAAACTCTGTATGAAAATTAGTTATTAAATAATCATGTTGTTCCTCTACCTTAGCCAAAAGCTCCGTTTCGATAGGTGTAAAATGTTCCAGTAGAAGTTGTATGTATTGATTGCCAAAGTCAATGTTCAACTGCTGCCATTTACGAAGCAGTTCAGGATGACTGTCCCCGTAGCTTGGCATGCATAGAACACGCATGCCTCGGGGAATGACTTTAAAGTGAAGGCACGCTTGGAGATGCCTTCTTTGCCAGACAAGCCTATGCAGGCGATATAAATCATTTTCCAAGGATCTCAAGTGCCCAAAAAAGTCATGTAGATTCCCGTTGTTGGTTGAATCACTGTCCGAGACATCATGACTGGTATCCAAACACAAAAGCGGATTTTCCTTCTGATAGAACAAACAATTCCAACCATCGGTTCGTGAGGCACCTGTTGGATTGTAATCCAATTCAATATTCGGCATATCCATCGTGTGAGGAACGGCTAAGTATAGTAAGAAAAAAAACAACAGCAGGAAAACGAAGCCGATCATCCAAAGGTTCCGTGCATCAATGAAGAAAACAGGATAAGTAAGAACACTGCTTGGAACCACCACGATAAAGTAAAAAATCCAGTTTATTTTGAGAACAAACAAGCGCTTTCACGCATACAAATGCGCTTCATCAGGTTATAGTTTAAACATAAAAACGCCCATTTATATATTAAAACAATCATCCAATTAAACAAGATAATTGTCAATTAATCAATTAGTTAAAACATAATCAATGTGATTAAAGCACCCTTCATCTTACATCACTTCCTTAAGCAAGTTTTTGGCAGCATGCTTTAGGCAATAAACTTGAAGGCTTAAAACAAATGCAACGATACATCAAGTATTCTCATGCATAGTATAAAAACACTGCAGTATGAAATAGTTGGAACATCATATTGTGTATTTCAGACAATAACCAAAATAAAACTTCTGAAAAGCTTTTAAGAAATTCATTCCTCCATTCCTCTGGCTACAGTGAGGGACGTACACAATGGGAGGATAAGTACACACACTGTAAAGTGTAATTTCCCATAAGAGCAGACAGAGATCACAGTCAGTCTGGGGCTGATTTCTTCCTCTCTGTCTCCAGATGAGATCTCAGCTGAGTGGCCAAGCTAAGACCTCAAACACCCTATCTGTCCAACCAGTGCTTCGTGTCCCTGCTCAAGCAGCTGACACACACTGGGATTTAACTGATACACACACACACACCTTAGAAAGGATGGCACAGGTTTACTAGGTATGCCCCCTTCTGCCTAGACTATAAGGTAGTACCAGCAGCCACCCTTACTTATCAGTTACTATAAGGCCCTTACGAAGTGTGTCCAATCCTATTGTGTAATGTTACTATTAATCCAAATGGTAGTCTGACCAAGACTTGCAAGGCTATTTAGGGTGGCCTGTACAGTGCCACCAAATACATATGCAAGCATTCCGAGCTTAAATATGTCCCACAAATATCAGCCACAAATATAGGTTTAAATATATTTAAGAAATAAAAGAACACGACAGTACTCAATCAACACAGTAAATTCAGAGTTCAAAATCACAGGAAATACTTTAAAACATTGCAGGGCAGTCTCAAATAAATAGAGAAAACATCTACACTAATCTTTACTATATTCCTATCTATATCTAAAAGCGATACTATGCCATGAATCTTACTTGCAGACAAAGCAAGTTCAAAAGTGACGAGTGGATGTTCTTGCTAGGTCCAAAACAAAATACACAGTCTCTCTCAAAGAGTTCCCAAATTAATTATCAAACATTACTGCTGGGCCAGCTTGGATGACATCACTCTTTCTCACCCGACTTCAGTTCTATGCTAAAACTGAAACTAAGAAATTAACACCTCTGTGTTAAAATATCCATCTTTCAGAAGTTTGAAGATCTTGAAAGCCATAAAACAATAAAACTTTTTACATTTTAAATCTAACAATTACTTCTCTCCAAGACAATATAAAAACTTCCAGCTCTAGACATGTGTCTGCTTGCTGCATTGATAGCACAGTCGTAAAGCAGTTAATTTCAACTTAATTTCTTAAGATTTTGTAAGTTAAATCTTCTATGTTCCAGCAGGGTATGATGTGGTTACATTCTTGAAGCTCAGTACATAACATACAGTTCTGTATAAATCATATCAATATTCACAAATGACAGACTTCTTTACAAACTTCCAGATAGCTGGGCTGGCAGTGTCACCCCCCCTCCCCCGAAAACTCAAACTAGTTTATCATGTGTCCCTTGAAAATACCTTACCCCATTCCCTGTCTCGAGAGCCCATCTGCATTGGCACTGCTAACCCCACTGCGGTGCTGCACTGTCATATCATATGCTTGCAACCCTAGGCTCCACCTTAGTAACTTGGTATTTTGCTGGCTGGCACGATGTAGCCATGTTGAATGACTGTGGCCTGTAACTACAGTGAACTTCCTTCCATATAGATACGGCTGAAGTTTCTGCAGTGCCCACAATATGGCTAGGTATTCCTCTTTTTACAGTTGCATAACATTCCTCCCTGGGTTGCAGCCTACAACTGAGATATACCACTGGGTGCTCTTCTCCCTCTGAGGAAACCTGACTAAGTACAGCCCCACACCCCATGGTTTGAAGCATCCACCTGCACAACAAATTGTTTGCTGTATTCCTGACTGGCTAATGCAGGTGGTCCTCCGAAAGCTCCTTTAAGCTTCTGGAATGCCCGCTCACATGCTGGGGTCCACACTACATTATCTGTCCAGTTTTTCCTTGTCAGGTCTATGATGGGAGCAGCTACGGTACTATAACTGGGGACAAACTTTCTGTAGTACTCTGCTGTCCCTAAGAATGTCCTCACCTGCTTTTTGGTTACAGGGGCAGGCCATGCCTGTATGTCTTCCACTCTGGCAGGTTCTAGCCTGATCTTACCACTCCTTACTCTATGTCCCAGGTAGGAGACCTCTGCCATACCCACCTGACATTTCCTGGGCTTAATGGTCAACCTTGCCCTCTGTAGTCTGCCCAGCACCTCCCTGACATGCTGAAGGTGCTCTTGCTAGGAATGGCTGTAGATGGCAATATCATCTAGGTAAGCAAGGGCAATATTTCCTGCTCCTGCTAGGATACGATCTCCGAGCCTCTGGAAAGTCGCTGGGGCATTTTTCAATCCAAAGGGCATCTTCGTGAACTCATACAAGCCAAAAGGAGTCACAAAGGCTGACCTCTCTCTAGCATTGGGAGTCAAGGGCACCTGCCAGTGACCCTTGGTAAGATCAATAGTGGTAAGATACTTATCCCCAACCTAGCTGCTCTAGGGCTTCATCTGTCCTAGGTATGGGGGTAAAGCATCTGACTCAGTGTGACTAATTTCCTGTAGTCCACACAAAACCTGGTGTTGCCATCCTTCTTTGGTACCAGCATCACTGGGGAGGCTCAGGAACTGCTGGACTCCTGAATTACCCCTAGTTCCAACATTTCCTGTACCTCCTCCCTCAAAGTCTGTTTGACTCTCTCAGGCACCCTTATAAGGGGCCTGCTTAATAGGCTTTTGGGGTCCTGTATCCACATGGTGCTGCACCAGGTGGGGACACCCTGTTTTCCCAGTGAACATGTCACCCAACTCCAGTAACACTGCTAGGATTTCTTGAACCTAGGTAGGGGATAGCTGCTGGGACATTGCTACCCCTTCCACTGAGGTGTCAGTCCGAGCCTCACTGAAGAGGTCAGTCACCAGATCCCCCTCAGACTCCTCCTGCAATCCACTGCAAATATGCAGCACAAGGGCCTCCCTATCATGGTAAGGTTTCATGTTAGCAAGTTACAATTTGTTCCCCTGCCGCTTGCCCAGCGGGTCTACCATGTAGTTAACATCACTGACCTTTCTTACTACTTTGTAGGGTCCCTCCCAAGCTGCCTGCAGCTTACTGCGCCCGACAGGAATGAGAACCATTACCTGCTGCCCTACAGCATATGCTCTAGATTGAGCATTCCTGTCATACCAGACCTTTTTCTGCTGCTGGGCTTCTGCCAGGTTCTCCTAGGCCAAACCCATGAGTTCCCTGAACCTTGTACTGAGGTTTAGGACATGTGGTCCTGGTGGGATTCACACATATTCTCTCACTCATCTTAAATCAAATCTAGAGGTCCCCTTCACCCTATGCCCATACAGCAACTCAAAGGGTGAAAAACTTGTGGATTCCTGGAGAACCTCTCTGTAAGCAAACAGGTGGGGCAAATGTGTCCCACTCCCTCTTGAACAGGTCTGCAAATGCTCGTAGTATTGTCTTGAGTGTAGAGTTTAACCTCTCAACAAGACCATTAGTCTGGGGATGGTAGGGGTGGTCTTTAGGTGTGTCATACCACAGTGCTTCCACAGACAAGCCAGCAGGTCTGACATGAAACTGGCACCTCAGTCAGTATTTCCCTTGTTAGAAATTTTTAGCAGGGTAGGTTTTCCAAAGAATTTGCCACCTTTTCTGCCACAATGGAGGACAGAGCCACCACCTCAGGGTATCTGGTAGCATAATCTACCACCACTAGGATATACTTTTTTCCTGTGGAACTTGGGATATTCAGAGGCCACACAATATCCAGTTACCCTCTGAAATGGCAACTCAATCACAGGCAAAGGCATCAAAGGAGCTTTCACCTTGTCTCCTGCCTTGCCTACATTTTCACACTGTTCACAGGTCCTGCAGTACCCTGTTATATCTCTGGAAATCCCAGGCCAATAAAAGTTCTGCATAATACATCTCTTTGCATGTTTTATGCCCATATGACCTGCAAAGGGAATATCATGGGCTATCACTAGACATGCCAGACGGTACGCTCTGGGCACTACCAACTGCTGTATTCTCACCCTCTAGCCCTCCCCCTAAGGGGTTCCCCATCTATACAGTAACCCTTTATCCCAGTATACAGATTCCCCCCTTTCCTTGAAAATCAGGTGCCTCACTAGCTACCCTCTCCCAGGCCTTGTAATGCAGGGTCTGAGAGCAGAGCCTGTCTCAACTCTCTATTTGTAACCCTTCCCAGCTCCCCTTCCACAGGAAATCTGGCATCCTCCAACAGCGGTGCCTCACCATCAGCCTGGGTACAACTACTCACCTCTACCCTTACAGTCACACTGTCCAAGGGAACAATCAGTACCTACAAGCAGCTGTGGCTCACCTTCAGTCTCACTGCTAGAGGGTAGCTCCCCTTCCTGAATTAACTACCTCACTAGCCCTGGCTGCAAGTGTGCGGTCTCTGTCTGGGTCACCCCAGGATACCAGACCCACATGCTTGTCTCCAAGACTGACTGCATGTAACTGCATGCACATATGGCACGGCATTATCAAAATCATTCCCTGTCAGGACATCTGCAGGGATATCCTCAAACACACCTACTTGCTGGCTTCCTTTTCCACCCTCCCAGTCAAGGGGAACCCTAAGCCAAAAGTATTTGGAATGGGGTCCCTCCCTAAAGCTTTGACTGGAGTAGACTGCCAAAGCAAGTACTGCTCCTCTTTAACCATTGCAGGCCTCACAATGGTTAGGTCAGAGATGGTCTCTCTTAGCAAGGGCCTCTTTCCCATTCACTAAGACAGATGTAAACTCTTGGCACCCTTGCTGTCTCAAAACAACTTACTCCTGGCATTTTGTCATTCCCACTTACTGGCTCTCCCCCATCTTTCTTTCCCCACCTTGCCGCTGTGGACATCTATATTATACATGGCCCCACTGGTTGCATTTAAAACATTTAACCCATGGTCCTGGATGTGTACCTGGACTATTGGCTTCCCCTTCTACTGGCAGACTCTGTTGGGGCAGTCTGGTCTGCTCACCATGGGTTCCCCTAGACCCATGAGCAGCTCTGTGTGTCCCCTTCCTGTGCAGTGATGCCATGCTTGCTAGGTATAGGTCTCCCTTCTTCCCCAACTCATCTGCAGTATTGCAATGCCTATCAGTTAAACCAGATTCTCATGTCCTCAGGCAATTCACCAAAAGGTCTGCCAGCCCTTCAAAAGTGGTGACCTGACATCCACTCACCCACCTATGAAAATAACTGCTTAGTTCAGCAATATATTCTCTCACACTTTCATCTGCCTTGCGTCTATGCTCACAAAACTTTTTTCTATAAGCTTCAAGTGTTAACTTAAACCATTCTAACAAACACATTTTGAATGTATTATAATTTAAGCAATCAGTATCAGACAGTTTAGAAATTGCAGTTACAGCTTTACCATGGAGTAAGGGGGTCAGAAACTGTACCCAGAGCCCTTGGTCAACATTATACTGTTCACATACCCTCTCAAACGTATTAATGAAACTATCAAAATGATCTCTCTCTGTAAATTGTGGAAGAAATGTACTGACCTTTGTTGCTTCTGGGGTTCGGTTACTCCCTTCCCCATTACCTCCATGACTCTTGTGAAGAGTCAGCATCTCCTTTTCATGTTGCCTCTGCCTATCCTCCTCCTCAGCTTCCAGGCATCGCAGTTTCTCAGTTTTCTCAGCCTTCAGACATCACAGTTTCTCATTTTTCTCAGTCTCTAGACGTCTCAGTCTCTCTGCTGCCTCTACTTCCAAATGCTCGGCATCCAGCTCAAGTCTTTAACTCCAGACGGATTTTTAAGTCCTCTGTGGAAAGGTTGAGCTGTCAATTTCTGAGTTGAAAAATCACAAAGGCCAGTCTGATTGTCCTCCTGGTTGCTATCCTGTGATGCAGCTGTGCCCAAAGTAACAATAACTTCTGCCTTAGTCAGGTTGGCATGCACCACTCCTTTAGCCTAGAACATCTCAGCCAAATGGCTCCTTGTCAGCTTGCCTGCTCTCCCTGACTACGCTAATAAAAAAAATAAAACAATTGTGATATGAACTCTGAATGTTCACTGTGTGGCCGATGAGATTACAAACGCCTTCAGTGACCACTGTGCACAGGCTACAGGAATTCAATATTCACACAAGTCAATTAATATGTGATGTGGCTATATCACCAATGTCAACCAATAAATATGTAATATGGATATCCCAGCACTGTCCATAAATTAATATGTGATGCCGCTGCACTAGCTCAGTAATCAGGGAGCCTCAATCCTTACCACTGGCAACAGTGAGGGACGTACACAATGGGAGGATGACAAGTACACACACAGTGAAGTGCAATTTCCCTTAAGAGCACAGAGATCAGTGTCAGTGTGCGGCTGGTTTCTCCCTCTCTCTCCACATCCTCAGTAAGACTCCCCACTCACATAGCTATACGGTTGAGATCTCAGCTGAGTGGCCAAGCTAAGACCTCAAACACCCTTCTCTGTCCAACCAGTGCATGTCCCTGCCCAAGTAGCTGACACACACACTGACATTTGATGGATATACAAACACACACACACCTGGGAAAGGCTGGCACAGGTTTACTAGCTATGTCCACTTCTGCCCAGACTATAAAGGTAGTACCAGCTGCCACGAGTCACCCTTATTCATCAGCTACTATAAGGCCATTACAAAGGGTGTCCAATCCTACTGTGTAATGTTACTATTAATCCAAATGGTAGTCTGACCAAGACTTGCAAGACTATTTAGGAATGGCCTGTACAGTGTCACAAAATGGGAGCGCTACATAATCCTGAAAACTCAATCCTGAACACACACAGGATACCCACACCACTTGATATATATTAGCACAAGTACATACAGAAACATATTACCCTTCAACTATACGCAGGGGGGCAAGCCTCCCTGCGCCCCCCCGACACCATCTGCTACTTAAATATAACAACTCCGAGACTGCACTTAAGTACACTAAGTGCAATCTCGGAGTGGATATATTTAAGTAGCAGGGGGTGTGGGAGGCGTAGCCCCCTACATGGGGGATGCAGGGGGGCTTGCCCCCCTGCTTATACTTGGAGTAATATGGTTTGTTTTTTACTTGTTTCGGTATGTACTTGTGCTGGAATATAGTAAGTGTTGGTATTCCTGTGTGTTTTCAGGATTTTGAGCTCCAGGATTCTGTAGCACTCCCCACCAAATACATATGCAAGTACTCTAAGAGCGTAAATATGTCTCACAAACAGCCACAAAGATAGATTTATATTTTAAATATATTTAATAATAAATAAAAGAACAAGACAATACTCAGTCAATACTAATGTCTTTCGGCTTTTCCCGGTTAGGGGTCGCCACAGCAGAACTCCAGTCCACTAACGATTGGCAGTGGATTTTACGGTGCAAGTTGCCAGCCCGACGCCCAACCTTCAAAGAAGGCACACCCATTGACACATGCACCTACCTGCATGTCTAACATCACTTGACCATGGGGAGAACATGCAGACTCTACAAAGAGAGCGCTCCAGCCGAGAATCAAAAGTACAGTTGTGTACCTACCATAAATGTAGATGTTAGAGTGTATGCACTGTTGCAGTCATTACTCTTGGGTTATCCTGCTGGCAGGCTACCCTCAGTCGGCCAGAATTCCAAAGTCTAGGTCCGGCGTCTGTTGCCGTCGCCTCTTCCCTGACATCAGTGCGCCAGGGGTATAAAAGATGCAGCCGAAGCCATTTTCTTCAGTTTTTCTTGCCCCAGATGTCAGGTGCCCCAAATAGGTAGGCTGAAAAATATGCCAATAAGAAATGCATGCACAAAAACAACATTTCCTTCATCTACAAGCAAATAAACCAAAAAGGTTGTATAGGATAGAGAAGTGCAGATAAGTCCCAGCAAAGAGAAGGGGGATGGAGGGTGGGTAACCTGGACTGCAACAGTGAATACACTCGAACATCTACATTTATGGAAGGTACACAACTTTACTATGTTCATCGTGTTTCACTGTTGCAGTCACTACTCTTGGGTAGAATCCCAAAAGCTGAGGATGGGTGGCTGGGCTAAATAGGATTAGGAGAGGCTATGAGGCCCTGCAGAACTGCAGTGGCGAAGCCTGCTCTGTACTTAGAGAGTTAAGTGCTAGTGCTTTGTAAAGGTGTGCACTGAACTCCAAGTTGCAGCCTCTAAGATATCTTTGGTTTGTACTCCTCTGAGGAAGGCTGCTGAAGTGGCTGCTGCTCTGGCGGAATGAGGCCTAATGCCCTTAGGCACTGATTTGCCATGTTGAGAATAGCAGAAATGGATGCAATGGCCTATCCATTTAGAAATAGTCTGTTTTGAGATGGCCTTTCCTTGTGATCCTGCAGCATATGACACAAAGTTGCTCAGTCTTTCTGAAAGCTTTAGTTCTGTCCAAGTAGAAGCGCAACTGCCTGTGTATGTCAAAAGAATGCAGAATTTTCTCACCCTTGTTCTGTGGATTTGGGTAAAAGGTAGGCAAGTGAATGGTTTGGTTGAGGGCCACACTGGACACCACCTTAGGCATAAATGTAGGGTTTGTCCTCAGAGAAACCCTGTCTGGATGAAAAATGATGTAAGGTTCCAGAGCCATGAATGCTTGCAACTCTGAGACTCACCTTGCAAAGGTTATTGATAGGAGCAGAGCTGTTTTCCAGGAAAATAATTTTATATCTGCTGTTGATGCTGGGTCTTCCAAAACATAATTGAGATCCCAGGCCGGAATTGGTGCTCTCCTTGGAGGCCTAATGTTTTTGGCCCCTCTGAAGTACTGCCTTATTAAAGGATGAGAAAACATAGGTGGTTCCATATTGTAATGTGCTGAAACGGCAGAGGCATGAATCTTAATTGATGAGAAGGAAAGGCCTTTGTTCAGCATCTCAGTTAGGTATTGTAAAATCTGAGGAATATTTGGTACAGACTTATCAATGCCTTGTCCCTGGTTCCAAGCACAGAATCTCTTCCATTTTTCTGCATAAGATTTTCTGGTACTGGGCCTCCGGGCCTCCAAGATAACATACATAACAGCTTTTGAAAGAGGAGTGTTCTGAATGGCTACATTATCCGCCATGCTCCGATTGCCGATGCTCAGATGGCAACTCAATCACAGGCAAAGGCATCAAAGGAGCTTTCACCTTGTCTCCTGCCTTGCCTACATTTTCACACTGTTCACAGGTCCTGCAGTACCCTGTTATATCTCTGGAAATCCCAGGCCAATAAAAGTTCTGCATAATACATCTCTTTGCATGTTTTATGCCCATATGACCTGCAAAGGGAATATCATGGGCTATCACTAGACATGCCAGACGGTACGCTCTGGGCACTACCAACTGCTGTATTCTCACCCTCTAGCCCTCCCCCTAAGGGGTTCCCCATCTATACAGTAACCCTTTATCCCAGTATACAGATTCCCCCTTTCCTTGAAAATCAGGTGCCTCACTAGCTACCCTCTCCCAGGCCTTGTAATGCAGGGTCTGAGAGCAGAGCCTGTCTCAACTCTCTATTTGTAACCCTTCCCAGCTCCCCTTCCACAGGAAATCTGGCATCCTCCAACAGCGGTGCCTCACCATCAGCCTGGGTACAACTACTCACCTCTACCCTTACAGTCACACTGTCCAAGGGAACAATCAGTACCTACAAGCAGCTGTGGCTCACCTTCAGTCTCACTGCTAGAGGGTAGCTCCCCTTCCTGAATTAACTACCTCACTAGCCCTGGCTGCAAGTGTGCGGTCTCTGTCTGGGTCACCCCAGGATACCAGACCCACATGCTTGTCTCCAAGACTGACTGCATGTAACTGCATGCACATATGGCACGGCATTATCAAAATCATTCCCTGTCAGGACATCTGCAGGGATATCCTCAAACACACCTACTTGCTGGCTTCCTTTTCCACCCTCCCAGTCAAGGGGAACCCTAAGCCAAAAGTATTTGGAATGGGGTCCCTCCTAAAGCTTTGACTGGAGTAGACTGCCAAAGCAAGTACTGCTCCTCTTTAACCATTGCAGGCCTCACAATGGTTAGGTCAGAGATGGTCTCTCTTAGCAAGGGCCTCTTTCCCATTCACTAAGACAGATGTAAACTGTTGGCACCCTTGCTGTCTCAAAACAACTTACTCCTGGCATTTTGTCATTCCCACTTACTGGCTCTCCCCCATCTTTCTTTCCCCACCTTGCCGCTGTGGACATCTATATTATACATGGCCCCACTGGTTGCATTTAAAACATTTAACCCATGGTCCTGGATGTGTACCTGGACTATTGGCTTCCCCTTCTACTGGCAGACTCTGTTGGGCAGTCTGGTCTGCTCACCATGGGTTCCCTAGACCCATGAGCAGCTCTGTGTGTCCCCTTCCTGTGCAGTGATGCCATGCTTGCTAGGTATAGGTCTCCCTTCTTCCCCAACTCATCTGCAGTATTGCAATGCCTATCAGTTAAACCAGATTCTCATGTCCTCAGGCACCACCAAAAGGTCTGCCAGCCCTTCAAAAGTGGTGACCTGACATCCACTCACCCACCTATGAAAATAACTGCTTAGTTCAGCAATATATTCTCTCACACTTTCATCTGCCTTGCGTCTATGCTCACAAAACTTTTTTCTATAAGCTTCAAGTGTTAACTTAAACCATTCTAACAAACACATTTTGAATGTATTATAATTTAAGCAATCAGTATCAGACAGTTTAGAAATTGCAGTTACAGCTTTACCATGGAGTAAGGGTCAGAAACTGTACCCAGAGCTCCTTGGTCAACATTATACTGTTCACATACCCTCTCAAACGATTAATGAAACTATCAAAATGATCTCTCTCTGTAAATTGTGGAAGAAATGTACTGACCTTTGTTGCTTCTGGGGTTCGGTTACTCCCTTCCCCATTACCTCCATGACTCTTGTGAAGAGTCAGCATCTCCTTTTCATGTTGCCTCTGCCTATCCTCCTCCTCAGCTTCCAGGCATCGCAGTTTCTCAGTTTTCTCAGCCTTCAGACATCACAGTTTCTCATTTTTCTCAGTCTCTAGACGTCTCAGTCTCTCTGCTGCCTCTACTTCCAAATGCTCGGCATCCAGCTCAAGTCTAACTCCAGACGGATTTTTAAGTCCTCTGTGGAAAGGTTGAGCTGTCAATTTCTGAGTTGAAAAATCACAAAGGCCAGTCTGATTGTCCTCCTGGTTGCTATCCTGTGATGCAGCTGTGCCCAAAGTAACAATAACTTCTGCCTTAGTCAGGTTGGCATGCACCACTCCTTTAGCCTAGAACATCTCAGCCAAATGGCTCCTTGTCAGCTTGCCATACTACTCTGCTGACATGCTTGCCTGCTCTCCCTGACTAAGCTAATAAAAAAAATAAAACAATTGTGATATGAACTCTGAATGTTCACTGTGTGGCCGATGAGATTACAAACGCCTTCAGTGACCACTGTGCACAGGCTACAGGAATTCAATATTCACACAAGTCAATTAATATGTGATGTGGCTATATCACCAATGTCAACCAATAAATATGTAATATGGATATCCCAGCACTGTCCATAAATTAATATGTGATGCCGCTGCACTAGCTCAGTAATCAGGGAGCCTCAATCCTTACCACTGGCAACAGTGAGGGACGTACACAATGGGAGGATGACAAGTACACACACAGTGAAGTGCAATTTCCTTAAGAGCACAGAGATCAGTGTCAGTGTGCGGCTGGTTTCTCCCTCTCTCTCCACATCCTCAGTAAGACTCCCCACTCACATAGCTATACGGTTGAGATCTCAGCTGAGTGGCCAAGCTAAGACCTCAAACACCCTTCTCTGTCCAACCAGTGCATGTCCCTGCCCAAGTAGCTGACACACACACTGACATTTGATGGATATACAAACACACACACACCTGGGAAAGGCTGGCACAGGTTTACTAGCTATGTCCACTTCTGCCCAGACTATAAAGGTAGTACCAGCTGCCACGAGTCACCCTTATTCATCAGCTACTATAAGGCCATTACAAAGGGTGTCCAATCCTACTGTGTAATGTTACTATTAATCCAAATGGTAGTCTGACCAAGACTTGCAAGACTATTTAGGAATGGCCTGTACAGTGTCACAAAATGGGAGCGCTACATAATCCTGAAAACTCAATCCTGAACACACACAGGATACCCACACCACTTGATATATATTAGCACAAGTACATACAGAAACATATTACCCTTCAACTATACGCAGGGGGGCAAGCCTCCCTCGCCCTACCATCTGCTACTTAAATATAACAACTCCGAGACTGCACTTAAGTACACTAAGTGCAATCTCGGAGTGGATATATTTAAGTAGCAGGGGGTGTGGGAGGCTTTGCCCCCTACATGGGGGATGCAGGGGGGCTTGCCCCCCTGCTTATACTTGGAGTAATATGGTTTGTTTTTTACTTGTTTCGGTATGTACTTGTGCTGGAATATAGTAAGTGTTGGTATTCCTGTGTGTTTTCAGGATTTTGAGCTCCAGGATTCTGTAGCGCTCCCCACCAAATACATATGCAAGTACTCTAAGAGCGTAAATATGTCTCACAAACAGCCACAAAGATAGATTTATATTTTAAATATATTTAATAATAAATAAAAGAACAAGACAATACTCAGTCAATACTAATGTCTTTCGGCTTTTCCCGGTTAGGGGTCGCCACAGCAGAACTCCAGTCCACTAACGATTGGCAGTGGATTTTTACGGTGCCAAGTTGCCAGCCCGACGCCCAACCTTCAAAGAAGGCACACCCATTGACACATGCACCTACCTGCATGTCTAACATCACTTTACCATGGGGAGAACATGCAGACTCTACAAAGAGAGCGCTCCAGCCGAGAATCAAAAGTACAGTTGTGTACCTACCATAAATGTAGATGTTAGAGTGTATGCACTGTTGCAGTCATTACTCTTGGGTTATCCTGCTGGCAGGCTACCCTCAGTCGGCCAGAATTCCAAAGTCTAGGTCCGGCGTCTGTTGCCGTCACCTCTTCCCTGACATCAGTGCGCCAGGGGTATAAAAGATGCAGCTGAAGCCATTTTCTTCAGTTTTTCTTGCCCCAGATGTCAGGTGCCCCAAATAGGTAGGCTGAAAAATATACCAATACGAAATGCATGCACAAAAACAACATTTCCTTCATCTACAAGCAAATAAACCAAAAAGGTTGTATAGGATAGAGAAGTGCAGATAAGTCCCAGCAAAGAGAAGGGGGATGGAGGGTGGGTAACCTGGACTGCAACAGTGAATACACTCGAACATCTACATTTATGGAAGGTACACAACTTTACTATGTTCATCGTGTTTCACTGTTGCAGTCATTACTCTTGGGTAGAATCCCAAAAGCTGAGGATGGGTGGCTGGGCTAAATAGGATTAGGAGAGGCTATGAGGCCCTGCAGAACTGCAGTGGCGAAGCCTGCTCTGTACTTAGAGAGTTAAGTGCTAGTGCTTTGTAAAGGTGTGCACTGAACTCCAAGTTGCAGCCTCTAAGATATCTTTGGTTTGTACTCCTCTGAGGAAGGCTGCTGAAGTGGCTGCTGCTCTGGCGGAATGAGGCCTAATGCCCTTAGGCACTGATTTGCCATGTTGAGAATAGCAGAAATGGATGCAATGGCCTATCCATTTAGAAATAGTCTGTTTTGAGATGGCCTGAAATGCAAAATCGAACAGACGCTTGATAGTTCGTTGGTTAAACATAGCACAAAACTGACAACTAGCAACGTTGCGATCAGGGCCTAGGCAAGGAATACTGTAAGAGTGAAAATCCTTATGAGGTATTTGCTTCCCACAAGAAATACAACCGTTAACTTTTTCTGACATTGGTCTCGAGCAAGAAAAAAGTTTCCCCAATGGTGTACTTAGCTTTAATGAATACTTCGGTTCTGAAATTAGGATTTAAAAATCTCAGGAGTCGGCTGACCGTCACTTGTGAACTGCTTTTGCTTCGGGCACTGCGCGGCAAAAAAGACTGACGAAAATGGCGTCAGCTGCATCTTTTATACCCCTGAAGCACTGACGTCAGGGAAGAGGCGACAGCAACAGACACCGGACCTAGACTTTGGAATTTTGGCCGTCTGAGGGTAGCCTGCCAGCAGGATAACCCAAGAGTAATGACTGCAAGTGTGAAACACGATGAACATCAGGAGAGCCTCTTGCTGTGAGGCGACAACACTAACCGCTGCACCACCATGGCATATACAATACTCAAACACTGTAAATTCAGAGTTGAAAATCACAGGAAATATTTTAAAACATTGCAGAACAGTCTCATACAGAAAACATCTAAACTAATCTTTCTTATATTCCTAATCTATACCTAAAAAAAGAGATAATATGCCCTGAATCTTACTTGCAGACAAATCAAGTGCTGATGTGATGAATAGATGTTCTTGCTAGGTCCAAGACAAATTATAAAATGCACAGTCTCTCTCTGAGAAAGTTCCCAAATTAGTATCAAACATTACTTCTGGGCCAGCTTGGATGACATCATTCTGTCACCAGACTTCAGTTCCCAGGCTAAAACAGAAAATAAGAATTTAACACCTCTGTGTTAAACATGCATCTCTCAGAAATCTTGAAAGCCATAAAACAGTAAACCACTTTTTACATTTTAAACCTAGTAATTACTTATTTCCAAGGCAATACAAAAAATGTCTAACTCTACACATTGTCTGCTTACTGCACTGAAACTAAATTTTATAGCACAATCATAAAATGCTTAATTTAAACTTATTTTCTTGAAGTTTTATAAATTAATCTTTTATGTTCCAGCAGGGTATGCTGTGGTTACATTCTTGAAGCGGAGTACACAAGATACAGTTCTGTATAAATCATATCAATATTCTGAGAGAGAGAGGTCTTTTAGCTTTTCCCGGTTAGAGGTCGCCACAGCAGAACTCCGGTCTGCTAATGATTGGCAGTGGATTTTTACGGTGCCAGGTTGCCAGCCCAACACCCAACCTTCAAAGGTGGCACACATTCACGCACGCACCTACCTGCATGCCTTTAAACATCACTCAACCACAGGGGGGACATGCAGACTCCACACAGAAAGCGCTCCAGCAGAGACTCAAATGGGAGAGCCTCTTGCTGTGATGCGAAATTGCTAACCGCAGCACCACCGAGGCCTGTTCATATCAATATTCCCAAATGACAGAATTATTTACAAAATTCCAGAAAGCTGGGCTGGCAGTGTCACAAAAGCTTCTTCACTTTTTTCCACCCTTTTGTGGTTTGAATTGATTAAAATAATGTTTCATTTATTTTACTCACCTCTGAGTACATTTCCCTTTTTTCCTCTCAGTTACTGGAAGCTGTCCCTCAAACCATATCTGAAGTTTGAACTACTTTTGCTGAACGCTTTTGTTGAGCATGTGCAGAATCCTTCCCAAATAGTAGTTTCTCCAACTTTTCTGGTTGATATCCTTTCAGGTTTTCCAAATTATTTTTTCTGGCATCCAGACAGTTCACTTAAAAGTCAGTAATTGAATTTTACCCAAAAAAAAACAGTTTCAATGGCACTCCTTTTTCTCATTTTCTTTTTCCACATTGGAAGAGTGGATTTTAAGCTGTTAATCAGTGTACAGTCATCTTGGAAGTCCCAATAATAAAGAAGCTATATGAAAGATCAGAGGCAAGAATTAAACTGGCAGGATTCCTCTCTAATACGCTGTGTCTGAACACAAGAACCAGGCAAAAGTGTTCTCTTTTCCCTTTATTTTTTGCTTTACATTTAGAGCCATTAGGAATGAAAATAAAGGACTCAGAAATGCAAGGATATAACTGACATGGTAATCAAGAAAAGCTGGCTTTACCTGCAGATATTTTGCACCTGATAAATCCAGAAAAGACATCTCAATGTTGTGGAACATTTTGAGGTGGTTTCAAGTTTTTTTCAGGATATGAAATTAATGAAGATAAAATAAAGTCTGTTTGTGTAAATTATGTACCCACACATGGAGTGTGTCAACAGCCATTACTTATGGGGACACAAGATTAACTATTTAGCAGTATGCATTAAAAAGGCTTCTGTTATGGTAGCTAAGGATACACGGGAAGAGACTACACAAAAGAACAGAAAATCTCAGAAACTGGAAGCTCCTGTTTATGGACATGGATAAGATAAAATCACTGAAAATGTTTTTAATCACTTTAGTTTTATATACTGGTCAGGCATATTTTATCAACCAGAGGAGAAGTTGTGGACAATAATAAACAATGTCCAAAAGAATGGAACTCAGTGATAAACTGCACCGTAAACACAGTAAAAAAACACGAACCAAGAAGAAGAACTGTGCAGAGACACGGAGACACCAACAGCTAAAACAGCAATGTTTTATTTTGTAGTTTGTAAGCGCTTTCACACCCTTCGGTGCTTCCTCAGACAATATACAACTTGAGAAGAGCAACTTAAATAGATCCTATACAAATTCAAACAGACCAATAAAAATTCACCTGTCAATGATTCATACAGATTTAAAGAGATACTAGATAAAACAAGTATAAAATACAGAGTATCACTAAAACATATATATAGTAAACTCATTTCTTAGGCAGCTTTTTTATTTTAATGCTGGTTTAATAGAAACCGTATCACATTAAGACCCGAACCCCAAGCCCGCTCCCGATCAATCCCATATTAAAACTGCATTGTATCAGTATAATAATAATCCCCTGCTATGTATGACTTGTACTACTTGAAACAAAAATGAATGTGCAGCGCCTTCAGTTACCGTATACTTAGCTAAAGCACTATGCAATAATTCTTTCCTTGTACAGTAAACATGATCCCTTATACGTTCAAAGTCTTCTATTTGTTTTTCCTACATAAAATTTGGCACATGCAGAACATTTGGCCAAATAAATCACATTCTTGGTGAATGTGATTTATTTGACCAAATGTTCTACATGTGCCAAATTATTGCATAGTGCTTTAGCTAAGCATACGGTAACTGAAGGCGCTGCACATTCATTTTTATTTCAAGTAGTACAAGTTATACATAGTAACATTAGGCAGGGGGATATTTATGCTTATACTGATACAATGGAAATGAAATGGATATTTAGACTGGGAGTGCATTTGGGCTCCAATCTTAATGATACTGTTTTTATTAAACCAGCATTAAAAGGGCGTAAGCTGCCTAAGAAATGAGCTTACTATATATATGTTTTAGTGATACTCTGTATTTTATACTTGTTTTATCTAGTATCTCTTTAAATCTGTATGAATCATTAATGATAGGTGAATTTTTATTGGTCTGTTTGAATTTGTATAGGATCTATTTAAGTTGCTCTTCTCAAGTTGTATATTGTCCGAGGAAGCACCCAAGGGTATGAAATCGCTTACAAACTACAAAATAAAACATTGCTGTTTTAGCTGTTGGTGTCTCCGTGTCTCTGCACAGTTCTTCTTCTTGGACAATAACAGCTGAAGGAATTTATCTGGAAGGGGAAGAGGATAGGAGTCAAGTGAGATACGTTGATTTGAGGTAATATTTTAGCGCTAAACAGTTAAGGCGTATGTATCAAAACAAACAAAAGGTTGTAATTCAAAATGAAAAGGGATAATTAAGCTGTGGGGGGGGGGCTAGTCAAATACAAAGAGAACCACCACCATACAGATTACTATATTCATAAAGTAGCAGAAATTATTCTAAAATCTAGACAACACAAGAATGGACTTTCAAGATGGCTGCACATTGAGTAACAGCTTGCTTTCAGCTCTATTAGTGTGAAAATAGAAAATGAGATAGAGAGACTGTAAACTCATTTCTAGGTAAATGACAATAACTGGCCAGTAAGTGCACTGCCTGAATGCCAGCAAAAAAAAAAGAAATTCAGAGAACCCAATAGAAAATCAATCACAAAAGGTGAGGAAAAACACGGACTGGGAAGAATTCAGCAGCTGTTAAACAAAAAACAGTGCAAACTCCAGCTTTGGTAGAAGATATGACTTCCAGTAACCTAGAGGAAAAGTCAAATGTACTCAGAGCTGATTAAAATAAACAAAAAACTGATGGATGTATATCTACTCAAAAAAAAGGCTAGAAAAATATGGAAGAAGCTTTAAACAGATATTCAGATGAGGCGATAAAACTGCAGAAGTCAGAGGTCAGAATTAAGAAAAGACTGGCTGAACAGGAGACTGCTCAAGAAGAGATGTTTTAAAAAAGAATTAGAGGACAGAGCACATAGGGAAAACCAGCAATTTTCTGCTGTACCAGACAAGCTGGAAGGAACAGGTTGCATTAATTTTATGAAGGCACAAATAAGCAACTGGTATTCCACAGCAGTTGTTAATTGAAATTGTGTATGCTCCAAACTGACAATAAGAAAGCAGCCTAGACCTTTAAAAGTAAAGATGCAATCCCACCAGCAGAAGGAGTTGATTCTGACCAAACTGTGTCAGATGTACAAAGTACTAAAAGTGGGAGACAGTAGAGCGTTTGCGGAAAATGGCTACTCACTGTACACCAGGCAGAATAGGAGTAAATTTATTCCACTATCCAAGGAATGTTGAAGAGATTCAAACTGCTGCACCCAGCTATCTTCAGTATATTCTTTCCTGGCATGACCATCATTTCTTGATGCAGAACATGTTAAGGAGGAAATACAAAGTTTGTCCAACAAAGTGAGCGGTGAAAGAAAAGGATATTCTGCTGCTTCTTGTTCTGGTGATAAAGACCAGAGAGAGACTGTGCCAGTGAAGCTTTTTCCAATATCTCAATGGAAAATGCTTGACAGTTGGAAAAAACACAAGAGTTGACTAGAAGACCTGAGAGTACACTAGAAATAAAGCAGTGTCTAGATTTGGGAGACGAAGATGAACAGTAATAAAACCAGCAATTCAGAAATTGACAAGTGTGGGATTAGAAAGCATTAATTATATTTGTGAAACATGACAGAACAAGAACACCTACAAACATTGGAATTTGACTTTGTTAAACTAATAAGGGACTCTAAATGATGTGCCCTACTTCATGTCATTAATGTTTGGAAGAACATTTAGGAGAGGGGAAGAGGAGGGAAAGCGTCAACTGTAAGTAAAACAAAACTGCATTCTTAAGAGTAGTATTTTTATTATGCATAGTATAATCTGCATGATATAAAAAAACGTTTTCTCAGTTATTTTCAAGTATAATGGGGATACTAAAGTAAACAGATGTCCCTTTTTTCTTACTCCTTGTACAATTTTAAGAAATGTAGGCACTGCAATATAAAAAAGAGGAGTCTGGTCAAAACAACATGACACAAGAAACGTGATGTGCTTTTTCTCATTCTTGCACAGGGAAATGACGAGTAAGGCCCTTGGCTTGATATAGTAACAAGTTTTAAGAGAAAGCAAATAAACAATGAATATAATAATCTTTCTTCTAGGAAATAAATAAATGCATGTCGGAGCAATTCTGCATCTGGCCCTCATGTCTCCATGCAGACAATCTGACAAAGAGCAACAAAACAGTATACTTCTTTTAATGGCTAGGAGATGATGTTTTCTGAAAAGCATTCATGTATTTTCCTAACCTGGGACAGCAATAAATATAAGCCAAACCCAGAGAGCACTTAGGAGCACAGGCTGTACCATGCGTCTCAGTATATATAACCTACCTTCCTTTTAGGTTAACCCAAGTCTAAGACAGGCATCATTTTCAAATCTAGGTGCTTAGGATTTCCCTCTCTCTTCCCCCCTTGGCTGACCTGGTGTGACTCTGTTTGAACTTCACATTTATTTACACTAACATACTGCAGCTCCTGAATAACGGTGTCTACAGGATTGCAACTGGAAAACACAACAAAAATTGTTTCTCTCAGCAATTAATCAGAGTAGGTTACACACACCAAAAGCATTTGTTAAGCTTTCTCTTACAGTGCTGTGTAATTAAGCAAGTCATCATTTTGGTCAGCCATAAGGCTTTTTTCTACTTGAGTGTTTGCCTCCTTCTCCTGTAACTAAAGTACACGGACTCTTACATTTGTCTCTCTGACCCTAATTTTTACAGGTATAATTTGTAACTTTCTGGCTTTCTAACACTCGGACAGATTCCTGTTGAAAATTTTACTTACTTGTCTGACTTTTAAACAAGTGACCCTTGTAATAATACTCATAATTGTATACTGCTGTTCTGTCTTTCCTGTTAAACATAAGTAAAATTAAAGTGCTGTGTGCAAGTAATATTACATTGCTGAACGCAGTTTTTAGGCCCTTACATTCAACTTACCTCTGGTGTGGTGTCTTGAGTCAATCAGGGTATTCCTCTAACCACTCCTACTGCCTTCTCTTTTCCCAACCCCCCCCTCTTTCCTCATACAAGTTAAACTGCTATAGCTTAGTACAGGCATTGGTTCATTCCTGCTTCGCTCGGGCTTGCTTCGCACCCCACCCTGCCCCCAAAAAATTCCTACCCCTGGTGCTGCTACATTTATTGGTACTAGACCACACCCCAATCAGTAACAACTTGTCACTCAACAGCACCTCCCTCAACCCGATACCACCAGTCCTCCAACTCTACTATTCCTTTTGCCTAATTTTTCAAGTCTCACTCAGTAGGTATGCTATCACCCAAAATAGTCTTAACTCTACTTCTACCCCTTTTACTCATCCCATATCTCTTAACCTTCTACGGATATCAGGATCACCCAGGTTTCCACTACCCTAAATTCCAAACATCCATCCCATCTACAACAGATAATGCACCCTTACTCACTCCCCTCATGCTTACCCTCCTTAACCCCTAAATACTACCATCTTACTAGACCTAGTTACAGTAGTCATAAAACTAGACACTATTACAAAACTTTATTCAAAATCTTAAAACTCATACTCAGGATACACTACAACCTCACAAAGGATGGCAACATCCACCCAAACCCTGGTCCATCCCCACCTGTTGGCCCTAACCCCCCCTATGTCCCCCCTACCACCATAGCTCCAACAAATAGACCTCCTAACTCACTGCTGGCAAGCCATCTAAACATTAGGAGCATAAATAACAAAACTCAACACCTGCATGCCCTCTTAGCTGTTCATTCCCCAGATATATTATGCCTAACAGAAACGTGGCTAAAGCCTGCCACCAAGAACCACGAGATTCTGCCATCAGGGTATAGTATGTTTCGACTAGACCGTACCACTAGAAAGGGTGGTGGGGTAGCCATAATTTATAAGTCTACCCTATCAGCATAGACACCCAACCACCACCCCTGTTCAATAATTCTGAAATTCTTATCTCAAAACTACAAATTAACAAAAACAAAAATGTAAACATTGTCTGTGTCGACATTCCCACAGGGAAGAACACAGAAACCTTAGAAGACGTTTTATATTGGTTATCCTATAACTACCCCCGAGAAACAATTGTTCTTGGGGATTTCAATATTGACTGTAACGCTTGCTCTTGTGAAACCTCCACAACCCACATAAACCTCTATGGATTTACTCAAATCATAACCTCCCCCCACCAGGACAGGAAAACCCAATAACAAGGAAAGTACCCTAGACTGGATACTCGTCAATACCCATCTTCAATCTTCTAAATCAGGCACTTTTCCTGATGACCTAAATGACCACTGTCTCACCTATGTAATCAAGCTCAAAGTAGACTGCTCCTACCAACCCACCTATGGTACATTAAGAAACAAGAACTTTATTCCCACCAAGTTTCAAAATGAACTTAAGGCATGCAACTGGTCAGTACTAAAAGTCTCCCCCTAGATGAAGCAATAGCATACTTTAACACCAAATTCCTTGCTATTCTTAACTCCCATGCTCCCAGCAGCTCTATTAGAACCAAAGTTAATATTGCACCATGGCTGCCTAAAGATACCAAAACCAAAATTTCTCACATAAACAAAGCATGGGCCACCAACCGAAAAACAAAAGCCCCACTTGATCAACTAAGATTTCAGACAACTAAGGACTGACACCAAAAAAATCCATAACCTTAGACAAAAAGAACCACTACTACCATCTACTGCAAAACACCAAAACAAATCTCAAAAGTTCTGGGAAGGAATAAACAAACTACTCCACCCAGGCCAAACCGCCACTCCACCCCCCTCAGCTTCTCAGCAAAAATCCCCAGCAGACATTGCTAATAACTTCAACAGCTACTTCAGAGACCATCCAGTCTCTTGCCAGCCAACTCTCTCCCAATGGCTCTAATTCTAATGTAGTCACACCCAGTACCCAAACATACTTGACCTTCCAACCTGTTCCTACTCAATTTACTTATGTCCTACTTAAGAAACTAAGACCCACCACTGCAGACCTCCTCCCAGCAGACTATCCACAAAAGGCTGCCGACACCATAGCATACCCCATCTCAATCTTGATCAACAGAGCTATATCTGAAGCTACTGTACCTACTATATGGAAAATCTCCCATGTCATACCTCTCCATAAAGGAGGCAGTTCCACTGAACTGTCAAAATTTAGACCCATAGCTATTCTGTCACCTCTAGCTAAAATTATGGAGAAGTGTGTACACATACAGCTCATGTACTACCTCACACATAAGCTGTTGTCCATGTTTCAGCATGGCTTTAAGCCACACCACAGTACTACTACTGCCCTACTCTCTTTCTCGAACGTCATTAACCACAACAAACTAGCCTCAGCACTCTTTCTAGATCTATCAAAGGCTTTTGACATGGTTGACCATGAAATGCTTATAAATACCTTGAAGGCCTTCTCCTTAAAGAACCATGCACTCCAATGGTTTCAATTCTACCTGCAGGGCAGGCAAGAGGCAGTCCTATGGTAGGACAAGATATCATCTCGCCTATCCATCACATTAGGAGTCCCCCAGGGCTCAATACTAGGACCCCTTCTTTTCTCTATCTTTATCAATGACCTTCATTCAGTCATCCCAGATGCTACCTGCATTCAATATGCAGATGACTACCTTGATTTCTTTTGACACCTCACCAGCTACTTTATTCACATTAACCCAAAATTCCTTCAACACAGAGGAAAAATGTCTCTCCAATCAACATCTAATCCTAAACCCCAACAAAACTAAGTTGCTCCTCTTCTACCCCACATACAAGACCTCCCCCTGCCTTCCTTCAACATAACTGCCAACAATGGCACTATCATCTGTCCAGAAGCCGAAACTAAACTACTGGGTGTCATAGTTGATGACCTCAAGTTTGATGCGCATATCAAACTATCAAAACCATTAATAAAAAACTTGGCTCACTTTACAGAATCAATCAAACATTTCCTTACCCCACTTGCTAAAACTGCAATTGCCCATTCCCATCTGCTATCAACTCTTCTCTACGCCTCACCTCTATTCTCCAACTTAAAACAGATCTTAATAAACTATCATCCTGCTATAACCACACCGCCAGATTTGCTACTGGCACAGCCTACCGGACACACTACTGTCACAACCTATATCACCTAGGATGGCTTGAACTGCCAAGCCTACTGCAGTTCAACCAGCTAATAGTGGCACAAAGTCCTTTATCAACCAGAAAATACACCTGCACTAAAAAATATTACCAACCCCTACACCAGCACCCGGCCACTGCAATCATTCACTAGACTCCTAGTTCAAACATACAAATCCAACTACTCAGCTGGGGACTCTCTTTGCCAACTCTGTTGGAAAAATATGTAACAGACTCCCAGTTGATTTGACCCTAGAACCCTCACTAACAATTCAAAAACAAACTCAAGAAATACTTCAAAACTCATTGGTTATGTCCTTGCACGAACCCAGACTAGTGACCTCTCTATTTCTTAGGTGACTTACCTTCAACTACTGCTAACTTTTTTCTACCACTCCATTTCAAGAATTAATTGTATAACTGCCGCTCAGTGTGTCTTAAACCTGAATGTAATGTTATGTATGTTTAACTTTGAAAATAATATGTTTTGTAAAGTGTTTTATAACAAGTTAGTACTACATGTGCTAAATGCTGACATTGTTTATGACTGTAATCTGCTTGAAACTAGCATTTACTAAATGTTCAATGTGCATTATATCTTGGAGCTTTTCTCTCCAGGCCTCCGCTGAAAATGGACATGTATTCAGTCGGACTATCCCGGTCAACAAATGTAAAATAATAAATAAGTGCAACTGTCAGTTTCAAGAAATTGTTCCCATTAGGAGGGTAAAACTTCAACATTTGAAGATGTACATAGTTTTGCAAGTTTGTGTCAAGTTAATAAGTTTTAGGGGTGTATTGGGGGGGGGGTTTGTTTTTAATGAAAGACGTCAAAAAAAAAAAAAAAAAAAAAAAGCTTTGTAAGATGCGACATGGGTTCAAATAGATATGACAAGAAGCAACTGTATAAAAGATCAACCTGCCAAACATTTGTTTATGCATGTAACACAAAAGCTGGAACTAGATATTTAAAGCGGTTACACATAAAAAGTGAGAGGATGACAACGTTTTTACACAATGGCACTTTCTATATTATATTTATGGTCTCAGATGTATAAAAAAGAAAACAGTAGTGAACTATATTTAAAAATATAGAGTGCAAATAGCTATGCTACAGGAAACACGTTTGGAAAGAACTGAACATGTGAATTCAATAAAAAAAGGTTTTCAGGTCCATTATTCAACAGAATACCTGGGACAAAGGAAAACAGGAGTACTTGTATTAATTGCAAGAGGAGCTGCAATAGTGATACAAGAACATACAAAATATAATAATTGTTGATTTGTAGGTTAAAGAGGCTACTGGCAAGGGAGGAGGATTACACTGGCATGTATTTATATTCCACCTAAAACTGCTATAATGGAGCTTACGAAAATTCTGGGAGAAATAATCAGCTTTCAGCAGGAAATATTACTTACAGTCGGGACTGGAATTTGATTAATGGATCTGTCTGGGGGGGCCCAGATGGGAAAATATAACAAAGAAGGGTAGATTTTTGAAGAAATTTATGAAAATATTTGGCATGGAAGATGTGAATTCAGTAGCAAGCATTCAGACTGTATTTATGTATAATTCCCCAAGAAACAAAAACTGGGTTAGGCTAGACAGAACTTAAATGCACATATTCCTGTGAAATGTAAATGAACGTTTGATATACATCCAATAGCTATTTCTGATCATGTGCCAATAATAACCAAAATAAAAATGCAGAATAATGAAATAAAAATGAGAGACTGTCACTTTCTCACCTATCTGTTGAAGAGAGAGGACTTTAAGGAATGGGTAGTGGAAATTATTCAGGAGTTATCAGAGAAGATAAAAATTTCTTCTGAAAATATAGCTAGGGAGTGGGATAAAATTAAAGTGGAGTTGACAGGGTGGAAAAGAAAGATTTGGTTAAGAAGTAACGAGAATTAGATGGACTGGCAAATGGTGATGTAGTGTAGAATAGGGGGAATATCTCACAAAACAAGAAGCAATTGCAAAACACTAAACAGAAAATAAGGGATTACTTCAATAACATGCAGAGTTTCTTGATAATCCAGAGCACATTTTTTTTTTTTTAGCACCAATGACTCAGGCAACAGAAAGTATAAAAGGTTGTTGCCAAGCTTAAGGCCTATAACAAGGAAGATAACAATAGATCCTTTAGAAGTATTAGAAATATTTCAGAAATTTTATGGAAGTCTGTATAAAGCAAAGAAATATGGAAATCAAAAAAGGTACGAATGGAAGTGTTTATGGAAGAATTAAATATGCCAAGGTTGGAGGTAGAGCAGGCTCAATTACTAACATGAGAGAAGGATAAGAGATAAAAATGGTGATGTATAACCAATCCACAGGAAAGTTCCCAGGAATAGCTGGTATTCCTGTGGAAGTGTGGAACCTAGGAGGGAAAAAAAAAAAGATCTGGAAGGTTTTGTTTAATAGCATTTTAAGAGGAGAACCACCAACATCCTGGAAGAAAGTGATGGTGGTTGTAATACCTAAAGAAGGTAAAGGCATCAGATCCAGCTTCATGCAGGCCTATTTCAATCCTAAATCATAATTATAAATCATTTATGTCTATAATGGCAAGAAGAATGGCAAAGGTGATGCCAAAATTGATAGATATGGATCAATGTGGTTTTGTGGAGGGGAGGCAAACATTTGACATTAACAGAACAATGATGATCCAGACGGAAGCAGAATGTAAGAAAATACCACTGTTGTTGGTAGGTCTTGATGCAGAGAAAGCACATAATAGAGTACTCTGGGAGTTTATGTGCAGGGCAATGGAAGCATTTCCTTTCCCTAATGAAATAAGGCTGATTAGGATATATGAGGGATTGGAGGCAAAAACTGAAGTGAGTGGTTTCCTCTCCGATAACTTCTGTCTGAGCAGATGAACCAGATAGGCGTGTCCTCTTTCCATTTGTTATTTGCATTATATTTAGAACCACTGGCAAAGAAAATAAGAGACTCAAACTCAAGGATATAATTGGTATGGTAGTCAAGAAAAGCTGGCTCTATTTAGGGATAGGGAAATCTCAAATTAAAGACCTGCTCTGGCAGAGTTTTGAGATGAATCTAGGGGGGAAAAAGCTCCGTTTAAAACTGTTGGTTGTCTGCACTGATTTTTGGATTTTCTACATTTAAGGTTTGAATATTTATATTTCTTTTTGATTTCGGTATTATAATAGGTATAAATAAAGCCAGCATTTTAAACTTTGTGTTATTATAGCAATAACCCACGCCTGGGTGTGGGCAATGTGGGATTTAGGGACCAAACAAAGACAACCGTGGGTAAATCCCGCATTACCCACACCCAGAAGTGGGTTATTGCTATTATACTATGACATTATTTAAGAAAAGAAATAATTACTTTTCTTAAATAATGGCATTGTATAATGCCTCTTTGCTGCCCTTCCGCAGCTGTCTGGTATCCGCGGCAGTTCTGATGTACTGTGCATGCCTACGCAGTACATCAGAGGTGTGGCCAAAAGCAAAGAAGAAAGCAAGATCTCCGTTGCTTTTTACTGTTTCGCTATGTTAAATGGGTTTAACATAGCGAGACAGCTTTAAAATAAGCAACGGAGATCTCCGTTGCTTATTTTAAAGCTGTCTCGCTATGTTAAACACATTTAAAATAGCGAGACAGGATTAAAAAAAAAAGCAACGGAAAGCTGTCTCGCTATGTTAAACACATTTAAAATAGCGAGACAGGATTAAAAAAAAAAAGCAACGGAGAAAGCAAGATCTCCGTTGCTTTTTTTAAACCTGTGTCGCTATGTTAAACTCTTTTAACATAGCGAGACAGTGTTTTAAGAGAGACTTATACTAATGGAAAAAGTCCGGGCGACCGGACATTTTTTCCATTAGTATAAGTCGATTTACAACGTGCACGCTGGCCAATCAGCGTGCACGTTTTGGAATATTAATGGGGGGTCATGGTATAATGCAAATTTTTTTTTTCTTGAGGTCTAAAAGTTATTGATCAAGATGCAGATCAAATTACTGGGAGGAGCTGAGAAACAGTTTTCTGATTAAAGGGTATTTACCTACATTCCTCTTCAGCTACAAGAGCACGGAGTTTAAAACTACTGTTTGACTGCATTGATTTTTGAACTTTTTCTTACCCATCCACCCAACTGTTGTTTTTAAGCTTTGTGCTTTTTTAGCTGCCCATCCCTACTGTAAATTAGTCTGCAATATCCTCCCAGTGCTATCTCTACTGCACTCTAATAGGTTAGACTGATAAGGCACTCCCATTAGACTCCAAGCTTGAATTATTCTCTTTCATATAATCTCATTTCAAGTAGAGCACACTGCAATATTCAGAACCGTTCTTTCCTGCATTCTTACAAAAATCAACTGTTTGCATTTTTAACTTGGTCTGGGACCTTAGTGTTGTATTGTCCCTCAGTAGTGGGAGGACTGTGACTTGCTGCAGGATCTGAGCCTCATTTATTTCATTTCTACTACTCTACAATCTGAATTTTACTTGGTCTGAGGATCTTAGTCTTGTAGTATAACTCACAATAGTGAGAGAATTGTGAAAGTACAGTTGTGTACACTTACCATAAATGTAGGTGTTCAAGTGTATTCACTGTTGCAGTCATCTCTAGTGGGAAGATTCCCAAAGCTGAATTAAGGGTGGATGGAAACAAGGGTAGCAGTAGTACAGGTTGGACTGTACTAAGTAGGGACAAGCAAGCCCTGCAGGACTGCAGAGGCAAAGCCTGCCCAGGTTTTGGAGAACAGAGGCAAGTGGTAGTGTCTGGTGAAAGTGTGGACTGAAGTCCAAGTGGCAAAGCTTCTAGGATGTCCTTGGTAGGGACCCCTTTTAGGAAAGCAGTGGAAGTAGATGCTGCCCTAGCTGAATGGGTATGAATAGACTTGGGTGGAACTTTCCCATGAAAATGGTAGCAGAATTGGATACTGTGTGACATCCATTTAGAAAAGGTCTGCTTGGAGATAGGTTTCCCCTCTGCCCTGGAGAGAAGCTGACCAGGAGTTGGTCAGTCTTCCTGATAGACTTGGTTCTATCCAAATAGTATCCAAGTTGTCTGTGCACATCTAGTGAATGAAGGATTCTTTCCCCTGTGTTTTGAGTTTTGGGTAAGAAGGTGGGGAGATGTATAGCCTGGTTTAGTGCCAAGTCCAACACCACCTTAGGCATAAAGAAGGGATTTGTTCTAAGGGACACCCTGTCTGAATGGAAGAGAATAAAGGGCTCAATGGCCATGACAGCCTGGAGCTTGGAAACTCTCCTAGCTGAGGTACTGGCCAGCAGAAGGCGGTCTTCCAGGAAAGATATTTTAGTTTTGCTGAGGCAGCTGGTTCGAAGGGAAACTAGGTCAGTTTTTCCAAGACCTAGTCAAGGTCCCAGGCAGGTGTGGGTGGCCTCCTGGGTGGCCTTATGTGAGATACCCCTCTAAGAAATTGTTTTAGCAAGGGGTGGGAGAACAAAGTTTGCTCTGTATGAAAATGGGCAGAGATAGCAGAGACATGAATTTTTATGGAAGACAAGGATAATCCTTTTTTCACTAGCTCTGCCAGGTAGTCTAGAATCAGAGAGAGAGAGAGAGAGAGAGAGAGATGTCTGGGAGCTGTTTGCACCTTTAGTTTGGCACCAGGAGTGGAATCTTTTCCATTTTTCTAAGTATGACTTTCTGGTGCTGGGCCTCCTGGCCTCTATGTCCAGGACCCTCCTTGCTCAAGAGTGGGTTGTTATCCTCCTTTGGGAAATCAGCCATGTGGATAGGTTGAGAGTTTGCAGATTTGGGTGCAGTATTAACCCTTTTGCTTGAGTTAGAAGTCCTTCTGTGAGAGGCAGGTTCCTGGGTGGTTCCTTGATTAGGCTGAGCAGCAACTGGTACCAATGTTGCCTGAGCCAGTTTGCAGCAATTAAGATGTCTCTTGGCCCGCCCTTCCTCCCTGATCTTCAGCAGTACCCTTGGTATCACTGGCAAGAGAGGGAATGCATAAAACACATTGCGCCCCAGTGGAACGATACAGAATCCACCTTCCAGGCTTCTGGTTGGAACTCCCTGGTGCAGAACCAGTCCAGCTGGGTGTTCTGTATGGAGGTGAAGAGGTCTACTTTTGGTGTTCCCCATGCCTGTGTGATACAGAGGAAGGTCTCCATCTGAAATTGCCATTCATGGGGGTCTAAGCAGTTTCTGCTAAGGTGGTCTGCTAGAGTATTGTGCTCCCCTGGAATGTACTGGGCTATCAGATGAAGGACCATCATAGAGGCAGTCTGCCAGAGAAGCAAAGAGAGTAGAGGTGTGTGTCCCCCGCTTGATGTACCACATGAACATGTTTTGATGAGGAGTACCCCTGGAATCAGGTGGGTCTTGAAAAATGTGATAGCCCTGAGTACTGCCATCATTTCCTTTTGGTTGATGGGCAGGTGTAGGTCCCTGTAGTCCCAAGTGCCTTGGGTGCAGATGTTGCGCAAGTGTGCCCCCCAGGCTTTGTCTGAGGCATCCGTGGTGATAGTCTGGCCATGTGGAAGAAACAGAAAGGGTAGGCCCTTTCTCAGTGAGCAGGCTTCTGCCAACATAGGAGTTCAGCTCTTAATCAGGGGGTAAGGGGCAGATGTGTCTCCAGAGACCGAATGCTGGCACCAAATGTTTTTTTTAAGTACCATTGCAATTTTCTCCTGTGCAGTCTGGCCAAGGGCACCAACAGAATGCAGGATGTGATGTACCCTAGCACTTGAAGAAACTTCCTTGCTGTAAGGTGCTGTCAGCCAACTGGGAGAAGTATTGGCGCAGGAAGTTCTTTTTCTAGAGAGAGGAAGGCTCTTTGGTTGGCTGTGTCCAGGAGAGCTCCCAAGAAGGTGATTTATCTGGTGGGCTGAAAATGTGATTTTTCCTTGTTGATGGTAAAGCCTACAGAGATAAACAGGGCTTTGACAAAGTCAAGGTCTTCCAGGAGCTTTTCCCTGCTGTCTGCCTGGATGAGGCAGTTGTCCAAATATGGGTAAATTTGGATGTTTTGCTGCCTGTAGAAGGCAATGACCGGAGCCAGGCATTTTGTGAAAACCCTGAGAGCAGTAGATAAGCCAAAGGGCAGAGCAGAGAACTGAAAGTGTTGTGAGCCTGCTCTGAAGCGAAGGAACTTTCTGCAAGACTCCCTTATAGGAATGTGAAGGTAGGCATCCTTTAGGCCCAGGGTAACAAGCCAGGCATTTGGGTTCAGTATGGGTAACAGTTTTTGGAGTGTGAGCACTTAGAATTTTGGCACTTGCAGGGAAAGGTTTAGTATGGACTGACCCAGAATTGGGCGCCAGCAACAATCTGTAATAAAACCCTTTTCCAGTTTGTTCCTGTAAGACAGGGTCCATTGCCTTTTGTGCACAGAGTTTCTTAACTCATTCACTCCGGAGCAGCTCAGAAAAAGCTGCCTGCTTAATTCCACCATCGAAACAGTGCAGCCTGAGCTCATTTTCAGAAAATCCATTTCTAATACCATACAGAAAACAAATGTTCATAACTCTAACTATAAGAGCTAGACTAAAAAGGTAAATGCAAAAGTTGTTCAGCAGACATTGAACTTTCCAACAGTGTAAATGTTGACAGCGTGTATCAAAGTCATTATTAAATATTTGGCAACGAATGCTGATATTGTGCATATTTTTTACCTTTTTGGAAAGGCAAAGCACAATATCTTGGGCAGTGTGCCATGTAGACCCATACAATTTATATTTAATTTGTTTGTATGAATGACTGCTTTAAAATGATACCTTAAACATTACAGTGTGATGCTCATTTATGGAGATATTCACAGAAATATGATTAATATAATATTTCTCATAATTAATAAATAAACAAAGCATAACATCTCATCACCTGTAACAGAGAGGCTACATATCAATGTAGAAGTTGTGCGGCTCAATAACAGCTTCAAAATGATGCATCATTTGCGTCATCACCATGCTCCCTTGCAAAGATATGGGCATAATAATGAGAAATATTGAAAATGTTTAATTTTCATAACCCTACAAGACTAAAGAAACTGTGATATCTATACATGTGTATAGTGCCCAGACACAGTTCTTTTACCATGTTGCAAGGAGTAAAACTGTCTTCAAAATGAGGCATTACTTAACACATTCAGATGCTGCATTACAAAGTTATGTACCAAATTATGAAAAAAAATCAATTTCCATAACCTAAGTCCGAAACAAACTGGGATATCTGTAAATGCGTACAAAATAGATGCACAGTTCTTTTACCATGTTGGAACAATGAATACTGTCTTCAGAATGAAGTATTACTTAGCACATTCAGATGCTCCATTATGAAGTTATGTACCAAAATAGGAAAAAAAAATCAATTTCCATAACCTGAGTCCTAAAAAAAACTGATATCTGTACATGCGCACAGCATTCAGACCCAGTTGTTTTACCATGTAGAGACATATGATTGTAAATATACACATTCTTGGTGTAGCCAATATACTGCTGAATGGGTACATGCAGAATGGTTACTGACATATTAGATTGTACGTGCTAGCACTCTCCTGAAACTGTTCTTTCTCAGCATCTTCACCAGCCCCTTACAACAGTCATTTGCCAAACTCAGAAAAATATATATTTTACACAACACATTTCAGAATACAGTTTTACTTACCATACTGTTCCCTACTTTGTCATGGGTGTTTTTCATTCTTCTCACAAGCTGCATATTAAAAATCCTGCATAGCTGCTCTCACACCATTGTGGAGGTCAGTCAAGAACAACGCAATGCCCTCCTCAGTTAGGTAAACGCCATCCCTTCTGAACAGGTAAATATCTTCTGCGGTGATGCTGTCATGACAGATTGTAGATCCACTGACCCTGTGCATCAGGCCATGCATGAACCCATTCTGTAAACGTCTGGCCTTGTGTGCTGCCCGTTGACTGTTTGCCATTTTCCACATCTGTCGAGGAATTATATTAGACCACAGAAAATGACAACGTGGCCACCAAGGTGTTCAAAAATTGCTGTAATTTGAAACCGTAGCCTTCCGAGTTGTTGACTGATGACATCATTCCCTCCAATGTGCAGCATAAGAATGTCAGGCTCAGGGTAGATAGAACACTTCTCTTCCAACAACTGCAGTACTCAGTTCCAATGCATGCCTCTTCTTGCAATCCAGTATACCTTCACGCTGGATGTGGGGAAGCTCAAGTTGTACTGGTTTTCAGTTACGGAGGCATGGCTGGCAGCCCAGTGAATGTAGGAATGGCCGCATACCCACACTCTCACTTGGCACTTTCCTGCTCGTGAAGCCATGTCAGTGTCAGAAGGTGGACAAACCTGCACAGGAAAGAAAATGCAAACAGATTACTACTGATGTTTGACAGATCTATTGGAAGACTACATATATATGTATATCATATGCATTACCTGGTTAGCCCATCCAAATCTTCACTTCTATCCACTCTGCCTTATCTCTTTACATGTGTCCATTCTGCAATGGCCATAAGGAGTGAAAGGGGGGAGCTAATGTAAACCCTCTTGCCCTGCCCTACATACATTTACTACACCTGAAGGGAAGGAGACCGAGTGTTGGGCTATACCAAAACAACATATGAACAGACCAAGACTGGCCCAGGCTTTGTCTTTTTTGCATGTGTCCTTTCCCTCAGGGAAACATCGCATCACAATGCACCCCCCCCCCAGAGGCCATACTTACTTAGGACAGCACCACTATGGGACTGAGCTGAAGAGTCTCCAAGTTCTCAGCCTTTGAAAATCACTTATTTTTCTTATGGTGTCAATTGTCAATCTATCCTCAGCCTTGTGGGCCAGAGTCCGAAGCTACCTTAGACCATGGGTAGCTCAACAAATAGATATGCAAGTACTCAACAGCTGAAATGTGCCTCACAGATACCCACAAAGATATATTGAATATATATTTAAACCTATTTCATAATAAAGAACAAGACTATAATCAGTAACTCAATTAAATGACTTCACATTTCAAAAGCACAGGAAATATTTTACCACAGCAGCACAGGATAGACTCAAATAAAGACAACATATGAGTTTGGATATTGTCATTGCCTTACAATTAAAGTAAACAATGTAAAACATTCTTTCACATACACACAAAAACATGAAAAAAGGATAAATGTATACCCCTAAGAGAGTCATTGTGTAGTATATCATATGACCGTAGTAATTTACAGGAAAACCATTACTGATGCAAGGCACTAAATAACATATACATATTATTCATAACCTTCATATAGTCTACCACAAAATCCTCTTATTCTAGCAACTTTCTCGTGTAAAAAAAAAAACACATTTATTCTAGTAACCAAGTTAAAAAGAACAATATTTAAAATCTATGTCCAGATTTTGTGTCATACATTTGTAACATTTTGAAATTGTAAAAAAATGAAATAAGCTGGTGTGGGAAGAGGCTTGCAATGACTCAAAGTGGAGAAACACCCAAAGCTGGCTTGTGTATTCATCAGCATGATTACTACTACTACATATGTGAATAACAATGACAGCTGCTAAGAGTTTGGCCTGAAAAGTGATGAGTCAGTGATATATTGTAACTGCGCTTATTGGTAATGTGCTAATGACCCGCATTTCATTCCTGCAAAGTTATGCATGTTCAGACACAGGTGCTAATTGCCCCATATAACCTGTTGAGTAGGCATTCATTATATTATCATGGTGCAATTAACCATAGGCAAGACTGCTCTGCAATTTGTAGCATGTTACAGGCCACCCTCTCAAACTCAGGAACCTCACATGGCCTTCCTGAAAACATTGGAGGGGATAAATGTATCTCCAAACACCATCATACTAGGTGACTTCAACTACCCTAATATAGACTGGGAACACTACTCAAGCCCAAACACTCTAGCCCAAAGGTTCCTGGAGTTCATAAACTCAAATGCCATGGAACAACTAGTCACCATCCCCACAAGAGGAGAAAACATACTTGATCTCATCATCACGAACATGGGATCACAATGTTCAACACCGGAAGTATACCCCTCACTGGTGAGATCAGATCATAAACTAATCTCGCTGGAGGTCCTCATCCCGCCCCCACCTGAAATAAAAAAGACCACAGTGAAAAACTTCTCAAAAGCCGACTTAACACTTCTAAAAACTAGTGTGGTCTCCTTTAAGGCCCCTGAACCAGTGGTAAACATTACTCAAACCGCTGAATCACTTACAAATGCCTTCTACCAGCACCTATAGGACTGCATGGATCAGGCAATCCCAAACAAAACTAAGACTCTTTGTACCAAAGGCAAGCGTCCAGTCTGGTGGACCCCAGCCATAAACAAGCTCTACAACAAAAGGAGGAAGCTACTACAAGATAGAGCAAAATCCTTGAAAGGTAAGACACCTTTGATCATTATAAGTAAAAAAACTAAGAGCTCTCAAAATCATCCAAGGCAAATTTTGAGAGAAAAATCGCCAAGGACTCAAAAGACAATCCTAAGGCCTTCTTTAGCTATGTTAGAAACCTAGGAGGAAACTCCCAGATATGCTCAGAATTAGTTCAAAATGATGTGAAGATTACTGAACCTACACACATTGCCAACATACTGGCTGACAGGTTCAGTGCAAACTTCTCCCCAAAAGGAGAGATATCTATACCAGAGGATTGTAGCCCCAAACATCTCCAACGCCCAGGTGAGAACTGCTCTCTCCAAGGCAAAAACACAGCATCCATGGGACCGGATGGTGTCCCTGGCTGTGTGCTCCACGAACTCAATGAGGAATTAAACCCACAGTTAGGACAGCTGTTTAATCTTAGCCTCACCTCAGGATACGCACTCAAGGAGTGGCGCGGCGACTGTGGTCCCACTTCACAAGGCGGTGCCTCCACCGACCCTGGAAATTACCGTCCCATTAGCTTGACAAGCCTTATCTGCAAAGCCATGGAGAGGATCATAATGGAACTCATAAATAAAGACATAGGGAACTTGCAGACTTTGGATCCAACCCAGTTTGGCTTTGTCAAAGGCAGATCATGCCTTTTAAACTTGGTTGACTTTTTCGAGACAGTCACCAAGGCCATTGATGAGGGAAAGGCAGTCCATACAGCCTACCTCGACCTGGCAAAGGCCTTCGACACAATACCCCACTCAGGTATCATCGAAAAACTCATCAGCTTGAATGTAAACCCATACATCACAAGATGGGTTGCAAACTGGCTAAGTGACAGAACCCACAGGGTCAGAGTTGCTGGAGCCATGTCAGACTCAAAGCCTGTCACAAGTGGTGTCCCACAGGGCTCAGTCCTGGGTCCACTCTTGTTCGGCATCTACTTTTCTGAAGTACAAGCAAACACAGGAGGGTTATGGCTGACAAAGTTTGCAGATGACTGCAAAGTGGGCGCCATAGTCGAAAACACATCTGACACAGATATCCTTCAGAAGGGCCTCACAGAAATGGATAACTGGTGCCAGAGCCATGGCCTAAAGTTAAACGCCAAGAAATGCATAGTCATACCCTTCGGGAAAACAAGGTTACCCCTAGATACCATATAGGTGGCAATCCACTGAGCACAGAAGTCATCAGGGATCTGGGGACCCAGGTTGACAGTAGCCTTCGCTTGACACTGATGTTGCTAAAGTAGTTAGGAAAACCTTCTACATTGGCCACCTGATCATGAAGGGATTCACATCTAGATCATGGGAGGTCATCGCCCCTGTACTCATCACTCATTAGACCTATGATTGAGTACAATGCCCCATTCGCAATGTATCTGACCAGACACCTGCAGCAGCTGGAAAGGCCCCAAAAGTTCCTCACCAAAAGGATAAAGGGTCTCAAAAATATGTCTTATGCTGCCCGACTGAAAGAACTCCAGCTCTATTCAGTCTCATACCGCTTGCTCAGAGGTGACCTGTGCCTGACATATAAGGCCATGTCAAACCCAGATGTGATGAATATGCTTCACCTCAAAAAATCTAGATCCCTCAGAACCACAAGGGCGGGAGACTTAAACCTTGACACGGTTATTAATAGAACGTGCTGGAGGGACAGATTCATCACCCAGAGACTCCCTATGCTGTGGAACAAAATCCCGGTACATGTGAGGCAGAGCACCTCGCTGGCCTTGTTCAAGAGGAATCTTGACCAATGGATGGGAGATCGCAGATATACCCCAGGGATTACTTCAGTGTCACTGCTTGACAGAGGCACAGCAAAATAATAGGCATAGTTTTATTCAAACTAAAGGGGTGGCGAAAGCCACATAACTATGGGCTAGGCTTATAAATGCCCTTGGGCAGATAGCCTAGTATGAACCTATGAACCTATGTGTAGCTGCTATGTAACACACAGAGTCATTATCAGTAAGACCAGAGTCACTCAGTAAAAAACTATATCACTTAGATATAAACCCTTCCTCCCACCAAATTTCCACACATGACAAACTCAAGAAAAATGACCAAAATAAAGGGTAGCTCCATACCGGTAGTGGTCAGCAAATAATTACCTTTATCGCAGTCAACTACTGAGTATAATCAGAAATACACTAAGACAAGCAAAACTGTCAAACTTATCTGGCTGATCCATTTAAAAGTATTAATTCAGGTTATCTCACCTAACCATTCCCTCTAAGGCAGAAAAAGTGTCCAAAATATCCATGTGAGCAATGTTAAAAATCAGAGAACAAGCCAAGATCACAGCTAAATTTTGCATGAAAATCCCATGAGCATTTTTAAAAAGTGTTGAACACCTACACCAGAGCTGCTCACTATAAAAAGCTCAGCAGTCCTTGGTCATAAGCTAATGACCGGCAGGCAGCCAGTTGCTCAACTTGGGTTACCTGGGATAGCTCTTCTGTATTGCCTTTCTCTAGTATTTTATTGGGCGCACACGGCTGTAGAGTAGAGCCACTGGAGTGATCCCTGGGGTGTTGACCTTCTCCTCGACCTGCTATTCCGGTCTTGGCTGGAGAGTGCATGGCTTCCAGTTTGGATATATAAGTGCATATCTCACAAGTCTGACTGTTGAGAGGTAAGAGGAGAGGATTGTCAGTATACATGAGGCAGTTGTTACATTGCCTCTGGATGCCCAAGTTTACCAAGTTAATAGGAGAAAGCACAAGGAACTGACCTTTACACATGCCTGGTGGGATGGGCATTAAGTACTGGAGCTGTTTCTTAGTAGAAAGTTTAGTGCTGGTAGCACTTGTGTGCTACAATAATTGCTACAAGAAGTCTGGTAAAGTGCTAAACTAATAAGCTAGTAAAACTGCAGGAGAGGAGAGAACTAGCAGATCTAAGGGAAAAATTGAAGAACAAACTTTGGTATGCCTTGAAGCAATCGGATAACAAAAGCTGTTAGACCAGTGTTATAAACTAACACCACTACAGGAATAGGGGGGAACCAGTTTCAGAACAGATAAACAAAAAACAATGCCAGCCAATATCTAAAATAATAATGTCAGGCAAAAATTAAGACAATACAGAACTCTGAAAAAGTGCCAATAAATATACTTATCAGCGATATATTTCCAGATTGTTTGAGAAGCACTCTTCAGTCCGCACGCCAGAAGTTTCTAACTGTGTATGCCTTAGTATGTCCATGTATACATATGCACCAAAATGAAACATTCACCCAATTGACCCCTTCAGTAAAACGTTGAGGTACCCCCAGTCAACATAAATTCACTAGCTCATCCAAAACCAGCAAAAAATACATAAAATGTTGTTGTGTCTTCCGGCTTTTTCCCAGTTAGGGGTCGCCACAGCGGAACTCCAGTCTGCTAATGATTGGTAGTTGATTTTTATGTGCCGAGTTACCAGCCCTGACGCTCAACCTTCAACGAAGGTGCGCCCATTCACACGTCTCCACGCAGAAGACGCTCTAGCTGAGAATCGAACCGGACAGCGTCTGACTGTGAGGCAACAACACTAAATTGCTGTAATGCCAACAACTTAAAAAGGTGGCTCAGTGTTAAACTACTACAAAACATATTCTACATAAGGTGGTCACATTCAATTTGGGAATGAAATAAAAATGAACTACAAATATAAATATATGATTATAGAACAAAGAGGAAAAAAACTAAATTACACCCAATGTTTTATCCATCTCCTACTCTAATTACAACATAAATGTATCTGGAAATATAGCATACAGGATTAAAGGTTAGAGCTGCTAACAATCAAATGGGCCTATTGGATTTATCTACCTAACCTAAAATAAAAACACAGTTTTGCCTACTCTAACAACAAATACATGGGGCCTTGCCAGGTTATGTGATAAGCTGGTCCACAGTCTAGCAATATGTGAAGTTTCTCATTTAAAATTATCTACATATGCAAAAAAAAAACATACCATCAGCAAGTAAGCTGCTCGTCTTTAACCTATTTATTGCACCTGATCTATATATATATATATATATATATATATATATATATATATATATATATATATATATATATATATATATTATAGTATGGTTGTTACCTGTTCTGCTTATTGATGTATGCATGTTAATGCTACATCAATGTTGAGCTATGCAGTTGTAGTTGGTGTAACTTTTGTTACTGTGATTACCTGTTGAGCTCGTCTCCTGTGGGCTCTGTTGAAAAGTGGCACTTAGCACAACCACATTATCTCAGTCAACAAAAGGAATAAAATAAATAATTATCTCAGTCAACAAAAGGAATAAAATAAATAGAAATATCAGTATAAGTATACATTTCTTCCCTAGCATCAAACTCTATGGTAAAAAAAACAAATACTAATAACTGTACAAATATGCACTGGAATTTCTAGAAGAACAACGCAGTTTGGTTTCAACACAAGGTGACAACCCCTACTAGTGTGACAACTTCTGAACGAAGCCCCATAGTACAGTTAAATTAAATCAAACACATACCCAGCAGTACAGAATACACAATTCAGGTCAAGATACTTTGCCTTTTATTACTATACAGCATATGAAAATGGACAAAAGCTCCAACGTGAACTCATTGCTGCAAGCATATTTATGGGTAACTAAACATTTGTCATGTTAAAAGAAATTTGTAGGTACCATCCTTATGAAAATTCTGAACAGTGCAGCACCTGGGTACAGTTAATTATATTAAAATATAGAATATAATATTAGAAAAGACTTCACATCCCTCAGGAAATGTCTGCTAACACAAACCCTGTTACTCCTGTAACTTTTTAGGTTTATAAGAGCAATATTTAATATTTAAAAGTTAACTGCTATTGGAACGTCTGTTCAACCATCCTTCTAAAAAATATATCAGTACCCATTTGACTATTCTAAATACTCCGTGAAGTCTCATCCTAATCTACTCAACCCAGCAGTGCACTGTTCCGGAGTATATACACACTTGCTATAATGAGGTAACTGCTACTGGAACATCTGTTCAACCCTCCTTCAAAAAAATAAAATATCAGTACGATCCACAACCACTCACAAACACTATTCTAAATTACAAAAAACACAATCACAAAACAGCAGCAGTTACTTAAAAAAAAAAAAAAAACGAAAAGCAATTTTAATTGCAACGGTCTACAGCAATCCTGTTAACGGCATTCATTCCTTCAGCAAACGCAACATATCATTTCTGCTCTTTAGCGGGAGGGTTTTTTTATATATAGAAAGATGGGATGAAGAGAAGGACTGCAGGTCTGACGGCTTCTATTCTTGCTGAAATACTATTTGAAAACTTGTGCTGCTGTTTATTTTTTATTTTATTAAATTGCAGTTTATACTGGAATCTGAGCCAATGGAGTTTTTACTGAAAAAACTGGCTTAAATTTTGCCTGTTGAGCTAATTATCTTCTAGATTTCTACGGAGGTAAACAGCATCTTAGTCAAGAGATGGGGACTTTTTTGTGGTTTCTAAGGAGCCCGAGAAGTGTTGGATATAGAAGTAATAAGAAAAGCCTTAGAAACCTCACATTTCAGAAGTGGCTGAAATGAGTAAGGGGTGGGGATCTTACTGGAATTGATGCCTCAGGCATCACACAAAAATACGTGAACTTTCCAAATTATTGGGGGGGGGGTGTCAAACACTGACTAAGTAATCAAAACACTCACTCAATTTGCGCACTCTGTCTTCCATCAAGCGACTGCTGCAATCAACTTCGTATTTATGCTGAAATTGTAGTACCGTTCCCATTACCTTTACACAAACTAGATTTAGCTGTGTGTAGGAATGGAATCCTACAAAAATCAATTTTAGTTGCAACTGTCTACAGCAATCCTGTTAACGGCATTCGTTTCTTCAGCAAACGCAACATATCATTTATGCCCTTTAGTGGGAGGGGTTTTTTTGTAGATAGCCTTAGAAACATCACATTTCAGAACTGGCTGAAGTAAGTAAAGGGTGGGGGGTCTTACTGGAATTCACGCCTCAGGCGTCACTTAAAAATACAACAGTCAATAGAATGTTGTTGAATTATATGAAATGGCTGGATAAACAATATGTTATAAGTAGTGGACTGGTGATGCATTAGATAGAGAGTTTAGTAGTTTAAAACAAAAGAAAATTAGGTTGGGGGTGGAGCAAGTGGTGGCTTGGATTGCAAGAATCCGATTGGCTACCACCACTTGCTTTATCAAGAACCTTTTACACGGAATTTATAGCAAAAGTTTAATGTGAACTTAATGTAAAAACACACTGAATCGTAACTATATAATGCAATTTACATGTTCAGTTACGATTTCAGTGCGTTTTACATTAAGCTCAACTACAAATCTTCACTACAGTTTCTCGCGCTTCAGGAAGGTACTCGGGGGTAACAGCCTGAAATTAGTATCTTCTCATGGCGCGCTTGGTATTAAGCACACAGGCGCCATAAGAAGGTACTCTGGGTTAATGAGTTAATTTGTTTTAGTGCCTCTGCCCATTGATTTGATGGTATGTCTGGGTACTCTGTTAAGGTTGGAGTTTCTTTCAAGGAGAATCTGTATCCCTGAAAAATGATTTTTAGGACCCATTTATCCTTTGTGATGGATAGCCAATTGTCTTTGTAAAGGGACAGCCTTCCTCCTAACCTTTGAGGGATGGGTGAGTGGCAGAGGGGGAAGAGTAGTCATTGCAAGTCCTTAGGGTAGGGAGTGGACTTAGAACTCCCTGCCATGGGTGTAGTTGAGGTCCATGGCCTGGTCTTCTGTTGTCTTTGGGACTGCTGACTGGGTGGTCTATCCCTGCAGGCTTTCATTTGTCCAGGTCTGGGATGGGTAGGAAAGGACCAATGTTTGGAGGGAAAGTTCCTGCTGAATCTGGGAGGTTGGACCTGCAGGAAGTCTCAGCTGTCTGCATAGATTTGGACATAACCTCCATTCTCTTGATCATCTCCTCAGCATTAGATCCAAACAAGCAGTCCTTATCTAGGGGGCATCTAGGAGTTTTGATTTAACATGATCCGGCAGAAGTTGCTCTTTCAGTCATGCATGCCTCCTAATGACTGACCCCGCCACAGCAGACCCGTTAGAGGCTTCCAGGGCATCGTATCCACAGTGTAGGGAATGCTTTGCCACTTGAGAGCTGGAGTGCAAGAGCTACCCTAGCTCATTGGAAATAGAGCTGCCTGGTAAGGATGAAATCTTCTGTTTTAATAGTTCCAAGGTATGTTGCTGATATTTCAACATATGGAACTGGCAGTTGAGAGCTCTAACAGCCAAGGTAGCAGACATATATACTTTTTTACCCAGTTAGAACTCTGCTGTCCTTGTCTGAAGGAATAGGATTTTTTAATGAACTGGCCCCTAGCTCCTTTGGGTCTCTGGGTGATAACCTCTGGGTCTGCTGCAGGATTTTTGAACAAGTACTTGTGGGTGTCTGGCACCCTGTAATACCTATCTGGCTTACTAGGTGCAGGGGGGGGGGCATCAAGAGTGAGGCTAGACTCCATAAAAAAACATCTTCCATCACCTCCAGGGATGGCAAAGGTTTTGTGCTGGGGGAGATCTAAAAACTCCCTTAGTCTCTTAGACTGCAGGTAATCCTGAGCTTCCCAGTGAAAATGTTCCTTGAGGGTGTGCAAAGTCTCACCAAAGGATAGGTCCTCATGAGGGAATGCAGAAGGAATGGATTCCTCTGCATCAGAATCCTCAAAGGGGGTAAGGGGCTGCTGTTTATCATCAGAATCCAAATAATCAGATTCTTTAGTGTCACGTTTTGATAGAATGTCTGGGGAAAGATCCCTTTTCCTTTTGGATGGAGTGGTCTGGTTACCTCTGATAAGAGATAAGGTCCTCTCCATCTTAAGTTGTTGTGACTGAGCAGGCTGGGCTTGAGAAAGATGGCGAGTAGGAACACTTTGTAGGAGTGGTCTTGCTCTTAAGCCTCAGTGCTTCAATGGGCCTGTGAGTGGCTGTAGCCAGCGGCGTGGTCATCGTTTTTTTGTCTGGCATCAATTGTCTGAAAAGCCTTCTCGGAAGCCAGTGCCTGGCACAGCGGCTCCTGACCCAACCTCATGGTTGACAACTGAAATATCGGCATATAGACTGTTCCGGCGGTGTACTGGACTCCGAAAGGGTCTCGGTAGAGGCCTGTGAAGAAATCGAGTCAGGCATCAGGGGCTGCGAGTAGGTGCCTCACTGAATTCCAGAGAGCTGATGACTGGCTTCAGGGAGGAGTCTGTAGGCTTAATTTTATGTGGTCTGTCCCTTTCTTTATCTTTTCTCTTTTTGGGAATATCCACTGCATGTTGACTGACAGACCATTTTGTAATGCGCAGACCTGTTTCTGAAATGCCTAGCTACAATTTCTGCTCTACGTCGAATGGCCCTAGAGTTAAAGAGGGTGCAGAACCGACACCAGGGGATGTCATGAAGTGGGCCTAAACAAGTTACATACAGGTTATGAAAGTTTCGGTGTGCTGTTTTCGACAGCAGAGACATTTATTTACTTTTTTGGACATCAGTTTGCAAGAAAAAAATCCCCAACAGGATACTTAGCTTTAGTCATTTTCAACTTCACTTTGTCAACGGCTGACCGATGCCCACGCAAACTGCTTCTGCATCAGGCTCCACGGCAAGAAAGACTGATGTAATAGCACAGGCTGCCCCTGCTTTATACCACTGATGGACCTGACATCCGCCCCTGGTGACCGCAGCCAATGCAGGAGGGAGAATCTTTACTCTGGTATTTCGGGCCGGCTGAGGGTTACCTAGCAGGGATAACCCACTAGTGATGACTGCAACAGTGAAACACGAAGAACATCAGTAAATACTGCCTACCTTGACCTGGCAGTGTCATTTGACATAATACCTCACTTGGATATTATAAATTCACAAATTTAGACATAAATCCTTAAGTCACCTGAAAGATAGCCAAATGGCCCACAGATGGGGCACATGAAGTTAGGGTGGGGGGAATCCACCTCCATCAAGGGGCCTCTTACTAGTGGTGTCCCACAGAGTTCGGTAATGGGGCCTCTCCAATTTGGAATAACTTCTCTGAAGTCGAGGAAATGTAGAGGGCCTTTAGCTGACCACATATGCTGACAACCTCAAGCTGAGTGTAATCACTGAATCCCCTACTGATGGAGATATACCCTAGGAAGTTCTGATAGAACTATGACCTAAAAATCATTACAAAAATATTGCATAATCATGCCCCTCTGGTAAGATGACCACCCTTGCAAATTACAACATTGATCAAACTCCACTAACAGTAGACCCAGCTGCATGCAATTTGGGAACTCGGGTTAACAGTAACCTGATCTTTGATCACCACTAGTCTATAACAGTGAGAAAATCCTTCTACATGGTGCAACTTACAAGTAAGGACATGGCATCCACTTCTAAGGAGATCATAATCCTACTATAAATCAGTCCTCATTAGACCTACAACAGCCACAGAGGTTCCTCACAAACAATGCAGGGTGTAAACATGTCCTATGCAGACCACCTCAAAGCCCTTTCACTGTAAGCAGTGTCTTACAGACCAGACTACTGAGTGGTAATCTATGCCCAGCATGAAGCATTCTCTGATCCAGCCCTGATGAATCTGCTACACATTCACAAAACAAACAGCACTAGAATTATCTGATATAAGAATATAGACCCTAATCTGTGGCGGGACAGGTATGTCTCTGAGATTTCCTCTCCTCTGGAACAGACTCCCCCCATTCATGTGAAACAGGAGTTTTTCCCTAGGCCTATTCATATGGAACTTGGACCAATGGATGGGAAATCACAAATTCACCCTTGGCTTGAAACCTGTGGTCCTTATGGACAGGGGCAGTTTGTAGATCTACTCTATGGGCACTGATAATTGGGAAAATTAGGGCATGAATGGCTATGCTTAAACAGGCTCTAGGGCTATTAATCTAGTAACTTCCTATAAAATTAGAAGGCCATATAAAATATTGTATGACAACTATAAAAATCAAGAGGGGGTTAGAAAGCATTGGGGAAGAAAGAATGGAAAAGCAATTTACAATAGAACAATAGGAGGACATATGCACGGCTCCCAAGTATGCAACAAAATCCAGAAGGTTTAAGATTGTTGCTTGGAAATGTTTTCTTAGGCATTTTTATACTCCAAGAAGACTTCAGAGAATTTCTCCTCAGGTAGACCGTAAATGATGGAGGGGTAATGGGGAAGAAACAGGTAAATGAGAACATGTATGTTGGGAGAGGAATAAGTTGGTAGACTTTAATAATCCCCTACAGAATACTCTTGTCCGAAATATTGGGTGAACAAATGAATTTAGCTAAGGAATGACTATCGAGCTGGGACAGAGGATCTAATTTGCCTAGATATAGTAATGCCCTATTCATTTTAATTCTGTTGGCTGCCAAAAAAAGCAATTGCTAGAAAATGGAAATCAAAGTCTAAATCAACTGAATTTAAATTACTGAATAATATAACAGAGAAACAAGAAATAAAAGAGGGATCTTTAGAAAAGGGAAGGAGCACACTACTTAGAAATAGAAATCGCAACAATGCATGCAGAATAATATACAGGGGGAGGAGTGAGGTTTAACGGGAGGCAGGAATTCAGCAACTTCTGTAATGTTGGACTGATGACAATTACAAAGAAAGAAAAGTTATGTGAGGTTTAATGTATGCAAATGGAAAACACTAATATGGTTTGTTTTCTTTTTTGTTAATGTATGTTTGCCTAAGTCAACTAATAGTTTAATAAACATGTTTAAAAATCAAATTATGAAATACAGTCAAAATATCTGTATCAGGGCAACAATCAAAGTGAGAAATATTTTATGTCAAATTCTGCAGTTTACCATACCTCTCAACCTCAGTGCAAGAAATCTAGACAAAGCCCAACAAAATGGGGGGACAAAGGCCCAAAAATAGGGACATATTTTAAATACTGCTCTTATAAACTTAGAGTAACAGGGTTTGTTTTAATTCCAAACAAGAAAATACAGCAGTCAATTGTTCTTTTGTTTGTTTTAACATACATTTTCTGAAGGATTTTAAATCTGAAACTCAAACGTATGACATTTAGTGAATTCAATCCTCAGATTCATTCCAGTGATTTGCCAGAAACCCACAACTTTTATGAGAACAGGCCAAAAATATGAGCCAAAAATCTGGACATTCTGCGAAAATCTGTACAGTTGAGAGGTAAGAGTTTAGGCTGCAATCAAGGACTACACACGCACCTTAAAGTCATTCTAGCCACTATAAAGTTCCTCTAGTAACAATAACCACTCCTGCTGTTTGAAAAACTCACAAATTCATCTTACTAGCAGAGATAATTAATGTCAGCCAAGGCCAGGCTTTAATCTGCAGTATGTGCTCATAAAATACGGAAAATCTGCAACGATCACCGAAGCTGGCTATAGATCAGACTGAAATAAGCATGAAGACCAACTATATATTTCTGTTCAGAAGACAAGTAAAAACATGAGCTTTTTAGGTAGCAACAAATGAAAGAGAAACGGTTACCAATAACTCTCTGGTTGAAGTAGTCAGGAAGCATTCGTTCACAGACAGCAACAAGGAGCCAGAAGGCTTCTTCTTCTTTAGCATAGAGCAGCAAGACAGAAGTCAGAATGTTCATAGACTGTAAAATAAGAACAATGTAGATAAAGTAACATGAACATCAAATGAACAGATCATATGTTGTATTCATTTTAAGACAAAAAAATCCTCAGTTTACAATACACACACACATATATATATATATATATATATATATATATATATATGTGTGTGTGTATGTATATAAAAAAAGACGTTAGATAAGTAGAGTCTCAGAATACATGAATACAGAAAATGCCTCAACACTGACAGTATGGACATCATAACCATCATTAGTTCAGGTGGCATGACAACAGTGTGTGATGCAAAAACATGCACTCAAAACCAGTACTTAAAATGTAAAATGGCATGCAGACAGCTACAGAGCAATTTTTACTTTAATTTACTGCATTCTTCTGCAGCACACCCTTCAACAACTCTCCAGTGGAACCTTCCCACACTATTAACATAACCTGTCATTATCAAAGTCCCATACTCAATTGCAGCACTATGGCTTGCAGTCCATGGTGGACCCTGCAAAACAATGTAGAAATGTGTCAAGGAATGGAGAGGCAATACTCTGTTCAAGTTCATAAGTAAAGTCTGCTACAAGGTGTCAGTATTTGGTTGTCTATAGTGCTATCTGGCCATGCATGGAATGTTGTTGTAGTTTTTCAGCTTTTCCCGGTTAGGAGTTGCCATAGAGGAACTCCTGTCTGCTAATGATTGGCAGTTGGTTTTTATGGTGTCAAGTTGCCAGCCCGACGCCCAACCTTCAACGAAGGCACACCCATTCAACGCATGTCTTTCGAACGCCCACTCGACCGTGGGAAGGACATGCAGACTCCACACAGAAGGCACCCAATATCAGCATGGTATCAAAAACATACTGGATACTACACTGCAATCTAATGAATACTATTTTTCTTCCCCATTCAGGTTTTCTGTGGCCCAAAGTTCACTGGCACAGGCACACTGTTGGCAATGAATGTAGAGAAAAAAAATCACTATGCCAGGAGCTCTACAGTTTTTGGACTCCACTTACATAATCACTTGTATTAATGATGGCAATCATCTAAGTGACTAAATCAGCAACTAGATGTAACATGCAAAAAGGGGAAAAAAAAATTTTCTTTAACAAGGTTGTGTGATGACAAAGTTAAAACATACTATAAACTTTGAGTACCAGTTTAATAAAGTCAACCACAAAAATGCTACCAATCATGCCACTTTTGTACATAGGTTCATAGGCGTTTACTAGGCTAATGAACACAAGGGGCTTTTTAAGCCTAGCCATGCATCCCAAATCTCTGACAAATTCTGATACCCTTGATAAGTGTAAGCATGGGCCTGGGAGATGAACCATTTACAGGTTACCTGTTTGCATCAGAAACATAGGTGTCAAACCAGGGATGAATTTCCTGTTTCTCATCCAGTTTGTGTACATGCAAGTACTCTCACTTTTTACTGGTTACAAATCTAGTTGCAAACCTTAGGAATAAGTTATTCTTACATGTTGGTGTCATTAGCTTAAATACTATACACATTCTCTATTAGATTTGTGTTTCAGGCATAAACCAGTCAGCAATATAAATAATTTTCTCTCTATGGTAAACTTTGGACACTAACTTCAGTACAACTCCTACAGTTTTTCTATTGGTCTTTAAATACTAATTTAAAACTTAGCTTTTTCCAAATTCATACAGCCCAAACCTTTCACAAATAAATGATCAGAATTCAGTTTATGTGGAGTACAGATTTAATTCAGTCCTGTTAAGGGTTTGCTGACTGGAATACCCACAAACTTACAGGTAACTTTAGTGTAGTTTTCTCTCTCCAAGATACTGAAAGATGAGCAGTTTGTCTGTAGTGTAACCCCTTCCCATCAATTACCTCTCAATATACTCAGTGGATACTTTTCACTTTAAACTTATTCATAACGGACACTTGATATACACACCTTCTTGCCTTAGGCACTTAGAGGTGGCTGGAAATCTATCTGCAGTTTAATCCCTTCAGCTGCCTTATTACACCTCGTATAGCAAACAGCTCCACATCTCAGTCACAGGAAACTCCAGTTAACTGATGGGACTGCAAAGCCATTCCAAGGTTGGATGACAACTTGAAGGACAGTCTGACAAGGAAGCCAACCCATGGTTCCACACTCAATTCTTTGGCTGCATTCCTCCATTATAATAGACTTTTCTCGTCTTACCTTATCACCAGGACTAGCACACATTCCTCTTATGTTGACTTTTTTTGGTCATCCATTAAAGACAGAATTACACTGTGCCACTGTGATTCTCTAGTCTAGTTCTAGACTATTCTATTACATTCACTGTAGCTGTAGATGCAGTTTTCTGAACTCTAACAATCTTAACAGATTTTGGCAATTTGTTCACTTTTAAAATTATCACACACTTGGTCTCTGTTCACAAATTCCATCATAGCTTCTTGCTCTCCTCATATTCCCATTCTATTTCACATAAAAGCTCTAGTAACATTGCTTTTTCAGGTTGCATAGGACTTGTAACCATACTGATAGTATTGCACATTGTTTACACCACCTTGTTCATATTAAATCATTCATATTAAATCTCATGGAATCATATACTGACACAATTTGCTCTTAAAATTTTGCACACAACTATGCAATTTGCCAAAGGTGCTAGTCAACTATTCAAACTGACAATAGCAGTAACAATTGAATTTATGAACAGTTTCCATTCTGCTCAAGGAGTTAGTTTCTGTTTCACTACCATGGCCAATTCTTCATTCACCTTAAACAGTTTCTTTTTCACCACCTTTAACTTTGGACTCCAATTCTAGGATTTTCTTCTTTTTACTTCCTTGGGTATGCACTTAAACAAGTACACTCCCTACTCAGAGGGGATCATTTCATGAAACAGATCTGACATTCTTTGGGCAATTTAGGTTTAGATATAGTCACAGTTTGTTTCAAAGTATCTTTAGATTCACCACTGTGAACTATATCACAATTCCCCTTATATTGTTTGGGCCACAAATATCTTCACAATTGTCCTTATTACTGTCTGCTTTCCATTTTTGACTTTCTTGTATCAACTCAGCATAGGAATCAAGTATTTGCTTTAGTTTGCACATTAATCCCTGCAAAGTAGTTTTTATTATCACCACAGCTATATAATAAACCTTGCAGAGTTTTATATTCAACTTTCAAATGTTTAAATACAGTAATTCGTTCAAGAATGGTATTCACATTTTCTGTCTAAAACCTTTAAGGGCTAATCTTCGGCCTTTCTTTACATTCACTTTGTAGCAATCCCAGCTCCTTTTTAAATACCCAACATAAAAAAATGAGAAGTTATGTACTTACCATAATGTTCCATGTTAGTTGTCCTCTTCTCGCCTTCTTTCTTACTGGATGGGTTCGGAGCCGAACCTCTGCTCCGATTCGGCCTATTACTAAAGCTCGGGAGCTATTTTTACCGGCTCGAGGCTATCCTATGTCCCATAATGCTAGGCGTGATATACCCAGATCTCGTTTGATAGCTAACACTATGGACATACATGTCCCCACCATGACGGAGAATATATATATATATATATATATATATATATATATATACATATACATATATACATATATATACATATACATATATACATATACATATATATACATATATATATATACATATATACATATATATACATATATATATATATATATATATATATATATATATATATATATCTAGATAGCGAAGGAGAAAACTCTCATGATAACACATCTCAGAAGATACTCTCGGTCTTGCCAGGCTAGGGGGATGGAGGGTGGGACACAAGAAAGAAGGCGAGAAGACAACTAATACGGAACGTTATGGTAAGTACATAACTTCTCAATGTTAAGTTGTCAATCTCGCCTTCATTCTTGCTGGATGGGACAGCGTCCCTAGCACCTTAGTCCTGGGTGGCTCAATGGAACAAACTCTTGAGTACAGTGGAACCAAAATCAGCCCTACTTCTAGAGGTCATGTCCAGCTTGTAATGAGAAATGAAGGTATGAGGAGAGGCCCATGTGGCCGCTGCACAAATGGAATCCATTGGCAATCTTGCCTGAAAGACTACTGAAGAAGCTAATGCTCTGGTTGAATGAGCTCTGGGCTTAATAGGGAGCTCTTTATGCCTCAATTGGTAAATCAACATAACAGAGGTCAACCACCTGGACAAGGTTACTTTGGAAACTGGCAGGCCTGGTTTCCCTTCCACGTAAGACAGGAAGAGCTGTTCCAATTTCCTCATCTGCTTGGTTCTATCCAGGTAGAAGCGTAATTGACGGTGAACGTCGACACAATGTAACTTCCGTTCAGACCTATTGGTATAAAGTGGGAAGAAAACAGGAAGATCGATGGTCTGATTCAGATTTTTTTCAGAGAGTACTTTGGGTAAAAAGGACGGATTAGTCCAAAGTGACACAAGGTAAGGAGGGCGAACACAAAGGTCTTGAAGTTCTGATACCCTTCTCGCTGAAGTGATGGCTACTAAAAACAGAGTTTTCCAAGAGAGCAACTTTAATGAACAGGAAACCGCAGGTTCAAAGGGAGGGAGAATTAAAGACGACAGCACCAAATTTAGGCCCCATGGTGGGAGAGGATCTTTTACCGGGGGCCTAAGTAAGAGGGTTCCTTTTAGAAAAGCTTTACAAAGTTTGTGTGACATAATGCTGGTCTCCGACAATCCAATGTGAAAATTCGCAATGGCTGCCAACTGAACTCTGATGGTGGCTGAAGAAGATCCCATTTGAAAAAGTTCTGCTAAAAACTCTAAGACTGTATGGACAGGGGCTGTAAAAGGGTCAACTTGTTTCTCCCCTGCCCAAACAGAGAAACGCTTCCATTTGCTAGCGTAAGTCTTTCTGGTAGTAGACTTGTGCGAAGCGAGGATGATGTGTCAAACTGAATGAGAGATTGAGGGAAGCCTAGCTAGGGTTGGAAGTGGAGCAACCAAGCTGTGAGGTTGAGAGATTGGAGAGACTGATGCAGCCCGGTTGATGTGTCAGAAGATCTGGCGCTGGGGTCCAGATGCCAGGGTTGATCTAGTAGATGACGTTGCAGGATCGGGAACCAAATTTGTCGAGGCCAGTAAGGGGCAACAAGGATCATTCTGGATCTCAAAACAGTTGCTTTCTGGATTAGCTGAGTAATTAAGGGAAAAGGGGAAAAGCATACAGAAGACCCCAGGGCCAATCGTGGACTAGAACATCTCTGGGGAGAAGACCTGGGAGAGGGAAGAGGGTGAAGAAGTCTGGGCACTTGCTGTTTTGAGGGGTTGCAAAAAGATCGCAGCAAGGCTGACCCCATCTTCTGAAGATTTTTCCTGCTACTAGCTGGTTGAGAGACCACTCGTGGGGCATGAGAATGACTCTGCTCAGCCTGTCCACTATGACGTTGGACTTCCCGGGGATATGCGTTGCTACCAGAAAAGTACAGTTTTGTACCTACCATAAATGTAGATGTTCGAGGATTCCATTGCTGCAGTCCTGACTATTGGGTATAGTCCGCCCCAGTCAGCCCCAATACCAGAGAGTATGACGTTGTCAGGGCGCATTAGACTGACGCCCAGCGCCAGTACGTGGGCATCTGCATGATGACACGTCCATCATTGTTTTTCTCTTTCTTTCTCGAAGAGAAGACAGAAGACAGACAAGTCCCAAAAACAAAAACCTGCAATACAAACACAACATATATATATACAATATAATACAAAATATAAGCCAACCAAACCCACCAACCACACCTATTCCCTAAATACAAGGAGAAGTTTGGACAGCAGCAATGGAATCCTCTAACATCACATTGGTGTGTAGGTACAAAATGGTACTATGTTCTTCCTGCCCTGCAGCAGTGACCACACAGAATCCTACTATCCCAAGGCAGAGGTAGCAAATAAGGTCAGCTGAGAGGTAGCAACAGTAAACAACAACAGCAAACCAAACCTGGCTTAGAAACAAAGGCGTGGTGATAATGCCTAGATGCCTTATAGACTGAAAGTGGCAAAGTGCCTAGCAAAGTATTGCTCTGGCAGTAGTAGTGGAATGAGGCCTAGGCCTAATCCCAGCTGCCTTGCCATGATGGGAATATGAAAAATGCAATGCAAAAGTAAATCACCTAGAAAATAGTTTGTTTTGACACAGGCTTGCCCAAGCACCTACAAGAAAAAGAAAACAACAAACTGCTAGACTTTCCCTTTATTTTGAGGATCTGCAAAAAACGAGGGCAAATGAATAGTTGGTTTAAAGCCACACTAGAAACCACCTTAGGCATGAAAACAAAGGTGGGTCACAATCATAGTGAGCTGAAATTGCTGCAGCATCTTTATGGAAGAGAAAAGAAAACCTTTGTCCAAATAATTCAGTAAGATATTGAAGAGCCCACACTCAATACCACATGACAGTTGTGTTGTCTGTTGGAATCAACACCCTGCCCTGGAAAAGTAACTCCTTGAAAATCATCAAATGCAAACTGGACTGCTAACATCTCTTCTGTTGAATTCTTTTGAAGGCAAGGTATTATTTGAATGACAGTGTCCAAATCCTGGCAGTGCTGTGTCCATACATTTTTGAGATACCATTGTAACTTCCTATGCAGTTTATATTCCAGGTGCTGTAGAAGAACTTCCCTTTCTTGAGCCAGAGAACTGGCAGTCAGCAAGTAAGGATAGGGATAATTCTTGAAGCCTGAAGAGAGAACTGATAATGAGAATTTCCAGTTCAAACCGCAGATATTTCTGCAACTTAGCCTTATAGGCACATGAAAGGTAGCTTTTTTTTTGAGATCTAAAGTTACCAGTGATAACATCTTGAACTTGGGAATGTCCAGATAGTGTTTGAGGATAGAAAAATCAAAATGGTCTCGCAAACTGCTTCTGCATCGGACTACGCGGCAAAGACTGAGGATATGACGTCGGGTCATGCGCATTAGTACCTGATGTACTGACGTCCAGTCTACGCGCCCTGACCGACGCCACAGCTTTATCTCTGAATTCGGGCCGACTGGACGCGGACTATACCCAATAGTCAGGACTGCAGCAATGGAAGACGAAGAACATCCGTTGAGAAGAGATCGCCCACTGCCGCAGTCTGAGTGCTTCTCGACATAGGGGGTAGGACCTGGTTCCGCCCTGCTTATTGATGTACCACACTACAGACATCGTCTGTCTGAATTGCAATAGTCCCGGTGGGTTGAGAGTCTTGAAGGGCCTGCAATGCTAAAAACGCACCACTCTCATTTCAAAGACATTTATGTACAGGTGGCTTTCGAAAGGCTGCCATGTGCCCTGGACTGTCCTGCCCTGAAAATGCCCCCCCCCCACCTGATCAGGGAGGCATCCGTTGTCACAGTAGCCACAGGAAGAGGAAGGACAAAGGGTCTGCCCTGAAGAACCTGAGGGGAGACCATCTACCACAAAAGGTGTCTTTTGCATGACTGAGTGATTAGAATGCTGTGTGACATTGGAAGCTGTTGAAAGGACCACTGGGAAAACAGCATCCATTGCAGGATCCGCATGTGAAAGCGAGCTAGGGGGAGTAATGTGATAGCAGCTGCCATGAGACCTAGGGTTTTTAGTACGAATCTGGCCTGGAATCTGCTCTCTTGTAGTAGGATTTGAACATGACCTCGAATGTCTGAAATCCTTTGTATAGGCAGTTTTGCTGACAGTTCCACAGTGTTTAAAACGGCACCTATGAAGGTAATAGACTGACAAGATGACAAGGCAGACTTTTCGGAGTTTAGAAAGATACCTAGCTCGTTGCAAATTTGGAGGGTATAATCTCTGGAATGAAGTAGCTGACGCTTGGTGGTGGCAGTAAGGAGCCAGTCAAAGTATGGAAACACCTGGAATCCTTTTCGGCTCAGGTGAGCCGCAACCACTGCCATGCATTTGGTTAACACCCTGGGGGCTGTGGTGAGGCCAAAGGGCAGGGCTCTGAATTGGTAGTGACTGGCTCCCAGCCAGAAGCAGAGAAACCTCCTGGAGCACCTGTTCATTTTGATATGATAGTACGCATCCTGAAGGTCTATAGAGCACATCCAATTGTCCTGACCCAGGAAGGGTAGAATGGACTGAAGCGTGACCATCCGGAATTTCGTTCTTTGAACAGACTTGTTCAGCCTGCTGAGATCCAAAATAGGTCTCCAGTCCCCTGGTTTTTTTTGGTACCAAAAAGAACTTGGAGTAGACTCTGGATCCTTGCTGGTCTGCTGGTACTGGCTGGATGGCTCTTTTTTCTAGCAGCTTTGAAATTTCTAGTGCTGCTTGATCCCTCAGACTGGGTGGAACGTCTGGAAGGGGCCCTTTTGGTGGTTGTGGGGTATGAATAAAGGGAATTTTGTAACTCTCTGATATGATCGACCGTACCCAATTGTCTTGCGTGAGGGAATGCCAGGCTTCTGGGTACAGTGATAGTCTTCCCCCGACTGCCTCCGAAGATGGACAGTCGGGCAGCTCCTCAGGGGTGCTGGAAGGGTTTGTCAGAGAAGGATTCTCTGCTACCCTGATTCTGCGGACCCCCCCTGCCCCTTGGGCGGCGTCCATTATTGTTCCCTCCTCTGCCTCTGGAGGGAAGCTCACCACGTGCGTCAGGCAGCACTCCCTGAGGTTTGCGGAACCACATTTTCCCACCTTTCTGACCCTTAGAGTATGGTCTAGAAGGGGTAGAAAAACGGACTCCTACGGCAGAGAGAGTCTTGCCTTCCTGTTCGCACCTGGTCAATGTATCCTTCACTTGAGGTCCAAACAAGGCAGAACCATCAAAGGGGGTGTTAGTGAAGGACGCCTTGAAGGGGTCAGCAAAATTGCAAAGCCGCATCCAAGCGTGTCTCCTTAGAGCGACGCCCGTGCCTGCAGCCCTACTCGCTCCATCAGCTACATAAGAAATGAGCCGCATGGAGGAGTTGACAATAGAGTTTAGGGTCCCCAGCTGGGAATTGATCTTTTCCTGAGACCCCGCAGCTGATGGGTCCTGTAAGTTATCACCCAGTTCCTAGAGAAGGTCTCTCTGGAGATGGGTGAAATGGCACAAATAATTCAGCGACCGCATAGCAAAGGTCGCTGAGGAAAACATCCGCTTTCCATACCTGTCCATAGTCCTAGATTCCTTATTAGGAGGATGGACAGGTACTGAAGGGTCAGCCAACTCCTTTTTAGTGGCCGCCGCCACCAACATGGCATCAACAGGGATGCCCTTAGTTAGAAACTGCTTGTCAGAAGGGACTGTAATAAATTTTGTAGGCCTCCAGGGAGTTGGCTCCATAGTATCTGAAGCCGTCCACGCCTTTCGAGCCACCACATCCATGAGCGGGTCGAAAGGGGGAGACACCCAGGAGGTGGAAGGGTGAGAACCGAATGCATCCAGGCACACCGATTCATCCTCAGACGGGTTAAGGGCAGACCAGTTTCCTCACTGCTTAAGAATCTCCAGGATGTCAGAAAATGAGATATCCTCAGAGGGGGACCTTGGGGACCCTTCTGAGTCATTCAAGTCAGTGTCCAATGTGAATGACTCAAGGGAGTCTACATGCTTCCTCTTGCATTTTCTGAAGGATCATGGGAGGCCTTGGAAGGGGAGAATATGCCCAATGGGGCTACCTGTAGCGTTGGCTCTCCACGCTCGGGATCGAGAGAGCGGGTAAAGACTGAAGCAGGCACCATAGAGGGAGGAGCCGAAGGAGCCGACCGTGGAGCAGGCACAGGGGCCAGCACACTCCTCATGACCTCAAAGGCGGACCATATCATGCAGGGAAGGGGGTCCCTGCTCCGAAGAGACAAGGACTCCTCCCGGCACCGAGAGGGATGGCTCGGTGTCCGATGTCGGGGCCGAACTCGCCTGCGCCGAAGCTCCGACAGGGAGAACGGGGTCGGACAAGGGTCCGATGCCACTCATCCCCTCGGAGCAGAGAGTCCCGGCACCTGGATCCCTCCAAGGATGAAACCAAGGAAGAGATCAGAGCAGACGAGGGAGCCGAAAGGGGTGGTATTGGCTCCGACGTTCCGGCGGTCCCGATCCCTATGATCTCCAGCTCCGAACTCACAGGAAGAGTCGGAGGGGGAATCGAAGAGGGAGTAGTGAAAGCCACTGCCTGATGAGGAGGGCTATGCAACATCTGGGCCAGTGCCTGCGACTTAAGTAGTCTGCTAACCACCCTCTCGAGGTCATGGTCCAACAGCCTGGAAGACAGAGAGGAATGGGACCTGTGACTCCGCTCCGATAACAAGGGAGACTTCGGAGCCGAATGGACCGATTCCAGGGAAGGAGACCTGGGATGCTTCTTGCTCGAAGACGGCTCCGACAGCAGAGTCGGAGCTGACTGAGGCCTCGAATCATCGGTTCCGGCTGGAACCGATGCAGTGGTAGTAGTAGCACCGCTTGCCGACAGCTCCGAACATGGAGCCGACGGTTTGGCGGGCTTAGGTGGTTTACCTGATGAAGGCTTAGCCGGGGAACCTTCAGGTTTTAATAAGCCTCTTAAAATAAGTTTGTTTCTGCGTTCCTGCAGGACTCCTGGACTGAACGCATGGCAGACAGAACAAGAGTCCTGCAGGTGCAGAGGGCCCAAGCAATATACACAAGAAGTAACCCCATCTGTCAGAGACATCTTCTGACAGCACGAGTCACACTTCTTGAAGCCCGAGACCTTAGTGTCTTAGACATCCTGAAAAAGGGATAACTGGCAGACAAGGACAACTAAGGGAGGTCTAGTCACAATCAGCCAAACACACACACAAAAAAGTTGTAACAGACCAGAATAATATAACAAAACCCCACACTTATTAATACAATCTAACTAGGCTCACACATACAACTACAGACAAATAAGTATGGAAAAGGATTGGCCAAGGGCCTAACTATTAGGAGAGGGGAAAAAAAACTATCAAAAACTACCCAAGAGGGAATCCTAAACAGTGATCTAAAGGGTAGTAACTATAAAACTATCGCTAATATTTTAACCCAAAAAGCGGACTAAAACCAAGAAAAAATATTAATACAACCTGAGCCGGCAAAAAGACGCAACCTCGTAGCTGAAGCGGCACACGAGATCTTGGAATATCAAGCCTAGCACTATGGGACATAGGATAGCTTCGAGCCGGTAAAAATAGCTCTTGAGCTTTACTAATAGGCCAAGTCGGAGCAGAGGTTCGGCTCTGAACCCATCCAGCAAGAATGAAGGCGAGATTGACAACTTAACATTGTAATTTGTTTCTGGTCATCATCCCCTTCAACTTTTTCCCCTTTCCTGCCTTACCCTGGCCAAAGCATTTGGATTTTGGTTTAAGGCGGTGATCTCCTTGGTCAGTTTATTGTCACAAGCCAAAGCTCATATACAGCTCTCCTTATCTCTTGGAGCCGTGCCTTACGCAATTACAGCAATCTGGGGTGCTGAATGTGATGTAAATACTACACAAATTCAATATTTCTAACTTCTTTAGATGCAAAGCACTGATTAACCATACCTCTCAACCTCAAAGCAAGAAGTCTGGACAAAGTCATAAATAATGGGGGGGCGCAAAGGCCCCAAAACAGGGACACTTTTTAAATACTGCTCTTTCACACTTAGAAAGTTGATAGAATATGACATTTTGCATTAGCATGAATTTTCTAAAGGTTATGAGGTCTGAAACTAAAATGTCTGTTATTTTCTTACTTCAACCCTCAATGACTTGTCCGTGATTTGCCAGAAAACAATTTTATGATAAACAGAACAAAAATATGAGGCAAAAAATATAGATATTCTGTGCAAAATCTATAGGTTGAGAGGTATGCTGATAACATCCTTTCATTATGTGATGTAAACATTATGCAAATAATGTTTCTTTAAGAAAAATCAAATAACACTACATTTCAGATACAGGAGAAATTCCTTCAGGTTTGGTTATAGGGTCATTATTCTTCTATAAAACGAGGGTATTTCTTTTTAGTTTTGCCAGACTCCCTAGACTGTCAAGAAGGCTCTTTGTTGTATGTAACAGAAGTTTGCATTTAGATTGCAATTTTGATTGCAGACTGTCACATCTCAAAAGAAGGTGGCTCTTTACTCGTGCAATTGAATTCTCAGGAAGGAAAGATGCCTCCTACTACACGCAGCATGGAAGTTCTGGGAAAAAATGCATAACCATGGGCCTGAATCAAGGTGCTCTGGGTGGTAAACCTTCATCTGAAGCCTGAAACACATCTGTCTCAACTGGAAAAGTTTGTTGTATATCTGGACTTTTTACTCAAACGGTGTACATATTCTTCCATTGGTGAGAATATATATTTTTTCAAAATGTGTTTTGCAACATTGAGCAAAGTAAACTGGGAGCGGAATGAAGTCCATATTTTCAGATAATTTTAAGTCCAGTGTCTTCAAAATCCACTATCAGGTGTAACAGTCATAAGCAATTTGAATGATATGCCAGCTAACTGCATCCTTAACTTACTGTGGATTAAAATGCTTTGACAGTTTTGCGAATACCTAAAGCACAGAAAGTGCAGTTGTATAAAATCTTACCAGAAGAGTAGATGTCTTTCCCTTCACTGTTGCAGTACTCATTACATCAGGGATCCCCTGCCTAGGGCAGCCCAATGTGCGGCCAGTTTACCAAATCTTAAGGTTGCTTTAAGGTACTCTGTATGTCACAGGTATGCTACTTGCATAAAGCGGACAATCTGGACGTACCATCCTCAGAACTGAAAGCCCCAATAGGAATGCCAGTCCAAGGAAAACCAAGAGGTAACAAGTACATCCAGAAGAGAAATGCACCAGGGAGAGGAGAGAAGGGGAGTGAATACCGAACATTGAAGGAAAGGACATCTACTGTTATGGTAAGCTTTTACACAACTGTACTATGCCCTTCCATATCACTGTTGCAGTATTCTTTGCCAAAGCTTAAGAAGAAATTTGGGAGGAGGAAGGACCAGCACAGCTCTTTAGGAAGCCATGAAGGATGGCCCTAGCGAAACCAGCTCTAATTCTGGAGATTCCATCCCACTAGTAGTATTTGGTAAAAGTATGCACACAAATCCAGGTAGCTGCCTCAAGAATAGAGTTAGTATCCAAGCCCTTGAAAAAAGCAGCAGAAGAAGCCAAAGCTCTAATAGAATAAGACTTTACAGAAAAAGGAAGGCTCTTACCATGAAAATAACAAAAAGAAATGGCTTTTGAAATCTAAGAAGAAACAAGTCTGCTTGGATACAGCTAATCCCAAGGAGCTGGGCTCACACTACTCAACCCATAGCCGGCCTTAGGCATAGGCCAACTAGGCGGCTGCCTAGGGCGCCACTGTAGTAGGGGCACTTTTCCAGTATTTATTTGGTGTAGGTAGACAAGGATGGGGGCACTGTGGAGCCCTTTTGCCTAGGGCACCAGTTGACCTAAGGCCGCTCCCGACTCAACCGTATTGAATTACTTGGCATTTACCAGTTTTAAGGGAAGAATAATGGGGTGCCACAAATTCCTGGGTGGCCCCTTCAATTTCCAGCAATTTCCCAGTTTTTTTTCAAATGTTTTCTTCCTCGAAGTTTTTGCCGACGTGATCATGTGCAGGGGCATGCACAATCTTGTCAGCTTCGTGAGGCTGATTTCCAGCCAGTCAAAATTCAGCTAAGTGCTCAGGGGTTGGGACTGTCTCTCTCTCTCTCTCTCTGTAGTGTGCTTGTTTACCTCTCTAGACTACATATGTTTGTACAGCGGCGATTAGTTTAACTTGATTACAGATGAAGCACTGCAGTGTAGTTCTGCAAGTGAGAAGTGTATTAAATAACTACAGCAGTAAGCAGCAGCCATCCCAGAGTGCAGAGTCCAATCTGGACTGGTCCCATCCTGAATCCAGATTCCCACCCAGTCAGAAAAGTCAGTGTTTTACAACATGTACTCCCCAGGAATCTGGAGCCTGAGTGGCGGACCCAGACCCAGCAAGCCTAGAATCAGAAATCAGGAAGGAAGCCTTGGAAGAACAGGTTTGACCAGGTCACAAGCACAGCTCTTGCAGGTGGTAGTCTTGAAGATGAGAAAATTTATCTCTGGTGGCTCAGGGTGTTCCCCTCCTCCTCCCTCCAGGTAAAAGGAAAAAAAAAATACGATTGCAATACATAAGTCTTCTCAAAAAGGATATTTCTTCTAGTCTTTACAACAATATTCTTAAATGTCAGGCCAACATGGGATGCTAATAATTCATTAAGATACTTGTAGATAAAAATATGTCTTAACAGTCTATACTTGATCGCTAATAACTGAAGCCTTAGCAAATATTATGTAATATATCTAAAAAAAATTCTTCTAGTGAAAGGTTTCTGCACCCTTTTTAGTTTACTGACAGACTCAATACAGTAAGATCAAAGCAAACTATAACTCAGTGAATGGTAACGGTCTTAAAGAAGTAAAATAGCATGTTAATTTAGTAACATATTAGTGATGTTGTTTGTAAATGTAGATCTGTGACGGTCGCAGTGACAATTTCTGATTGTCGGCTGTTTGCAGGTAGTTGCAATAATGAACAAAACAGTGAACATATTTTGTGGTTTTGTCTGAAACTGACTGTCATGCCTTACACAAGTGTTGGTGTTGTGTGGCTCACGCCTGGTGTTTCATTGTACTTATTTTTCCTATAGTACTCATTTTTTTCTGAGCATGATCCTACTTCCTTTTCTAATGGGTGCCGGAATTATTGTGTCTGGTATTGCATAACCTGAACACTTCCAACATTGTGCATGCTTTTAGTTGTGCTTTCCATCCAGTTTACATTGTCTAAGACAGTACCTTCTATCTTTTACAGTTTCAAGGGATTGTAAATATAAATGCCAAGTACACATGTTGACTGGAAAATACGCTTATTTTAACTTTTTTTTTTTTTTTTTTAAGTTATGGATGTCTGTGAGGAAGGCATTGGGGGAACTTCTGCACCGTTGTGTCCCTGGGGAAGGCAAACATTAAGAAAATGTATTTATAGACTTTGGTATGTTAGTTATAGAGGCAATGTTGTAACCTAAGGGTGCTGACTAAGAAATCGTGGCTTGAGTAGGCTACGGATTGAATGAGTTGAATGGCTTTTTATATATAGGAACAGCTACATTGACATAAAAGTAAAACTATGTAAATGTCTACAAGAATTTTTGATGTGTGCACAAAGTACAGTTTTGTACCTACCATAAATGTAGATGTTCGAAGATCCACATTGCTGCAGTCCTAACACCTGGGGTAGTCCGCTGTCCCAGTCGGCCCGAATACCAAAGTATAAGGCTGACGTCGGTCAAGGCGCATTAGTCTGACGTCAGGACGTCAGGGTACAAATGCGCATGACCGACGTCATATCCTCAGTCTTTTCTTGCCCCAGATGTCAGAAGACCCTAAAAAGATAAGGCCAAAACCAAAAAACACCAAACACTCCTGTACCAAATATATGTACAATATATACAAATTTACAAAAGTACAACCCCACCCACACAACCACCCCTAAACACAGAGGGGAAGGAGGGAGGGTAAATTGGACTGCAGCAATGTGGATCTTGAACATCTACATTTATGGTAGGTACAAAACTGTACTATGTTCTTCATCTCACATTGCTGCAGTCCTAACACTTGGGTAGAATCCCAAAGCAGAGGTAAGGGAGGCTGGCAAATCATAAAGAAGCAGGAGCTGTCAACATGCCCTGCAAAATAGCCGTGGCAAAACCAGCCCTAGATTTAGAGTAGAGAGGAAGGTGGTAATGCTTAGAGAAAGTATGCACTGAACTCCAAGTAGCTGCCTCCAAAATATCCTTAGTTGCCACCCCTTAGAAATGCTGTTGAAGTGGCAGTAGCCCTAGTGGAATGAGGCCTAATCCCAGCTGGAATCTCCTTGCCATGATGGGAATAACAAAATGCAATGCAAAACCCAATCCACTTAGAAATAGTTTGTTTTGACACAGGCTTGCCCTGAGAACTCAAAGCAAAAGAAACAAACAACTGCTGAGACTGCCTAAAATCCTTAGTCCTGCTTAAATAATAACGCAACTGCCTGTGTACATCTAAAGTGTGCAAAATCTTTTCCCCCTTATTTTGGGGATCTGCATAAAAAGTAGGCAAATGAATAGTTTGGTTTAAAGCCACACTAGAGACCACCTTAGGCATAAAGGAAGGATTAGTGCGTAATGATACCCTATCCTTATGGAAAATCAAAAAGGCTCAACCGCCATAAGGGCCTGCAATTCAGAAACCCTTCTTGCAGAAGTAATGGCCAACAAAAAAGCAGTCTTCCATGACAAGTATTTCAATTCAGCAGTAGCCGCAGGCTCAAAAGGTTGTAGAGTAAGTTTCTCCAACACAAAATTGAGGTCCCAAGCAGGAGTAGGAGCTCTACGTGGGGGTCTTATATTCTTTGCCCCTCTAAGAAATTGCTTGAACAAAGGATGAGAAAACAATGGTGGGTCACAATCATAGTGAGCTGAAATTGCTGCAGCATGAATCTTAATGGAAGAGAAAGACAAACCTTTGTCCAATAACTCAGTAAGATATTGAAGAGCCACACTCAAATTAGGCTCAGAAACCTCCAAATCCTTTGCTGCACTCCAAAATAAAAATCTCTTCCATTTTTCTGCATACACTTTCCTTGTACTAGGTCTTCTGGCTTCCATAATCACATTCAAAACTTGTTGAGGAAGTTGAGACCTGCTGTGGTTCAAAACAGAATATGCCAGGCTGTTAGATGAAGAGAGTGAAGCTTGACATTGAGTAGATGACCGTCCCTCTGAGACAATAGGTGTGGAATCAAAGGTAAAGGCCATGGAGGCTTCCTCACCAGACTCCTCAGTAATGGGTACCAGTGTTGCAGAGGCCAATCTGGAGCTATTAAAATCATCCTTGGCTTGTCTTGTCTGACCTTTAGGAGTACCTTTGGGAGGAGAGGCAGAGGTGGAAAGGCATACACATGAAGATTTTTCCAACTGAAAGAAAGAGCATCCACTTTCCAAGCTGTGTGATGAAACCTTTTCGTGCAAAACTTTGGCAGCTGGTGGTTTAGTGGAGAAGCGAACAGATCTATGTCTGGAGTTCCCCATGACACTGTCAATTTCCAAAATACATGAAGATCCAGTTTCCACTCGTGGGGATCCATGATTTGCCTGCTTAACACATCTGCTAAGGAGTTCTGTGCTCCCGGCAGAAACCTTGCCTGAAGATTTAGTTGCAAGCTGAGCGCAGTCTCCCACAAAATCATTGCTTGCCTGCATAGAGGATAAGAATGTGTTCCCCTTGTTTGTTGATGTACCACATGACAGTTGTGTTGTCTGTTAGAATCAACACCTGCCCTGGAAGAAGTAACTCCTTGAAAGCCATTAATGCAAACTGGACTGCTAACATCTCCTTCATGTTGATATGTAGATGCTGTAGACTGGCAGGCCACTTGTCTTGTATCCACTTTCCATTCAGATGAGCTCCCCAAGCTATGTCTGAGGCATCTGTCGTTAGAATCTGACTCGCCTCTGGCCGGGTCACAGAGAGTCCCTTGTTTAGGTGACATTCCTGAGCCCACCACAAAAATTCCTTTTGAATGCAAGGTATTATTTGAATGACAGTGCCCAAATCCTGGCAGTGCTGTGTCCATACATTTTTGAGATACCATTGCAGCTTCCTCATATGCAGTTTGGCATTGGGAAGCACCAGAATACAAGATGCCATGAACCCTAAGGCTTGAAGGACTGTCCTTGCAGTCAGCCCGGACTGAAGAGATAGTTGATGGAAGTAAAGGGAAAGATTCTTTTGTTTGTCCGGGGTTAAAAGGCCATCTGGGTTGCTGTATTCAGTCTCACACCCAGAAAGCACATGTCTTGAGAGGGTACTAGACTGGACTTTATTTCGTTCACAGAATACCCCAGGCATCTTAGCACTGCTATCACATATTCCAAATGCTGAAAAGGTCTTCCTTTTCTTGAGCCAGAATCAGGCAGTCGTCCAAGTAAGGATAGATTTGTATTCCTTTTAGCCTGAAGTAAGCTATCACTGGAGCCAGAACTTTGTGAATACTCTGGGCAGTAGATAAGCCAAAGGGCAATGCAGAGAACTGATAATGGGAATTCCCAGCTCGAAAACGCAGATACTTCCTGCAACTTAGTCTGATAGGCACATGAAGGTAAGCCTCCTTGAGATCTAAAGTTACCATCCAGTGATCTTTTCCCAGCAGAGGTAAAAGCTGTTGTAACGTCAACATTTTGAACTTGGGAATGTCCAGATAAGTGTTGAGGATAGATAAATCCAAAATTGGTCTCCACGTGTTCCCCTTTTTGGTACTAGGAACAGGCGAGAATAAAATCCTAGGCCCCTTTCTGGCACAGGAACCGCTGAATGGCCCCTATTTGGAGTAACAGAGAAATTTGCTTGTGAGCCTCTTTTCTTTGTAGAGGAGGAATGTCTGGCATGCCTTTGAAAGGAGGCAAGGTATGGAAATAAAACCTGTAACCGTGGCGAATGATATCCAATACCCATCTGTCTTGGGTAATTAAACTCCAATTTTCTTTGAAAAGTGCCAGCCTTCCTCCCAAAGGTGCTGCCAGACGAGAAGGCTCTGGCAGCTGAAAAGGCAGGTCATTGGGTCTGTTTACGAAAGGACTGACCCCTGCCCTCACCAGAAGACTGAGCAGGTGAACTCCCTGTTCTAGGCCTAAAAGAACCTTGAGCTCTGCCCCTACCATGTCTAGACCTACCCCTAGACTGGGAATCATAAGAAGGATATGTCCACCCCTTAGTAGGCCAATTTCTACTAAACTTCGGAGGCTGAACCTGCAAAAAATCTTTAACAGTCTGCATAGACTTAGCCTTGTCCTCCATTTTCTTTAAAACTGCTTCCACAGGCGAACCAAACACATCAGATTGTAACGGAGCATCTAAAATCCTTATCTTAACATGCTCAGCCAAATTCTGATCCCTCAGCCAGGCGTGCCTGCGAAGAACAGAACCAGTGGCCGCCACCCTCGAAGAGGCCTGTACAGCATCAAAACCACATTGCAAAGAATGCTTACCCACCTGTTCAGAAACATGAACTAAATCCTGCAACTCTTTACACTCAATACCTTCCGCCAGAGCATCCACCTTAGACTTCAATTGTGAAAGGAGATAATTTTGGTATTTTAACATGTGGAACTGGCAATTCAAAGCCCTCATGACTAAAGTGGAAGAAGTATACACCTTCTTTCCCCATCTATCCAAAGCCCTTGCCTCTTTATCAGGAGGAACAGGATTTTTAACAACAGAAGCCTTAACACCTTTAGGCCCCTGAGAAACAGTTTCTGGGTCTGCCCTAGGACTCTTAAAAAGATACTTATGAGCTTCAGGCACCCTATAATACCTATCCGGTTTAACTGGGGCAGGAGGCAAAGAATCAGGGTTCAGGGAAGCCTCTGCAAAAACATCTTCCACCACATCCAGAACAGGCGGTATAGCTAAAGGCCTATGCTGGGGTAGAAACAAAAATTCCCTAAGCCTTTTCCTGGAATCAGAGAAATCTTGACCTTCCCATTTAAAATGCTCCCTCATGGAATGAAGAGTCTCTGAAAAAGAAAAATCCTCAGGAGGAGAAGCTGAAGGAGTAGAATCATCTACATCAGAAACAGAATAAGGAGGATACTCCTGTAAGTCTTCAGCCGAAGACTCAGAAGCCTCAGAACACTGCTCAAAACTCTCAAGCTCAGGTTCCACCCTAGGCCTCTTATCAGGAGGGGGCATAGAACCTCTAATCATAGTAATCAAATCTTCTGCCATTTTAAGCATATGTTTCTTAGGCAGAGACCCTGAAGAACTAGGAGAGACACCCACTGAAGTTAAACCTGGCCTGCCTCTCGAAGAAGCCTTGGAAACAGAAGTGGAGGGCCTAACCACCTTAGGAAGGGAGGGGAGAACAGCTACCTGAGAAGCCCCTTCAGCCTGGCCTACCTCCTGAGAGGACACATCTTGTAACAGTAAAGTCTCTCCCTGAGACTCCAAAGAAACTTCTGGCAGAACCTCCGGCTCCACCGAGCCCTCTAAAGAACCGATGTCCGGGACAGACGGTTCTTCCAACCTAGGCTTTGCTGCTTTGTCCTTGCGCTTTTAGGCAGCGGGCCGGAGCATCCGGCGGCATTTTATAATTACAACGCTTCCCAAAAACTAACCTGGCACAGTCTAATCTTCTCTTTATAGTGCGTTTGTTAAATCTAGCACAAGAGCGACATCCAACAACGTCGTGCTCAGGCCCTAAGCAAGGTATACACAAGGTATGGTAATCCCTATGAGGTATCTGTTTCCCACAAGAAATACAGTTATTCACTTTTTCTGACATCCGGTTAAATACTGAGGCAAGAAAAAACCAAAATATTCCCCAACGGGGTACTTAGCCAACTTTGATTCGGTCTGAAACTCCGACTTCAGAAAATTTCAGAACGCCAACCTGCACTCGCAATACTGCTTCTGCATCGGACCATGCGGCAAAAAAGACTGAGGATATGACGTCGGTCATGCGCATTTGTACCCTGACGTCCTGACGTCAGACTAATGCGCCTTGACCGACGTCAGCCTTATACTTTGGTATTCGGGCCGACTGGGACAGCGGACTACCCCAGGTGTTAGGACTGCAGCAATGTGAGATGAAGAACATCTAAGATTTATTAAACGATCAAGCAGTATAAGCTGATCATAAAACAGATTATATCTTAAAAAGGTAATTTCTATCCCATTGTTTATTTTTTGTCATTTTAATGGTACAATGGCCAGTGTGCTGCTTTCAGAAGTGGCAAATGTCTATTGACAGAGGCCAGTCCTCTTTTTTGGATTACCTCCTTCATGTATCCATACTTAGCCACAGGTCCTTAATGGCTAGTAATTTTAAGTGATTCATATAATCACATTTGGCCCCCTTCCCCTCATAATAAAATACATAAAGGAAAATGCAGAGCTCCCCATATCAGCCTGTTATTCGGAGGTGACATACATTCTAAACTGGTTATATTTTGTGTAGTTTAATATTTTGCCTGTTCTTCAATTTGCATTTGAATGTTGGTATCCCATAATTGCACTGGAGTGGGTGGGTTTCATAATTATGTATGCAAAATGCAAATTTTATGTTAATCAGCATCCAGAGTTTTGGCCAGTTGTACCTACCTTTTATGGGCCTTTGTCCAGATTTTTGATGTTTTCAAGTTGAGAGGTATTCCTGGGATGAAAGGAAACAGAGCTGATCAGATTTCCTAATAGTCTTATCCAAATAAAATCTGAGTTGCTATACACATCTAACATAGGTTGAAAGGTAGGTACTAGGCTATCTGCCTGAGGGCATTTATAAGCTTAGCCAGAGTGTGTCAGCTTTCATCACCCCATTGATTAATTAACTGAGCCTCTGTCAAGAAGAGCCAATGAAGTGATCCCAGGGGTGTATTTTCTGTTACCCATCCACTCGTCAAGGTTTCTCTTGAAGAGTGTTAGTGAGGGGCTCTGCCTAATGTAGTTAGGAATTTTGTTCCAAAGCATGGGGAGCATCTCTGACAGGAATCTATCCCTCCAGCATGTTCAATTTATTGTTGTGGTGAGGTTTAGCTCACTAGAGCGAGTGGCTCGCAGTGACTTGGATTTCTTTAGGTAAAGCATGTCCATCAATTCTGAGTTGGACATGGCTTTGCAAGTCAGGCAGAGATCACCTCTGAGTAAGCGATATGCCACGGAGTACAGCTGGAGTTTTTCCAGTCAGGCTGCATAGGACATATGTTTGAGACCAGTAATCCTCTTGGTGAGGTACTTTTGTGGTCTTTCCAGCTGTTGGAAGTGTCTTGTGAGGTATATCCCAAACGGGGCATTGTACTCTATATGATGGGTCTGATGAGCGACAAGTAGAGGGGGCACTATAACCTCTTTATTTCTAGATGCGAACCCTTTAGTAATTAGATGGGCTACATAGAAGGAAGGATTTCCTAACTACTTTGGCAATATGATTGTCAAAGGAGAGATTACTATCTACCCGAGTCCCCAGATCTCTTATTACCTCTTCTGTATTAAAAGGGCTGCCATCTATGTGGTAATTCATGGTCATTTTGTTTTTTCCCCAAACGGGATGACTATGCATTTTTTGGCATTTAGCTTGAGACCAAGACTGACACCAGGTGTCCGTCTCAGTAAGGCCCTTTTGGAGAACGTCCGTGTCAGCCGGAGAGTCTATGGTTCCCAGTTTGCAGTCATTGGCAAACTTGGTTAGCCACAGTCCTCCTCTGTTTGCCTGTACTTCTGAGAAGTATATGCCAAACAGTAGGGGTCCCAGGACACAGCCTTGTGGGACACCATTTGTGACTGGTTTAGAGTTAGACCTGGAGCCCACTATTCTTACCGTGTGAGTTCTGTCTGTAAGCCAGTTGGCAACCCATCTCGTGACGTAGGGGTTTATGTTCAGGCTGGTGAGTTTTTCTATAATTCCCGAGTGGGGAATGGTGTCAAAAGCCTTGGTGAGGTCAGGGTAGGCTGTGTGAACTACCTTCCCCTCATCTATAGTCTTGGTGATTGTCTCAAAGAAGTCAACCAGGTTTAGTAGGCATGATCTGCCCTTAAAGCCGAACTGGGTCGGGTCAAGTGTTTGGAGGTTCCCAATGTCTTTGTTAATGAGTTCCATGATGATGCGCTCCATAGCCTTGCAGACCAGGCTAGTCAGGCTTATGGGGCAATAGTTACCAGGGTCAATTGTGGTCCCTCCTTTGTGGAGTGAAATAACCATTGCTGTGCGCCATTCTATGTGCATGTAGCCTGTGGAGAGGTTGAGGTTGAACAGTGTGTTTAGGTGGGGGGATTAGTTTGTGCAAGACTCAGCCTGGGACACCATCTGGCACCACTGACACTGTGCTTTTGGCTTTTGAAAGGGCTGTTTTCACCTGTGCGTCTGATTTCCGGGGCACTACACTTTTCCAGTATTACTGTGGGCCCTTTTGGGGTGAGAGGGGGGTGACGTTTGCACTGAATCTATCTGCCAGGATGTTGGCAATATCAGTGTGTTCAGTACATTTTGTACTATTTTTCACTAGCTCAGAGCATATCTGCGAGTTGCCACTTAGATTCTTGACGTAGCTAAAGAAGGCTTTGTGGTCAATCTTTCGAATCCTTGGCTTGAAGTTAGCCTAGGAGGATTTTATGAGGGACCTTAGTTTCTTACTGATACGTGATCAGGGATGTCTTTCCTTCTTGGGATTTGCTTTTTTTCTGAACTAGTTTCCTCCTTCTATTGTATAGCCTGTTTATGGCAGGGGTCCACCAGACTGGCTTCCTTCTCTTAGGGGAGTGAGTCATGGTTTTGCTAGGGATGGCATGATCCATGCATCCTTGTAGGTGCTCATAGAGTGCATTTGTAAAGGTTTCTGCATCTTGGACACTGTTATCCTTTAGCGTGGGGGCTGTGAAACTTACCACCTCTGTCTTAAGTAATCTGAAGTTTACTATAGAAAAGTTTTTCACTGTGGTTTCCTTGGTTGGAGGTGATGGTGTGATGTGGAAATCTAGAGAGATTAGTTTATGATCTGATCTAACCAGTGACTGGTTGACCTCTGGTGTGGAACACCTGTCGCCCATGTTGGTGATGACCAGGTCCAATATGTTTTCACCTTTGGTAGGGGAGTTTACCAGCTGATCCAGGGCATTTGAGTTGATAAATTCCAGGAAGTGCTGGACCTGGGAGTTTGTACTCTAGTAGTTTTTCCCAGTTAACAGTAGGGTAATTGAAATTGACCAATATCAGGGTGTTTGGTAGGACCTTCATGTTTTCCAGTGTCTCCAGAATGGAGGAGTGGTGGCCCTGGATCATGGAGGGTGATCTGTAGCAGGCCACAATTTGCATTGCAGATTTGCCTGATGTTAGTTGCACATTGATGATCTCGGAGATATCATGCTGTGCCACTAACCTGGAGGTGTAGGTATCCTTGATGAATATGGATACACCCCCTTCCTTTTATGTTTCGGTCCATGTTCTGTGGCTGAAATGTGTGGTATGAGTTGTAGCCTGGTATTGCTGGGGTGCTCTGTGGAGCCATGAACCAGGTTTCAGTTACTGCACAGATATAGACGTTCTCTATACTGAGGAGTGCTTCGAGCGCGTGCATTTTGAGATTTAAACCCCTGGCGTTGAGTAGCATAACCCTCATTTTATTATTTGTGCCATTTACGAAGGTGGGTTTGACTTCTGAGCCTCGCCTAAAAAAGGCACTATGGGGCCAGCAAGAACCTTGGCCAGTATTCGAAAGCCTAGGGGTGACAGATGCAAGCAGTCTCTTGCAAAGCAACGAGGCCTGTCGAGCATGTCGTCCCAGGCTAACAGACACTGGATCCCCTTTGAATGACACCAGAAGCTTAGCCTGTGCAGCACCTTCTCACTAGCAGATTGTGGAGAAGGGAAAAAAGTGGGCAAATGAATAGACTGATTGAGGGACAAATAATTCACCAACCTGGGCATAAAAGGAGGATTAGTATATGCAAGAACACCCTGTCCTTATGAAACCAAAAAAAAAAAAAGGACAAGCCATAAGGGCTTGAAACTCAGACACCTGTTTGGCAGAAGTAAGGGCTAACAAAAGAACAGTCTTCCAAGAGCAATGTTGCAAGGAAGCTGAAGCTACAGGTTCAAAAGGAGACAGTCAATTTCTCCAAAATAAAATTAAGAACCCCGGGAGGAGGAACAGGCTTCCTGGGAGGTTAAATATAAAGGACGCCTTTAAGGAATAGTTTAGCTTCAAACGTAGATGCTAGAGGAGGAGATAAAGACAAGACAAGCAGAGATAGCGGATAAGTGGGCCTTAACAGAACAATAAGCCAACCCAGCGTTGAGCAAGTCACACATAAGACAGAACCAAAGGAATATACACAGAAAATGGATCCAAGTTATGACAAAGAAACCAAACAGAACACCTCTTTCACTTGGATAAGTAGGATTTCCTAGTATTGGGTTTCCTGACCTCCTGTGGGAACCTAAGCACCTCCTCAGAAAAAAAGGTGTGCATGTGGAATCAAAATTCTATCACTCTCAGAGTCAGCTGAAGAGTGGCCAAGTGCGGATGGATGAGAGATCCCTTGTCTTGTGCAAGTAGGTCCACCCTGGTAGGTAACTTGTGATGAGTACCCTTGGCTAAATTTAGAAGAGGGAACCAATGCTCTCTCGGTCAAAAGGTTCATAGGTTCATAAGTGTGTACTAGGCTAATGGCCCTGGAGCCTTTACAACCCTAGCCCATAGAAGTGCCCTGGCACCAGCAAGATTTAAGGGCTTCCTGTTGAATTTTGAACAGGACTTTTGGAATGAGGGGAGGAAAAGCATCCTCTTTCCAAGAGAGAGAGAGAGAGGGCATCCACCTTCCACACTAGAGGACCTGGGACTCTGGCACAAAACAGAGGAAGTTATCTGTTTGGGGGGGGGGGGTCACCTACTGGGAGTACCCCACTGGTGGACAACGTCCAGAAACATCCCTGTGAAGCATCCATTCGTGCAATTGAGTTAAGGACCTGGTCAGTGTGTTTTCTGCATGGTTTTGGGTGAATGTAAACTACCTGAAGAGTCACTTGATACTGGACAGCAAGATCCCTTATCAGGAGTGCCAACCAGCCAAGATCAGATCGTTACCCAATTTGTTTACATACCACACTACTGTGGTACTGTCTGTAAATACCTCGAGAGATTCTAGGGAGAAAAGAGGATATAAAGCCTGAATAGCCAGCAGAAAGGCTCTCACCTCTTTGACATTGATGTACTCCTTCTGTTGAAGAGAAGACCAGACCCCCTGCAACTTTAGGGAGCCAAAAGCTGCTCCCCACCCCACATCTGAAGCATCTGTGAACAGCTCCTGAGAAGGAAGAGCAGAATGAAAGGGTAGCCCTGGATTTAAGGACAACTGCTGGATCCACCAGTGAAGTTCCATCTTGAGTAAAGGTAGAAGAGGAACTACAAATTCTAGAGGATGTGCGTGTTGAATCCAAACCGGATTCAGGAACCAAAGAAACTTTCTCATGTGGAGTTTGGCAAGAGGAAACATAGGTATTGTGGATGCCGTGGATCCCAGAGCTCTCAAACTCCATGGCTGTAATTGAGGCCAGAAGAGTTTTGAAGTAAGAGAGTTTAGACCTTGGGAAGAGACAGGGATTCAAGCATAGGCACAGTCTGAATCTTGCAACCCAGGAAAATAACATGATCACAAGGAGTCAGAAAACACTTTTTGAAGTTTATTATGCACCCGAGGCTCTGAAGAGGAGAAATGGCAAAATGAAGATTTTGCAATAGGATCTCTGGAGAGGATGCCTGAAACAGGAGGTCCTGCATATAAGAAAATTCTCAGATCCCGTGAAGCCTGCAAAAAGCAATCACAGGAGTGAGGCATTTGGTGAATATCTTGGAGCAGTAGAAAGTCAAAGTGCAAAGCAGAGTACTGAAAATGCCAGGAAGCGGCAAAGAAAGGCAAAAACTTCCAGAAAAGGGAATGGATCAGAATATGGAGATAAGCATCCTTGAGATACAGACACACCATATAAAGCCTGAGGAAACAAGAGAGGGAGAGTCTGAAGAGACAACATTTGAAAAGATGGCACCTTCAGAAAAGAGTTTAGAAGAGAAAGGTCTAGAATTGGTCTCCAAGTACCGTCTTTTCTGGGTACTAGAAACAACTGGGAGTAAAGTCCCCTCCCCCTTTGGTGCACAGGCACTTCTTGAATAGTACCCTGACTCAAAAGGTCCCAACGTACCTCTGGGAAAAAGGGGAGTTGTTCCAGAGGAGGCTGATGAATACCCATAAGAGGGGAAAGGAATTTCCACACCATGAAATATCCCTGGCAAATAATGGACAGAACCCAGGAACTCTGAATAATCTGTAGCCAGACAGGGAGAGAAAGAGAAAGGTGAAAAGAAAAAGAATGTGTGGGAAGAATCAGATAGTCAGAAAGCACCTGGTTTTATCTGGAAAGGAATACATCTGAGTCCATGAAGTTTGAGTAGCCTTAGCAGGAGGAGCCCACTTGCCACCCTTTTTGCCCTTCGCAGGAGGGTGAGACTGCCTGCAAACAAAGGCTGGCTTATTAAGGTAGATTGTCTAAAATTTAGAAACAGGAGAAAAACACATTTGCGTTACTGTAAAGCCTTTCCCTTATCCTGAAGGGACTTAGAGATCAGCAGCAGCAGCTTCACAAAACAAGTGTTTACTATCCAGAGGGGCATCCATTAGCTTAGCCTTGATATCTGCCAGTGGTTGAAGCCAAAGCCAAGAATACCTCCTCATCACCGAGCCAAAAGCAGCAACCCTAGAAGAAGCATCTGCTGCATCATAACTAAACTTGATGGAATGACGAGCCAGCTGTGAGGAAGGTTAAGAGCAGAAGTTTTACCCTCAGTCTGGAAGATCAGAAATAACCTGACAAGCCTGAGACAGGAGAGCCAACACATACCTAGATATATGGGTCTGATAATTAACAGCCTTAAAAGCCAAGGTAGCCGAGGTATAAACCTTACCTAGCCTTTCCATTGTTCTGCTGTCTTTATCAGAGGGCAGCAATTTGGAGTGAAGGAAGCAACTGCATGGGCTTGTCAGAGGCTACAGATACCATGGTGGGGTCAGCAGCAGGACACTTGTACAAAAAGTTGCAGTCCTCAGGCACCCTATAAAACCTTAGAACTATTCCAGAAATGTAGAGCCAGTCACTCGAACAGTGAATAAAAAAATATATATATTTATTCAACAATTGAGCGCTTTCTTCCCTTCACGTAAAAACAGGACTTCCTCAGAACAAGTTTAAAAACATCCACAAGATGAACTCTAAACACTCAGCCTTATATAACAAACCTTCATTTAATTACAAATTAGAGCTTAAAGTGGCCCACCCATTAAAATGCCTAATGCACACAAAAAAAGGACCAACACAAAAGCTCTATATGAAAAATAACAGTAATTAATACCAAAAACAAATAAAAATATATACTTATCAAATTCATGTTACCAAGGTATGTATACCTTATCCTTTAGATACACACTAATTGCCCATATCTAATAACACTCGTCATAATCATATAACACTCAATTAAAAAATGTAAATAAGAAGGTAAAATAAGATATACCATTTGAGAGTCATGATGAAAAATTTATTGCCCTAAAGCAAAACGGTATGGAAAATTCCCTATTAAATATTTTTTAGTCTTTATTTCATTTTTTGTTCCACCACATCCCGAGTGCATTACCTACAGAAGATCCATCCCAAAATATGTCTTAACTTTAGTATGCTGTAGATGCTGATGGCTTCATTAATTCCTGGAAAATTAGCTGCATCCAGTCTAAGTTGCCATCTTAGTTCACAGATGTCCAAATGGACATCCAAGCATCTTCCCCTGTGGGTCCTTTGGTAAATGCTGAACCACTAAAAATTTAAAAACAAAAACATGCTCGCTACACTGGTTTATATGTCTGGCTAACGCGTTGGGTCAACCTCTTATGTTTAATATCCAAAAGTTTTCTCCTATTCTGTTTTTAAACTGTCTTGATGTCCTTCCTACATAAAATGTTGGACACTTTAAACACTTAGCCAGGTAAACCACATTGGCTGTACAGCAATACACCTACCTTTGTGTGGTTCACCCTATAAAACCTATCAGGTTTCTTGAGAACAGGGGACAGAGAATCAGGAGCTTTAGAGGCATTGGAAAACGCATCTAACAAAGCAGCCAGAACAGGAGGAACAGCAGACGGTTTAGGAGATTCCATCTGCAGCAACTCAGTACCTCCTATAAATCTCAGAGACCTCAGCACAATCCCATTTAAAAAAAACTCCATCCTGGAGATTGTGTCCCAAAAAAAAAATCTCTTCATAGGGCATAGAAGGACTGGTAGATTCCTCTTCCTCTGACCTATAGTCCAAAGGAGAAGGAATTTCAGAAGAATAAGCAAGGGATTCCTCATCAGAATCTAACTCCTGCTCAGAGGAATCCTGTTCCATGGGTCTTTTAAGGGGAATAGAGAACCAAGGGGAAACTGCAGCAGAAATACCCTGAGAAGGATTCAGTGCCATCAAAGCACTAAATAAACCCTGAGTGAAGGGCCTTACACTCACTCTGTGGATCATTAGGGACAGGAGAAACATTTAGTTTACTGTTTTTCATTTAATGGGACATCTGCTTATAAAACTTGGCAAGCTCTGACCCAGGACAGCATTCAATTATAGTAGTAAGGACTTCTCTAACTAAAATCTGAGGAACACCCCTAGGCCCCCTCAGAAATTACCAACTGTGGTTTCCCCCTGAATGCCTGACATGGACATCTGCAAAGCTTATTCAGATGTGCTTAAAGCCAGATCCCTGCCGGCCACCAAATCAGTCACGGCAAAGGACATGCACAACAAAGCCATGTGATCCTCCAGGCACTCACTTCAGGAGAAAGATCTGGCAGAGGCTGAACAGCAGAAGATTCCAGCCTAGGCTTTTTGACATTCTTCCCTGATGGCTATCCCTTCAAGGTGGGAAGTTTCCCCTCCATAGTATCTTTCCTGAGAAGTTTAAGACAATGATTCTCCAGAAACAGCACCAAAAAAAGAGTCTACTACACAGAGATTCTGGTAAAGATTCTGGTACAAAAGCATCACAGATGGAAGACTATGTATGGTCGTGCATGGTGCCAAGACAAAACAGACACTGTTCGTGCTGGTCTTTATTGGGAATCTGTCTTCCAGTATTTACCCTTTGATGACATGAAAGCCCACAAGCAAGAAAAAGACAAGTAAAAAATGGAACCCTGACAGGACACTTATCTGCAATAGCTCAGTGAAACCAGCAACGGAACGTAGGTATTCAGACCGACGGCAAATTTCTGAGGATAGTATGTTCGAACATCACCTTTACACTACACTATGCGTGGAGCATACATATGATGTACAGTGTATCTTAAAGCAACCCAAGACTTTGGTGTACTGGCCTGACGTCAGGCAGCCCTAGGCAGGGGATCCCTAACGTAGTGAATACTGCAACAGTGATATGGAAGGACAGCCAACAGTTTTCCATTGAATTTAAAACTGTTTGCACTGCAGTACAAATGCAGCAGAGAGACTTGAAAACAAACTGGTAGTTTCTTAGTGCTGTTTTCCCTATTCTCAAGAATTAAGTCTGTGTACCTCTCCTGCATTACAACGGTTACTGAATGAATTGCAATAAACCTGAAGAAAACTTTACAATTCAATAACTGATGAGTTTCCAGATACAAAAATGTTTATGTATTTTACTGAAATCTTTTGCAGCCTACCCCTTATGTGCCCGGAATTCTGCAGAACATTCCTGATTATGCATCATGTTTTTACCCAGTCTTGCGTAATTTTTTTACTGGTAAATCATGGAGAATTACAGTCTGTCAATGAAAAATATTAAACTTGAAATTACTAGAAAATGTATGTTGATACAAAATCTGTTGTCCTACCTCTTAAGTTAATTAGAATAACATGTAAAATTGTAATTTTGGCCCTTTACCCACAATTCCTTTAGTAGCTGAGAGAAACAGTTTGCAGAATAAAACTAAACAAAACCATGCAGAATTTACTAAAGCCCTCAGTAAGATAGGTATGACCATAGACCAATATTTAATAAGCTCATAGAAGCAAGTGAACAGAATGCTACAGCATTTTCAGGTTTTGTTTATTTTATGGGTAAGTATCTGGGTGAACATCTCTTCTGGTTCAAAAAAGGCATCAGACCCCATACTGGTGTGAAACATGGGATGCCAGTGGGATGTACATACTGTGGACAATGTGTTCATTGTAAAGTTATTTTTAAAAACTAAGTCATTTACTTCTATCAATACCTCAAAGGTATATCATATAAGGCACTTGATCACTTGTAATATGGACTGGGAGGTGCACATGGCAACCTGTCAGTGTGGGGCATTATATGTGGGCCAAATATCCAGAATTTTCAAACAAATTGCCCTTCATCTAAGTGATTTTCAATGTTAACGTCCCAGGAGTGCTCTTTACAAACATAAGGCCGAACACCCTTCTGCATATTATGTATTTGTGGGGATAGATTTGGTCACTGGGTCACAGCTGTTGCTTTCTTCTAAACATGAGAAAATGTTGACAGTTAACCTAGGGGCCATGTTGAAACGGATTAAATGAATATTGGTGAATATGTTTTTTCTTTATTTACTTATTTGATCTTTACTTGTTATTTACTTGTGGGTTAAAATCTGTATTGAATTAACTCAGTTTTTCTGTATGCTGCACCTTTAAATGCTAGTATATCTAAGTCATGTGTTTGCATTAACCCAGCTTTTGCATGGACAACAGTGAGCAAAACTGGTCTGCAGAGTTTGTTACAGCCAGACCATCCCTTTGGATTGTAGAGTATGTTACTGCCAGACCATTATTTTGGATTACTGCAGAGTTTGTTACAGCCAGACTGCTAGGCCTGCTGAGTTTCTTACAGCTTGCTGAGCTGCAGAGTTTGTTACAGCCAGACTATTATTTTGGACTATTGCACAGTTGGTTACAGCCAGACTATCAGGCCTGCAGCCATTTGTTATAGCCTGCTGAGTTTGTTATGGAATAAAAGCCACTAGGTGGGATTATCTGAGCCTCACTTATTCCTTAATTTCTGTGGATACCATCTTTTGGGGCCCGTTTATATTATGAAAATTTCAAAATACTGTGAGTGTTGGACATATATATATATATATATATATATATATACATATACACACACATACATACATACACATACATACACGCATATATACATACAACTATATGCACACACACAAACTCAAACTTCCAAGATTTAGCTAAGAAAAGAATACTGCCAAACAGATTTTCAGCACTTTTGTTCTTTAACAGACACAAGAATTAATCAGAAAAATAAAAAGTAAGTAGCTTGTATTTATATCAATAAACTTAGAAATAGCACCAAAATAGCAGCCAACAGACAGAGAAATTTAAAGTTTGAAAAAAAGAATACAGTAGCCAATCACAGCAGGGTATACAGGTAAGGGAGGTTTGGTTTTATTTTAACCAGTGCAGCGCATACTTTATGTTAAAATTATCACTGATGCCTGGAAGCAGCTTCTGCATTTAAGCGTAGCTTCGAGCTAAGTTCACGGACCTCAAGTAAAGAGTCACAGTCTCCAAAAACAGATTAAGTTGTTCTAATACAATAAATTTTAAAATAGAAGTTGGTACACAATGTGCTGTGCTTAGCGACTGCATTGCTCAAGTCCTTAGATCTAATCACCACATTACGCTCTTTAATGCAGTCTGAAAGTTTTCTACAGGTTTTGCCAATACAAAACTGTTCGCAGGTGTCTCAAATACCTGCGTAAATTACATTTTTACTTTGACAGTCAAAATACTTATGAAAAACAATGTTAACATTACAGTGTTTAAAGGTATAAAATACAACCGCCACAAGAAAACATGCCAGGAGGTTGTTGCTATTGTTAACCACAATAATAAATGGCAAGTCATTTTTTTTTTTCAAAGGAGTGGCATAAGATTCTGGTTCTTTTATATGAGAAGCTTGGTTCAGTGCCAAGAGTAGTGCTAATGTCCCTGTTTTCAAATTTATTACATTAGAACTTGATCTGTTTTTTTTTTTTTTGGAGACAATGATACATTTGGTGATACAATTGATGATCTGATCATACATTTGATGATTCAATACATATACATTATTTTTTTCTGATTTCTTCTTTCCAGTGTTAGCAAAACCTTTCCTGCCTAGGGGTGGTGAATATGCAAGTAAGTTATTAGAACTGGAAACTAAGTTAATTTTTATAACACATCATTTCATGTGGGGTTAAATCAAGAAATAAATGTTTAATATATTTAAAATAAAATGTATAAAAATTGTTGATTTTTACTGGAAACAAAGTAATAAAATATTTTTATTAATTGTATAATTGAATAATTGTTGGGGATGATAGGATGCACATGTATATAAAGAAAAGCATGTTGACTGGTATTCAAATCCTAGAAGGTGAATGGCAGAGGTACCAGAACGATACTGGCTGAATATGGAATAAACAGCTGGCGCTGAACTTTGTGCTTTGCTTTCTTTGAAATATGACAGAACAAGAAAATCTGGAAATACTGAACTTTTCTGACCTTGCGGGGGACTAAGTATATGCCCTACTTCATGTCAATGTTCGGAAAAATGGATAGCGGAGGGGAAGAGGAGGGAAAAAGTTAAGTAAAACAAATTTTTGGTTTTAATAGTACTTTTATAGTTATGATTTTTTTTTTGCATGCTATAAAGTAAACTTTTCTCAGTTGTTTTTAAGTGTAAGTAATCAGATGCTCCTGTTTTTTTCCTCTTTCTTTGATTATGAAGCTTTTTTTCTAGTAAATAAGTGTATGCTTACTAGCATTTCTGTATCTGGTTCTTCATGGAGACAATCTGATAAACAGAAATCGGCTACAATCTGTTCAACAGAAATTGGCTAGGAGATAATGCTCTCAAAGCATTCAGGTGTTTTCCCAGCAGGGAGAGCTATAAAGGTAAGACAAATCCAGGCAGTACTTTTACAGCACCTTTCTTTTAGGTTAACTCAAGTCTGTCAGTTTAGGACATCTGTTCCTATTAGGAGGCAAAACTTAAATATTTGAAAATGTACAATTGTGCGTTAGTATTAGGGTTTTTTTTTTTTTGCTTGAGGGCTTTCAATAAAACAAAGTTTTGTAAGATGTAACACAGGCTCAAATGGATAAGACAAGAAACAATTATATAAAAGTTCAACCTGTCAAACAGTGTATGCACGGAACACAAAAGCTGGAACAAGACATTTAGCAAAAAAGCTCTTGTACATAAAAGGTGGCAATAAGAAGCCACGGTGGTGCAGCGGTAGCATTGTCACCTCACAGCAAGAGGTACTCCCGTTCAATTCTTGGCTGGAGCGCCTTCTGTGTGGAGTCTGCATGTCCTCCCCGCGGTCGAGTAGTGTTTGAAAGACATGCGTGAATGGGCGTGCCTTCGTTGAAGGCTGGGCGTCGAGCTGGCACCTCGGCCCCATCAAAATCTACTGCCAATCATTAGCAGATCAGAGTTCCGCTGTGGCGACCCCTAACCGGGAAAAGCCGAAAGAACAACATAAAACGTGGTAATAACTTTTTAATACAATGATGCTTTCTGTAATGTCTGTCAATGGCCTCAGATAAATACAAAAAAGAAAAAGTAGTCAACTATAATAAAAAAATGTAGAGTGCAAATAGCTACACTACAGGAGAGACACTTGGAAAGAAATGAACATATGAATCTGATAAAGACAAGTTTTTCAAGATGGTTATTCAGCAGAACACCTGAGACAAAGGAAAAGAGGAGTACTTATATTAACTGCAAGAAAAGCTCTAATGGTGACAGAAAAGGATAAAAAAGACGATAGATTTTTAGTACTACTGGCATGGGAGGAGGATTGCATTGGCATGTATTTATATTCCACCTAAAACTGCTAAAATGCAGCTTAAGAAAATAATCAGCTTCCAGTAGGGAATATTACTCATAGGTGGGGAATGGAATTTGATTTGCAGCAGTGAAGATATGTCTGGGAGGCCCAGAAGAGAGTAGGACTTTTGAAGAAATTTATGAAAACATTTTGCACGGAAGATGTGAATTCAGTACTATGAGTACCAAGTGAATTTATATATTATTCCCAAATATATAAAAACTAGGTTAAGCTAGACAGAATTTACATTTAATTGAAAGTCTTGAAACATCCTCAATAACTTTTGCACCAATAATGACCAAAATAGAAACACAGGATAATATCAAAATGAGACACTGACGCTTTCTCACATATCTGCTGAAAAGAGAAGAATTTAAGGAATGGGTAGTAGAAATTACTCAAGAGGTATTAGAGAATGTGACAACAGGAGATACTGCCAGCACCTGCAATTTTGTAAATTATATGTCATTTGTGAATATCAACATGATTTATATAAGATGCTTGTGTTACAAATGTATTAGAACTGTATGTCATCTGTATACCAAACTTGTCTGTACAGACCTGTGTTAAAAAAGGTAATTTGCAAAGTACTGAGCTTAAAGGTGTATCCGCAGTGTGTCCTGCTGGAAGAGAACAGAAATGTACATACACTAATGTAACTGTTGAAATGTTTATATTTTAACTGTGAAAACGAGCACAGAAGGTTAACTTAAGTCCAGCAAAACTTCAGAAAAATAGCTAAAATTAAATTACTTTATGGCTATGCAAAAAAATACATCTTTCAGTTTCAATGCAGCAAGGAGAGACTGCTTCCAGCAGTGAGGGTTTCATCTGGACTAGATGTCAGATGTCAAGAAATGATGTCACTCTGCAAGCTATCCCAACAGTAATATTTGAGATATTCATTTGAGAACTCGAGTGAGACAGAGCATTCTGTATTCTGTCTTGGACCTGACAACTAGAACATCCATTCAATACATCTGCCTTGCTCTGTAAAGCAAGTTAACTAGGGTATAGTAATTGTCTTAGATTCAGTCAGAAATATAGTGAAGCATAGTTTAGATGATGTTCTTTATTCGAGACTGTCCTGCAATGTTGTTTTAAATATTTCCTGTGGTTTTGAACTCTGTCACTGTGAATATATATTAGTATGGCCTTATTATTTTATTATTTATTACTACATACATTTAAACCTTTCATTGAGTCTGATTTGTGTAGAGATATTTAAGTTCTGAGAGTACTTGCATATTTATTTGGTGACACTGTGTAGGCCACTCCTAACAGACTTGTGCTTGGTCAAACTACCATTTGTATTAATATTGCACAGTAAGATTGGACACCCTTTACTAAGGGCCTTAAAGTAAAGAATAAGATAAGAAGTTGGCTGGTGGCAGTGATAACTACCTTATAGTCTGAGCAAAAGGGGGCATAGTTAAATGTGTGCCAACCTTTCCCCGGTGTGCACACATGTGCATGTAAAAGAGTGTGTGTCAGTTACTTGGGCAGGGGCACAAAGCACTGACTGGAAAGAGACAGTGCTAGAATTCTTGGCTTGGCCACACAGCCGAGATCTCAACTCTGGAATTGTGCCAGTGGGCAGTCTTACTGGGGATCGGGAGAAAACCAGCCCCGGGCTGACTGTGGTCTGTGTGATCTTAAGGGAAACTGCAATTGATGCAGAGAGCTGCATCTGGAAGTAGTGCGTGTGTGTGTACCTGTCATCCTCCCAGTGTACATTCCCCACTGTTGCCACTTGTAAGGATTGAAGCTCCTTGATGACTGGTCCAGTGGTGGCTCGTCACAGAGAAGTCAGAAATTTATTCCAAAAGTATAGCTAGGGAGTGGGATAAAATTCAAGTGCAGTAGAAAAATAGGGTGGAAATAAACGAAAAGGAAACATGGTTAGGAAGTAACAAGAATTACTTGGAGACAAATGTTCAAGTGTTGCAGAATAGGGGGGATCTCACAGGACAAGAACAGGAGCAACTTCAGAATGGTAAACAGAAAATAAGGGATTACCTCGATAATCAGGAGTCTGGAAAGACTGCTGTTAAGCAACTTTTTTTTTTAACAGCTCAAGCACAAAAACCTTTAGCATGACTCAGGAAAAGTACAGTTGTGTACCTACAATAAATGTAGATGTTCGAGTGTACTCATTGTTGCAGTCATTACACTTGGGTTATCCTGCTGGCAGGCGACCCGTAGTCGGCCCGAGTTCCAAAGTCTTGGTCTGTCGTCGGTTGCTGTCGCCTCTTCCCTGACGTCAGTGCGCCAGGGGGTATAAAAGTTGCAACAGACACCATTTTCTTCAGTTTTTCTTGCCCCAGATGTCAGGTGCCCCCAGATATGAAGGCTGAAAGATAAAAATATGCCAAACCACCATGCATATATCACTAAAAACATTTTCTTCTTCTAAAAGCAAATACACCACATAGGTTGTATAGAGCTGAGAAGTACAGAATAGTCCCAGCAAAGACTGGGATGGTGGGTGGGTAACCAGGACTGCAACAGTGAATACACTCAAACATCTAGATTTATGGTAGGTACACAACTGTACTATGTTCATAGTGTTTCACTGTTGCAGTCATTACACTTGGGTAGAATCCCAAAGCTTAGGTAGGATGGCTGGGTCTAGATTGGATTAGGCGAGGCTAACAAGCCCTGCAGAACTGCAGTGGCAAAGCCTGCTCTGGATTTGGAGTAGAGAGGTAGGTGGTAGTGCTTGGAAAAAGTGTGTACTGAGCTCCAGGTTGCAGCTTCTAATGTGTCTTTGGTTGGTACCCCTCTGAGGAAAGCTGCTGAAGTGGCTGCTGCTCTGGTAGAATGAGGCCTAATGCCCTTAGGCACAGATTTGCCATGTAGTGCATAACAGAAGCGGATGCAGTGTCCTATCCATTTGGAGATTGTCTGCTTTGCAATAGGTTTTCCTTGTAATCCTGCAGCATATGCTACAAACAGTTGCTCAGTTTTTCTGAAAGCTTTTGTTTTGTCCAAGTGAAATCGTAGCTGCCTGTGAATATCCAGAGAGTGCAGAAGTGTTTCCCCTTTATTCTGGGGATTTGGGTAGAAAGTAGGCAAATGAATAGTTTGGTTTAAGGCCACATTGGAGACCACTTTTGGCATGAATGTTGGGTTCGTCCTTAGAGAAACCCTGTTCTGGTGAAAAATCTGGAAAGGTTCCACAGCCATCAATGCCTGTAGCTCTGAAACTCTTCTTGCTGATGTCATTGCTAGGAGCAGAGCAGTTTTCCATGACAAGAATTTTAGATCAGCTGTGCTGGCTGGTTCAAAAGGAGGCAGTGTTAGTTTTTCTAAAACAAAATTGAGGTCCCAAGTAGGTACTTGGTGCTCCCCTAGGGGGTCTTATATTCTTTGCCCCTCTGAGGTACTGTCATAGTAGAAGATGTGAAAAAATAGGAGGATCCATACTGTAATGAGCTGAAATGGCAGAGGCACGGATTTTAATAGAAGAAAAAGCTAGGCCTTTGTCCAACATCTCAGTCAGGTATTGTAAAATCTGAGGCATATTAGGGACCAGTGGGTCGAGCCCTTGTGTCTGGTTCCAAGCATATAATCTCTTCCATTTTTCTGCTTAAGATTTCCTTGTGCTGGGTCTCTCCTGGCTTCCAAAATTACATCCATAACAGCTTTGGAGAAAGGTGCAGTCTGAGTGGCTACATTATCTGCCATGCTGCCAGGTTTAAGGCTCTGAGTTGACTGTGCAGAATCTGATTGTTTTGCTGTGTCAAAAGATGAGGGATTTGAGGTAGAGGCCAAGGCGGGCCTTGGGACAAAATCTTTAGGATTGGGTACCAGTGCTGGTGTGGCCAGTCTGGTGCAATCAGGATCATTTTTGGCCTCTCTTGTCTGACTTTTAGAAGCACCTTGGTGAGAAGAGGCATTGGAGGGAAGGCATAGACTGTCAGATTTTTCCAGTTGAAGGATAGAGCATCCACTTTCCTTGCTTGAGAGTGATAAGTCCTTGTGCAAAATTTCTGTAATTGGCAATTGTGAGGGGAGGCAAATAAATGTCCAGGCATCCCCATTCCCTTGTTATGTTGAACACTTGTGGATTTAGCTTCCATTCGTGAGGATCCATGAGATTCCTGCTTAGTCTACCAGTGTATTTTTTGTTCCTCGCAGGAAATGTGCTTGCAGATGTACCTGGTAAGTCAGTGCGGTGTTCCACAAACTCATAGCTTGTCTGCATAGAGGGTAGGAATGTGTGCCCCCTTGCTTGTTTATGTACCAGATAACTGTGGTACTGTCCGTCTATTAATAATTGTCCTGGATGAATTAGGTCCTTGAAGGCCATCTGGGCATTCTGTACAGCTAGCATCTCTTTTTGATTGATGTGAAGATGCAGTTGTTCCTTGGGCCACGTGCCCTGAATACATTTTCCTGCCATATGTGCTCCCCCCAGGCATAATCCGATGCATCTGTTATTGTCTGCCTGGCTGTAGGTAGGGTGAAAGGCCTATGACCACCATCGAAACTCCTGTTGTAGGCAGGGAATCAAGGTTATGATTGTCTCTAGGCTGTGACAATGCTGAGTCCAAACACTTTTTAGATACCATTGTAGTTTCCTCATATGCAGTTTGGCATATGGAATTAGTAGAATGCAAGATGCCATGAAACCCAGGGCCTGCAGAATTTTTCTTGCAGGGAGATGGGTCTTTGTTGCCATCATTTGAAAGTAATGAGTCAGTTGCCTTTGTTAGTCTGGTGTGACATAAGCCATCTGGGTAGTTGTATTCAAGCTTCCACCCAAGAATATTATCGCTTGAGAGGGCACTAGTTTTGATTTCTTTTCATTTACTGTGTACCCTAGGCAAATTAGTAATCTTTTTACAAACTCCAGGTGCTTTAGAAGAATGTCCTTGCTCTCTGCTTGAATAAGGCAGTCGTCCAAGTAGAGATATATTTGAATTCCTTTTTGCCTGCAAAATGCAATTACTGGTGCCAGGCACTTTGTGAAGACCCTGGGTAGAGTAGATAAGCCAAAGGGCAGTGCAGAGAATAGATAATGCATTGAGCCTGCTATAAATCTGAGGTATCTCCTGCACGACTGTCTGATTGGGACATGCAGGTATGCCTCCTTGAGATCCAAAGTAACTAGCCAAGCCTCTTTGCCCAGCATGGGCAAGAGTTGTTGTAGTGTTAACATTTTGAATTTTGGAACATCCAGGAAAGTATTTAGGATTAACAGGTCCAGTATTGGTTTCCATGCTTTGTCCTTTCTGGGTACCAAGAAAAGTCGTGAGTAAAATCCGTGGCCCTGTTCTTCTTGTGGAACATTTTGATTGGCTCCCATATCCATAAGAGCTGCAATCTGTTTTTGTGCCTCTGCCCATTGGTTTTGTGGCAGGTTTGGCATACCTATTGATTTTGGAAGTGTGTGGAAGTGGAACCTGTACCCCTGAGGAACTATGTTCAACACCCATTGGTCTTGGGTGATCATGTGCCAATTTTTTGAGAAAAGTGCTACCTTTCCCCCTAGGGGTGCTGTCAACTGGTAAGTGCTTGGCATTTGCAGAGGGAAGTCATTGTGACTGTTCTCTATAAGGTTGTGATTTGTCTTGTCCTCTTTTGGGGGCTGAAGAACCCCATTGTTTAGGTCTGACGGAGCCTTGGGGCTGAGATCTGCCTCTTGGGCGTCTGTATCTGCCTCTTTGTGGCCTGTCTGACACTGGAAAGGACCAATTATTTTGAAAGCCAGTTCCTGCTAAATCTAGGTGACTGAACCTGTAAGAAATCTTTCACAGTTTGCATTGACTTTGGTGTTAAGGCAGAAGAGGTTTTAAAGAAAATGGAGGGTAAAGCAAAGTATCATGCTATAGTGGAGCATCCAATAATTTCATTTTAACATGGTCAGGTAAACTTTGTTCTTTCAACCAAGCATGTCTTCGAATAACTGAACCTGTAACTGCGGCTCTACAAGAAGCCTCTAATGAATGAAAACCACATTGCAGAGTATGCTTTCCCACTTGTTCAACTGCATGCAATAAATCCTGCATTTCTTTACAGTCAGGACTTTCTGTATTAGTAACCATTTTCTGCTTTAACAATGACATGAGATACTGCTGATATTTAAGCATGTGAAACTGACAGTTTAAAGCTCTTACAGCTAAAGTAGCAGAAGTGCAAGCTTTTTCCCCCATCTGTCCAGAGCTCTGGAACCCCCATCTGAGGGGACAGGAGTTTTGGCAGTGGAAGCTTTAACCCCTTTTGGACCATGAGAAATGGTTTCTGGGTCCGCAGCGGGGTTTTTGTAAAGAAATTTATGAGAGTCAGGGACCCTGTAGTACCTGTCTGGCTTAACTGGTGCAGGGGGTAAAGAATCTGGAGACAGAGTGGATTCAGTAAAAACATCATCAGCAATATCAAGCACAGGGGGATAGCCAAGGGCCTGTGCCGAGTCAATAGAAGGAAATCTCAGAGTCTTTTCTTGGATTCTGAATAATCCTGGCTCTCCCAATGGAAATGTTCCCTCATGGTGTGCAGGGTTTCCCCAAAAGAGTAATCCTAAGGTGATGAGGCTGAAGGAATAGACTCTTCAGCATCAGAGTCCTCATAGGGAGGGAGAGAATAGCCCTTGTCAGAGGATGAATCAGAAGAAATGGAAAGCTGATCAGAGGAATCATAATCAGTGCCTTGCCTAGGCCTTTTGTCAGGAGGGGGATGGGAGCCCCTGATTCAAGTAAAAAGGTCTTCGGCCATTTTAAGCATCTGTTTCTTAGGCATGGATAACTGTTCTGGAGAATGCTGTACTTGTTTGTCTTTAATGGTGTTTTTGACTTTGCCTTTGCTGCTGTAGTAGCTTTAATTGTTAGCTGTGAAGGTCTGAAAACTCCCTCAGAAGCCGGTGCCTGCTCAGCGGCTCCGGACACATCTGAAGGCATATTTTCCATAGGCCCAATACCTTGAGTTTCCACAGGCCTTGGTGTCTCCACGTGGCTGTCGGTTACGGCCTGTGGCTCTGAGGTAGCGGGTGTCAGGGGCTGTGAAAGCGCCTCACTGAGAACCGGCGACTGGTCTAGAAGAGGCTTCGTCGTCGGTTTTGGACCTCGGATGCCTGTCTTTCTTAGTCTTTGCGTTTTTTATACATTCTGGTCGTCGGTTGTTCCGACGGCATTATGTAATTAAATCTTCGTCCAAAATAATGTAAAGCAAAATCAAACCGATGTTTAATAGTGCGTTTATTAAACCTAGCACAAAACCGACAACTAGTGACGTCGTGGTCAGGGCCTAGGCAAGGAATGCAGTAAGAGTGGAAGTCCTTATGAGGTATTTGCTTCCCACAAGAAATACAATTATTAACTTTTACTGACACCGGTCTGGAGCAAGAAAATGTTTCCCCAACGGGGTACTTAGCTTTATTGAAGACTTCGGTTCTGAAATTCAATTTTGAAAATCTCAGGAGTCGGCCGTCTGGCACCTGCGAACTGCTTATGCTTCGGGCACCGCGCGGCAAGAAAGACTGAAGAAAATGGCGTCGGTTGCAACTTTTATACCCCTGGTGCACTGACATCAGGGAAGAGGCGACAGCAACAGACACCGGACCAAGACTTTGGAACTCGGGCCAAATATGGGTCGCCTGCCAGCAGGATAACCCAAGTGTAATGACTGCAACAGTGAAACACTATGAACATCATAGTAGTACAGATTTAGTGAGGCTTAGGGAGCCTATAACAAAGAAAGTAACATGATCCTGTAGAGATATTAGAAATATTTAGGCGTATGGATTAAAAATTATTCTAGTGTGACAGGCTAAGGATAAGTGAGAAGAGACTAAATAAAAGTTAATACAAAAACTGAGAAAATGGAAGCTCTGTTATATAGATATGGATAGTAAGACATAAGCAGTTAAAAGGTTTTAAGTCCCTTTAGTCTTATAAACAGGTCAGGCATATTTTTATCAACCAGAGAAGTTGAGGACACCAATTAAAGAACTGAAGGATTTCATCTGGGAGGGGAAGATGGCAACAGTCAAGTGGGATAAGCTAAATCTTTCAAAAGAACAAGGCAGACTGAGATTACCTGATGTGAAGGGGTATTTCAGAGCTACATAGGTAAGGCTCCTACATATAGCACAAGCAGAAACTTATAATTCAAAGTGAAAAGGGATGATGAAACAGGGGGAAGTTCATAAAGCAAGGAGAGACTGGGATTTTGTATGCAAGTCTTTCAAGAGATTAACAATAATCATACAGAACATTATTTTAATAAAGTAGCAGAAAGTACTCTATGAACTAAGCCAGTACGGGAATGGAGAAAGGAGATTCTGCCGACAGGGATGACTGCAATTAGGGATGCAGAAAATAGGCAAAGAGGGGGCTGGAATTCAATGGAGAAAACTGGCAAAAGGACCCAAGAGGGAAAGTAATAAAATGGGAAAACACCAAGAATTTATTTGGACTGCAGGTTAGTGATTGCCTTCCTCATCAAGGATTGCTATCAGAGTATAGGCAAACAGAAAGAAATAGAGGGTTCTTAAATGAAACGTCCAGCACTGGTAGAATGTTTAGCAAAATCTAGAACAGAAGCTGCGATTGCATAACCAAGACTCACAGGAGGTTAGAAAGGATTGGGAAGAGAGATTGGTTAAGCAATTAAAAAAACAATGGGGATATATGTATTTCTCCCAAATATGCAGCAAAATCAAAAAGATTTAGGATTTTTGCTTGGAAATGTTTACATAGATACTTCTATACCCCAAGTAGACTCCAGAGAATTCTTCCTGAAGTAGACAACAAATGTTGGAGATGTGATGGGGAAGAATGAGGTAATTAGGAACACAGTGTAATGAGTTGGCAGACTATTTCCTGCAGACTACTCTGTTGGAGATACTGGATGAGCAAAGTGGGTAACTAGGGAAATGATTTTTCTGAGCTATGAGACAGAATCGGAATCATCTAGAAACAGTAAGGCCTTGCCGAGTCTAATTATGCTGGCTGCCAAAAAAGCAATTACTAGAAAATGGAAATCAAAGTCTAAACGAACTGTACTACAAGTAGTGAATATAGTAACAGACATAAAACAGCTGGAATTGGATCTTTAAAAAAGGGTAGGGGCAAATTACATAGGAAAAATGGGAACTGTGGGAACAATACATACAGGGGAGGAATGAGATTTAAAAGAAGGGAGGATTTGAATGAGCTACTTAATGTTTGACTGACAATGATTTTTTTTTTTGACTGAGTAGATAAGTGATGTATAATGTCTGCAACTAGGATTATGTCAATAGTGATTGTGATGTAAAATGTTTGTAGCTGGGATTATGCCTCCATGGTTTATTTTCATTTATACAAATGTACGATTTGCCTATGTTATATGTGATACTTTAATAAAGATGTTTTTAGTTTAAAAAAAATCCAACATTGACCTGAGGTCCTTTTTCTTCTTTGGAACCAGAAAACCTTGAAGAGTTCCTGGATCTGCTTTGGTCTGGTGGGATATCCTGGATGACTATTTACCAACAGCTTCTGAATTTCGATGGCTGCATCCCTTATCTGGTGGGGGGATGGTACGTCTAAGATGCTTAGCATTTAGCTTTTGTGTACCTAAATTAACCTCTGGCTATGACTTAACATGCATGCATCCAAGGTGATGGCCTCCCTAGCTTCTGGGTGCACAGCCAAAAGACCACCCCAACTGCCTCCAGAGATGTGATAGACAGGTAACCCATCAGGATCAGTGAAAGGGTCTCCCTGAGAAAGCTCCGGAGAAGCCCTTGGTCTGCAGGTCACCCCTGCCATGTGGGCAGCACCCAATGTTTTTACATCCCTGCCACAGGGGGAACCTTCCTGAAAAGACTGCTGCACTTTTCTAAAAAGGCATTTCCCTTCCTGTGTTTCCTAGAGGAGGCCTATTGAAGAATAACAAATACTACTCCCACAGCAGATAATACCTTTCTGTCCAGCTTGCTCCTCATCAAAGTGTCCTTAATATTAGACCTAAAAATTGAAGAGCCATCATAGGAGGCATTGATAAAGGATGCCATGAAGGAGTCAAAAAATTTGCCATGTGCCATCAGCCATATTAGAAAGTAGACGCATGGACATGTTAGCAACAGACTGAAAGGTGGACAGCTGAGTCTCCACAGCCTTTTGACACTCAAGTCTGCTGTATCTTAACCACTCTCAGACACTTCAGAGAATGCCCTGATGAAGTCTTGGCAAGTGAATAAGGTAGTTTAATGCTCTCAGTGCAAATGTAGCTGATGAGTAGGAACTCTTCCCTAATAGGTCCAATACCTGAGACTCCCTATTCGGGGCATGAACAACTGAACTTTCTTTCGAGAAGTCCTTCTTAGTGGCCACCACCAACATAATAGCATAAAAAGCATGACCCCTTAACTCCAGGATTGATGGCCCTTGGGAGTAGCCAGAATCATATCCAGTTTTTTTGGAACTGGTTCCATCATATTTGGATCCTCCCACACTCACTGGAACACAAGTCAATAAGCACGTCCAAAGGGGGAACCGCCCAGGACGTGGATGAGCCCACCCCAAAGGCCTCTAAAAATGCAGACTCCTCCAATGGGCTTCAGTAGTCCAACCGCCGTGCTGGCATAGCAGATCTAAAAGATTGCCAAAAGCACCACCAATGCAAGGGGGATTCAGTGGATGCCTCTCCATCAAGGTCAATATCTTTGGTGAGGGATTCCTCTGGAGAATCCAGTTGCTTCCTTTTGCTGGTCCTCTCCACCCTGATACAGACCACAGCTGAACAAGCAAGAGCACAGGGACAGAATGGGAAGGATGACACCAAAAACCCAAAGCATAAACCCGAACTCAGAACCCCCATTTCAAAGAGTCGTTCCCGAAGTCTACTTGGCACACCACCACTGGAATGGAGTAAACCAAGGCAGGGGCAGGAGCAGATATTGGCTAACTTGTCAGATCCATCCCTATGGATGAGGCAACTGACTCCAATAACCTTGGTGTCATGCAGTCCAAGGAATGAAACAGGCTTGATAAAGCCGAAGCCTCGAGTTGGGGACCTAACTGCAGCTTAGTTTCCAGGAAATGACTGTGTAGAAGACTAATGGAGCAGAGGGGGAGAAGGACAAAAAGCTCCTGCCCAAGGGAATTCAACAGGAAAGAATTTCAGACACTGAGCATAGGGGAAGAAGTCTCCCCTATAGTCTGTGCCATGGGAGATAAGTTTCCAGCTGTATCCAATGACAGTGCTAAGGCCATCAGAGTCGTCAAATATCTTGGGATCTTCAGATCCAGAGGACAGAATGAAGGAAACTATAGTTTTTGGTCCCCTTTCTAAGGTCTGGGGTCCTCAGTTCCATCCTTACAATCATCCTTTATCAACTCTACCAGTCAGAGTGGAACAGGATGAATACATTTCCAGCTGGCAATAGACCCTTTAGGACCAAGTTGGCCCTCCTCTCATTCATGGCTCAGGTGCCAAAACTCACAAATAGTACACTGCGAGTCTAGTTGAGTGGCCCAGGCAATAAATGCACCAGTCCTGTGCGTTTTGGAAAGGGAACTTGTAGCTACACACCACACACTTCTTGAAGTCTTTATCCATACCGCACTAAAAATCTACACTAACTATAAAACTACAAACCAACACACTATTCTACTAAGTAAGAAAAGCACATGGTATTGACCAAACATAATGCACACAAGACAGGAGAAGCCTGCAAATGAAACACTACCTAAACCTGCAATCCAAGCCTACACAATCTAACCCTATACTAACAAAAACATGCACCAAAAAATACTACCAATGACTAGGGTAGGAGAAAGGGACAACAAGATGTAGCTAACATGCCTCAAAGTATACACCCCAATAGAGTTCAGTACCAAATTGCTATCCAGAAAGGCAGCAAACGAGATATGGGGTAATACTAGTAGGACAAGGTTTTATAGGTGGAGGAGAGGTTCAGGGGGCTGAAGTCTTTTGGGTATGGCCAGTCTTAGTTAAGAGTCTGATCCAATAACCCAAGATAGAACCCACAATGAAAAGACATCATATCATGTATTTTGCAAGTGTAATGAGTTGGCAGATTTTAAAAATTCCAAGTAGTCTAAGAAATACAAGGTGATCAAATGGCTGTAACCAAGGATGGGATTTTTTGAGCTGGGACACAGTCTGAATTGTTGAGCTGGGACACAGAGTCTGAATTGTCTAGATGTAGTAATGAAAATTAGGTCTAAACCAGCTGTATTTGAAGTACTGATTACTATAAAAGAGGGAAAAGAAGTAGAAGACGGATCTTTAGAAAAGGGAAGGATAAATAGAAACTGTGGGAACAATACATGCAGAATAATGTACAGGAGGATGATGGGTGCTTAAAGGGAGGCAGGAATTCAGCAACTTATGCAATGGACTGATGACAATTACAAAGAAAGAAAAGGTATGTGATGTATAATGCATGGAAATGGAACAAATGCTAATATGGTTCATTTTCTTTTGTTATTGCCTAGGTCTTAAGTGATAATTTAATAAAGGTGTTTAAAAAAATAACAAATAGTTGAAGTAATTTACATAGGCGGGAAAGAGGATGAGAGTTAAGTGGGTTAAACTGATCGTCCAAACAGAAGATAATGTGTTAGGATTACCTAATTTGAAAGGCATTTTAGAGATGCACAGTTATGGCTCGTATATATAACACAAGCAGAAGGTTATTATTCAAAGTGGAAAGAGATGATGATAAAGCTGGGGGGGGGGGATTGGATTTCAAGAAATAAGGAGGGAGTAGGACTCTGGATTCAGATCCTTAGGGAGAATAATAGCCACTATACAGAATATATCCATAAAGTTGCAGAGTACTCTAAGAACACATGAATGGAGAAAGGATACTTAACAATAGGAATGACTGCATAGTAAGGCATTTTCAGGTTTAATTCTGTTGGTTGCCAGAAAAAGCACTTACTAGAACAGGACGATTAAAATTTAAACCAACTGTATTCAAGACTGAATATTGCAAACTGCTAAAATCACTGTTACATGGGTATTGCTAAATTATCGAAATAATCCCATGTGTCACAAAAATCCTGAAATAAGAGCATACAAGACTAATCTGCATATTAAGATATTTGAAAATGTCAGTGGTAGTATCGAAGAGGACAATTTAAGGTACTGAGCTAAGCACAAAGCAGATACCAGCACAAAAATGATAATGCAATACAAGTACAGACCTGAAAGAAAACAATCACAAAACAGACAGTGAAGCAGAATTACATGAAGAAAAATGTGCATAAATGTCCCCAAGCAGACCAGCCCACAGAAAAAGAACCAGAAGGAAGGGAATTACAAAAAGATGTTACAGGCTGAAAGCATGAAAACAGTACAGAGCTTACTGGAGGAAATGAAGGCAATTAATTTTCTGAAAGTAACTGAATTTTTGAATGAAAGGGATGCAAGCCAAATAAATACAATTAGGAAGTATAACAAAACAGCAGCCTGAGTAGAACTCTAAGATTCCGTCAAAGTGAAAATGACAGCTCTAAAAGTGGAGTACTGAAAAATGGAAGTTTCACAAAATAATTTACTACAACAATGGGACAAAATATAATCTTGAGTCTTAAACCTAGTTTTGCCCATTTTAAAACATAAAAAAATCAAGTAAAGAATGCAGGCAACAGATTTGTGAAAGTGTGGGGGGAAAATTAGAACGATCATATACAGAGAAAGGTGTAGATATGGAAGAATCTCTATCGTGAGTATGCTGGACAAGAAGCTGAGTTTTCCACTTCAAAACAAACTAGTACTGGAGAATGATCAATGGGAAGATATTTCAGTGAAAGCATGACAGACTACAGAAGTAATACTGGCAGACGATAAAAAAAAATATTGAATCTACTCACCCTTAACTTCGAAGTAAACAATTCTCATAGTGAATAAGAATGTAAAAGACAACTGTATACCAGTTACTAGTAAAGCTTACAAGAAGCTAGTTATGAAGCTTTCATCTATTCATGTGCTTCAAGGTTACTTGGGAATAGATAAAACTAAAGCCAGGGTATTAGCCAGATTTCATTGGCCAGAAATTATAAAAGAAATAGAAACATTCTGTTCATCTTGTGGATATCAGAAATCAATTACAGAATCTGGATTCACATTTTTAAATTCCAGTGCCTATTACAGATCCATCTATCCATCCACAACCCCTTTTTCCCATTTTTGCACATGGGGTCAGACAACAGTGAATAATCTAGAAGCAAGGTTTACACTGCCGGGTGACTATTCCCTGCCATGGTAGTACATCCACACCACACAGTCACTCACACCTGTGTCCAATCCACCTACTGCATATCTTTGGAATGTAAGAAGAAAACTGAGCACCCAGAGGAAACTCACACAAACAGTGGGAGGACAGGCAGACTCCACACAGAATGAACCACAGCCGAGAATCAAAACTGGGGATCCTCTTGCTGTAAGGTGACAACAGTTTCCACTGTGACACTCTAATGCATATTATAGATGTGACATTTGAACATATTGCTATGGACATTGTTGGATCACTGGTAAGATCTGGTGGTAGACTTTAATGCATCTTGGTCATAGCAGACTAAAGTCTTTCTGCTTTTCCCGGATAGGGGTCGCCACAGACGAACTCCAGTCCGCTAATGATTGGCAGAGAACTTTTACGGTGCTGAGTTGCCAGCCCGACACCCAACCTTCAAAGAAGGAACACCCATTCATGCAAGCACCTACCTGCATGTCTTTAAACATCACTCAACCACGGGGAGGACATGCAGACTCCACAGAGAAGGCGCTCCAGCCGAGAATCAAACGGGAGAACCTCTTGCTGTGAGGTGACCGTGCTAACAGCTGCACCACTGTGGCCTATGGTCATAGCTGACTACAACACAAAACTTTCAGATATTATCCCATTAAGTAAGGCCAATATGTCTGTTGTCAAAGAATCAACATTAATCTCTAAAGCTGGCATTCCTAAAGTGGTACTTAACATAAAGGATGTGCTTTGATTCGCAATGGTTACACAGCAAGTGTGCCAATGTTCAAGATAAACAAGTAATATGTCACCGTACAATCAGTAGGCTCATGGTTTAGAAAAGAGGTTCAATAAATCAATGAACGCCATTGTTAAAGAAAAATAACTGAAGCATATGGCAAGATAAGGGATAAGCTGTTACTTTACTTGTTTGCAATAAGAGAGGTGTCACAAGTATCAGGGTTTACTTTACACCATTTGAACTGCTGTGCATTAGACATCCAAGAGGTTTACAAGTCTAACTGATGTTGCTAGGGTGCTCTAGGAAGACCAGAAAACATAATTCAAGAGTTATGTAACTTATCTAAACAATCCTGTCTTCTTTGTGATTTACTGTGGAGTTGTCTGGTAAAATGTTTTTGATCGCTCTTCTTTTATAACTTTTTTATTCATTTAAAACTGAATATGGCTTCCCTAAAAGTGTACGCTATTAATGATTTGCTACAACACAAATATATTGTACTGTGTAATAAATGCTATGTATATTTAAAGTAACACCCAACACTGGTGATCCATGTGGATGATTTGCTTACCATTATTAGTATAAATCTAGATTTACTGATGACTGCACTTGTGCAATTGGCACGGCTTGGAGGACTGTTACATATATCAACAACTGGACTGGTGAGATAAATAATGTTAAACAAATACCAAATAGTACACATTTAAGGAAGGATGAGTCTTATCTGTAAAGATTACTTGACCCCTCTGAAATAAGACAATGCCCCTGACAACTTTGGAATTCTGCATACAAGTATTCAGCAATCTGAGGAGATTCAGAGTATTTAGAAGGAAATACAAAAAAAGAAAGAAAGAAAAAAGGAGGAAGTTCACAACAAATAACAAGGAAGAAAAAAATTGATAAATGTCTAAAGTAAAGAGAATACGTTCTAAAAAGGACACTGCTTTGTTATGCACCATACAGATTACAGGGAATCAGAAAACCTTCAGTAAACAGAAAAATGCAGCATTGTTTCCAAAAGAGAAGGAAAAAAAAAAAAAGAGGCAAGGTGCAGGTGTAAAGGAAGAAATCAAAGTTGAATGTGGATGGGTTAAAGAACATTACTGTAAGCAAAAAAGAGCAGGTATTACTGAATTAGAAATTAAAGATTCTTCAGATCTGGTCAGAAAGATATTCCTCTAACTGGAAATTTAATTAGAGGAACTGATGCTTACATTTGCAGAGAAGATAATTAACATTGAATCGTGTTATGCTTGCAAGAAGAAAAAACAGGATAAGAAACAAGCCTCGGAATGTCTCAATGTAAGTATTGATCCGCTTTTATTCATGCCGGTACAAATAATCTCATCCACGAGGACAATGTTAGTAGGGAACTTAAGGCCCTCTTAGTACAGCTTGTACTGGTTTTAACACATTTTTCACAAATCACATCCAGAAAGGAGAATCAGATCACTGTGAATGAAAACATTTTGAGGGTAATACCTACATGAAAAATGTCCCCTCTTAAAAAAAATGGAAATGTGTAGAGCACCTGTGCCTAATTTTGGACGCGTGTTCAAACAGGATGGTGTGCACTTAAGATCAAGCTAGAGAATTTTTTGCAGAAGGCATTTTGTAATATTTAACAAAGAACCTCTGAATTAAGTGTGTATACTGTGCAACTAAGAGCAGTAACGTCCACATAGTCCTGGGCATCGAAACCAAGTGGTAAAACAAAATGAACATTTAGGCAGTCAATCCATCAAATAATCACCTTTAATACATAAAAAGATTGAGTGCTTTCGTCCACAACACTGAAGACTTCACCAGAACACCATCAAATACAACTGGGTTTAAATACAAAAACTAAATGGAAATAATCAACTAATTAAATAATTAACTTGTGCAAAAATGGGTAAAACATAAAATAACTACACAAGTAAAAATAATAGATTTAGAGTGCTTTTCAACACAAATGTTTTTGAACATAAAAAATGTTTCTTTACATAGAAAACATTATTCCTTCCATTTAAAATTATAAAAGGAATATTATATATAGAAATCCAGTATATATTACAGTAAGACCCCTCCAGCCAAAGGGAGAAACATCAATTTGGCAGCCCTCATTTTAATTGGGCTGAAGAGAAATATGTTCATTTAAACCAGGTAAGATGGTGGCATTCAATCTAACTTGCAAAACCAATACATGGTACTCTAACTCTGTTCTCCCACAGTCCGCCCCCCCACAATACCTGGATGTACATTTTCAAGAATGGTTAAATTCAAATGTAGTGAAACACTTACTAGTAAGTGAATGTCTGTACAAAACATTATTCGTATTCACAAAGATGTGAGTGTATCCTTTTATCCAATTGCCTTTCAGTTTTTCCTACATAAAGACCGACATGGATGAGAAATTGCTATGTACACCAATCTTTTTGGCTGACAATTACCTTTTTCAAACTTAATTCTGTGCAACAATAAAGAAAACATCTTCTCCAAAATATAATTACAATAACTACATTTACTACATTTTGTGGTTCCCTCCACAGCCACCTTCTTGTCTTTCTCAAATTTCTTCTATATTCGTATCCACTTTGTAAATAAACTGGGGGGCTTCACTCACCAAATCTTAATCCTCCTTATCTGTATTATGGATAAACCAATTGTTCCTAATAAAATTCCTAACCTAAGAGCCAATGTCATATCATGGCCATAGCATTCTGAAAAACACCTTTACTACTGCAGACAAAATTAAGTCACTTTGCCCCCCCCCCCTTCCCACAGTAATTGGATTTCCTAAAATGAGTAAGTATTTTGACCCTCGATCTTTTAACACCTCAGCCAGAAATGTAAGTAAGTCATTTGGCCATCCTCTTTCAAAAAACATCTTTGACAATGTTTCTAACTGGAAACCTTCCGTGGTGCCCTGATAAATTGTCCTTTCACCAAATTCTTTTTACAGAAAACAAGGCTGATTACTACGGTAATACAAGTATGAATTTGAAAACATGTCCTTTCTATATATGGAAGAAAGAATTGGATTACCCTCAACAGTTAAAAACATCCAGGAAATGAGAAGATTGAAAGGTGTGTTTGTGGGTAAATTTCAAAAAGGTAGTTGTACTTGTAATATATTCCAAGTCATAGGGATTACCTTTCCATATCAATGGTTGTTAATGCTAGCAATAATAAAGTTTTATTATAAAATTTGTTACGTTCCCACAAGATGAAGGTTATTGTTTGTCAAACATGGTTAAACAATGACTGTTAACCAGTTCTGTCAGGGTATCAGTTGTCTGGTGCCAGAATTTGTCACAGCACGCACAGAAGTCTCTCCACAAGTACAAGTATGACTGTCACTGTCCATGTTGGTGTGAATGACTTGAGACGTACCTCCCCTGGACTATACGAAGAGACATGATTGAGCTCTCAGAATGCATGTCCCAGGCAGGTATGACACTAGCTCTAGGCAGCATCCTACCTTCACCAAGAACGCTACAATACCAAAAAAAAGTAATTGACTTCAACAACTGGCTTAGTTTCTGGTGTCATTCCAAGGAGATCCAGTATCTGTCTGCCTGAGATGACATGGTTGACAGGCCTCTATGCTTTGCCAGAAATGGCCTCCACCTGTCACCACTGGGATTCTGGATCCTGGTCAAGGCTCTCACCTCCACCATTGTGCCTTTTTAGGCAATGTCCCAAAGACAAATCTTCCAACATAAAAGATCTGTCAAAAAGCAAATTGAAGGTCATGCAGCTTAACGTTAGGAGCCTTAACCTGAAAATGCACTCACTGGAGGCTCTCCTTGCACTGGAAGATGACAATGTCTGTGCAGTCATGGAAACTTCGTTCAGGGCTGCAAAACAGCTTCCCTGCCTTATCAGGCTGTACCTCATTCCACACATTCTGACCGCAAAACGTGGTCAGGAAGACTAAGGGTGGTGGAGTCTATCTTCATTAAGGAGAGGGAGACCTCCAGACTGGTTTGCCAGCATGATGCAGTGGAACTACTCCAGGTGCAACTGACAGTTGGGCAAGACTTATACCCAGCTACTGAACCCCCTCAATGACTCAGGACACCGACCCCTCTTACCTGGATCTACCAGACTCCATCAAGGTACCCCCCCCCCTACCTTCACCAAGAACGCTACAATACCAAAAAAAAGTAATTGACTTCAACAACTGGCTTAGTTTCTGGTGTCATTCCAAGGAGATCCAGTATCTGTCTGCCTGAGATGACATGGTTGACAGGCCTCTATGCTTTGCCAGAAATGGCCTCCACCTGTCACCACTGGGATTCTGGATCCTGGTCAAGGCTCTCACCTCCACCATTGTGCCTTTTTAGGCAATGTCCCAAAGACAAATCTTCCAACATAAAAGATCTGTCAAAAAGCAAATTGAAGGTCATGCAGCTTAACGTTAGGAGCCTTAACCTGAAAATGCACTCACTGGAGGCTCTCCTTGCACTGGAAGATGACAATGTCTGTGCAGTCATGGAAACTTCGTTCAGGGCTGCAAAACAGCTTCCCTGCCTTATCAGGCTGTACCTCATTCCACACATTCTGACCGCAAAACGTGGTCAGGAAGACTAAGGGTGGTGGAGTCTATCTTCATTAAGGAGAGGGAGACCTCCAGACTGGTTTGCCAGCATGATGCAGTGGAACTACTCCAGGTGCAACTGACAGTTGGGCAAGACTTATACCCAGCTACTGAACCCCCTCAATGACTCAGGACACCGACCCCTCTTACCTGGATCTACCAGACTCCATCAAGGTACCCCCCCCCCAACACCCTGATCCTTTGTGACTTCAACTACCCCACCATAGACTGTGTAAATTATTCCTGCACTAATGCACTCACTCAACGATTCCCTGACTTCAGTTCTAACACACTAGACTAGCTTGTTTCATCCCCCACAAGGGGAGATGACATTCTGTACTTGGTTCTCACCAACATGGGTGACCACTGCACCATTCCCATACTATGTTCTTCCCTGATGAGATCAGATCATCGGACTGTCTCGTTCAAAGTTTCTATCCCACCCACCCCCAGCCATAATCAAGCTAAAAAAACCTTCTCAAAAATTGACTACAACCTCCTAAGGGAGGGTATCTGTAACTTCATACCTATACCCTCAGAGGATGCAGACAATTATGTTGAACAGTACACCAATGCAGTATACAAGCACCTGTACAACTGCATGGACTCAGCCACACCGAAAAGAACTAAATCCTGCTCAAGGAAACACAAACCAAATGTTTGGTGGACATCCTCTATCAACAGGCTTTACAACAAAAGGAAAAAAACTGTTGTCCAAGGGTAAAAAGGAACAAATTTCAAATCGGAAAAACTCCCTCCTTAGCCTCAAAAAGCAAATTAGATCACTAGTGAAAACCTCCAAAGCCAATTATGAACCAAAACTAGCCTCTGAAACACAGGGAAACCACAAAGCCTTCTTCAATTACATCAGGAACCTCCATGACAAAGCATAGGTTTGTTCAAACATAGTACTTAAGTTTCACTTGCACTGATCCTGTTGACATAACCAACCTGCTAGCAGATAGGTTCAGCATGAACTTCACTCCAGTCTCCCCAAGGCCCTTTTCAACATCCCTGATTCTTGCCACACACCTCTTATCTCCATAGATCAAATGTTAAAGGCCATATCCAAGACAAAGAACACAGCTTCTATGGGACCCGATAGTATCCACAGGCTGTATTCTGCACCATCTGCAGCAAGAAAGTACAGCTATGTACACTTACCATAAATGTAAATGTTCAAGTGTATTCACTGTTGCAGTCATTACATTTGGGTAATCTGCTGGCAGGTTGCCCTCAGTCGGCCTGATTAACAAAGTCTTGGGTCCTGTGTCGGTTGCTGTCCCTTCTTCCATGACGTCAAGGGGTATAAATCATGCAGCCGACGCCATTACATCAGTTTTTCTTGCCCCAGATGTCAGGTGCCCCCCAAATGGGGAGCAAAATATATAGCTTTTAAGCATAGTAAAAAAAAAGAAGAGGTATAGTAAAAGAAAAACAGGGGGCTGGAGGGAGGGTAACCAGGATTGCAACAGTGAATACACTCGAACATCTACATTTATGGTAAGTGTACACAACTGTACTATGTTCATCGCGTTTCACTGTTGCAGTCATTACATTTGGATGGATTTATAACAGCATTAGGACCAGCTATAAGGCCCTGCAAAACAGCAGTGGCAAAGCCAGCTCTGGATTTAGAGAAAATTTGTAAGTGATAATGCTTGGTGAAAGTATGAACTGAACTCCAGGTAGCAGCTTCTAGAATATCTCTGGTAGGAACACCTCTGAGAAAGACTGCTGAAGTAGATGCAGCCCTGGTGGAATGAGATCTGATCCCCTGGGGGATAGGTTTTCCATGGTGCTTATAACAGAAATGAATACAATGGCTAATCCATTTAGAAATGGTTTGCTTTGAAATAGCCTTCCCCTCTGCCCCTGCAGCAAAGGCTACCAGTAGTAGTTCAGATTTTTTTCGAGATTTAGTCCTGTCCAAGTAAAATCAAAGTTGTCTGTGTACATCCAATGAATGCAGAATCCGCTCTCCCTTGTTCTGTGGACTGGGAAAGAAAGTCGGCAAATGAATGGACCGATTAAGAGCCACACTGGATACCACCTTGGGCATGAATGATGGATTGGTCCTGAGTGACACCCTGTCCGCATGAAAGAGGATAAAAGGCTCCACTGCCATAAGAGCCTGTAATTCTGGCCTGTAATGAGCCTGGGCGGCACAGTGGTGCAGTGATTAACATTGTCGCCTCACAGCAAGAGGTTCTCCAGTTCGATTCTTGGCTGGGGTGCCTTCAGTGTGGAGTTTGCATATTCTCCCTGTGTTCGCGTGGGTTTCCTCCGGGTACTCCGGTTTCCTCCCACATTCCAAAGACATGCATCTGGAGCATTTCTACCCAGGCCTCCTCTGAAAACAGGCTCTGTGGAACTTAATCGGACATTCCCGGTCAACAAATGTTAAATAAATAAAATAAATAAAATTCAGATATCCTTCTAGCTGAAGGGATTGCTAAAAGGAAGGCAGTTTTCCAGGAAATAAATTAAGTCTGCAGTTGCAGCTGACTTAAAAGGGGGTAGAGAGTTTCTCCAATACAAAGTTAAGGTCCCAGGCAGGGGTTGGAGCTCTCCTGGGTGGTCTCAAGTTTTTGGCCCCTCTGAGATGCTGCTTTAGAAGAGGATGAGAGAAGGGGGGGGGGTCTGTGTTGTAATGAGATGAAATGGCTGAGGCATGGATTTTTATGGAAGAAAAAGACAGGCCCTTGTGAAGGATCTCAGTTAAGTATTGCAAAATCTGAGGTAAATTGGGCACTGCTGTGCTCATCCCTTGAGACTGATTCCAGGCACAGAATCTTTACCATTTGTCAGCATAAGAATTTCTAGTACTAGGTCTTCTCGCCTCCAAAATTACATCCATCACAGCTTTGCTGAGGGATGCTAAGGCTGAATTTAAGTGATTAGCCAGGCTGCAAGATTCAATGTTTGGAGCTAAGGGTGCAGAATTTGGTTCTCCTGCTGAAACAGTAAGGAAGGTGTCTGAGGCAGGTGCCAAGGTGAAATGTGTGACACTGCGCAGGAGTAGGTACCAGTGTTGCCGAGGCCAGTCTGGAGCAATCAAAATCATTTTTGGTTCGTCCTGTTTGACTTTTAGTAGAACTTTGGTGAGCAAAGGCAGAGGGGGAAGGTATAGAGCATCCAATTTCCAGGCTTTTTTGTGATGACTTCTTGTGCAAAATTTGTCCAACTGGTTGTTCTGGGGTGAGGCAAAAAGATCCATGTCTGGGCTCCCCCATTTGCGTATCAACATGTTGAAAATCCGTAGTTCCAGTTTCCATTCGTGAGGGTCCATGAGATTCTGCTTAGTTCGTTTGCCAGAACATTCTGCGTTCCTGGCAGGAATTGAGCTTGTCGTTGTACTTGGTAGCTCAAGGCCGTGTTCCACAAAGCCATGGCTAGTGTGCAGAGGGGGGAGGAATGTGTACCCCCCCTGCTTATGTACCACATAACCGTGGTGTTGCCCATCTTAAGCAATTGTCCTGGATGAAGGTAATCCTTGAAGGCTGTCAGTGCATTCTGTACAGCAAGCATTTTTTTTTGATTGATAAGAAGGTGCATTTGATTTGGGCTCCATTTGCCCTGAATGCACTTCCCTGCCAGATGAGCCCCCCCGTACATAATCTGATGCGTCTGTAGTTAGTGTTTGGGCAGCAGGGGTTGGTGTGAATGGCGGTCCCTTGTTTTGGTGGCAGGTCTCTGCCCACCATAGGAGCTCTAGGTGCAGGCAAGGTATGATAGGAATCATTGTTTCCAGGCAGTGACAATGTTGACTCCATAAACTTTAAGTACCACTGAAGTTTCCTCATATGCAGTCTTGCATATGGAATTAGAAGAATGCATGAGGCCCCTAAGGCTTGCAGTATTTGCCTTGTAGATAGCAGGGTTTTTGTGGCAGGGTTTTTGTGGCCACCTGTTTGAAGTAAGTCACCAAATGAATTTCCTTTTCTGGCGTAAGGAAAGCCATCTGGGCAGTTGTATTCAAGCTTGCACCCAGGAATGTAATTTTTTGAGAGGGTACCTGTTGAGATTTCTTTTTGTTTATGGTGTACCCTAGGCAGGTTAGAACTCTTTGTACAAACACCAGATGTTTTAGAAGAATGGCCTGGTTTTCTGCCTGAACTAGACAATCATCCAGGTAAGGATATATTTTAATATTTCTTTGCCTGCAAAATGCAATTACTGGAGCCAGGCACTTTGTGAATACCCTGGGCGCAGTAGACAAGCCAAAGGGCAGTGCAGAGAACTGATAATGCATGCAGCCTGCTTTGAAACATAGGAATCTTCTGCAAGATTCCCTGATAGGGATATGCAGGTAAGCCTTTTTTAAGTCGAGAGTTGCCTACCAGGCATCCTTGACTAGCAAAGGAAGTAACTGAAGAGTCAGCATCTTGAATTTTGGAAAGTCCAGAAAGGTGTTTAGAGTAGAGAGGTCCAGAATTGGATGCCATGATTTATCTTTTCTGGGTACCAGGAAAATCTGGAATAGAAACCTTGCCCCTTTTCCTCTTCTGGTACTAGCTGAATAGCCCCATGTTTAAGAGGGAAAGTACTTGTTTCTGAGCCTCTGCCCACTGATTTGGGGGCAGGTCTGGCCACCCGTATGGAGTTGGCAATGTGTGGAAATGAATTCTGTATCCCTGGGACACTATATTTAAAACCCATTTGTCCTAGGTTACAAGTTGCCAGTTTCTTGAATGAAGAGCCAGTCCCCCCCCCCCCCAAAGGGGTGGCTATGAGGTAAGTGCTTGGTAATTTCAAAGGGAAGTCATTGAGGCTGTTTACCATAGGGTGGTGCCTTGTTTCCAGATTTGGAATTGGAAGCACCCCATTGTTTAGTTCTGAAAGTCCCTTGGGACTGAAACCTGGTGGTTTTGGAATGTCTGGGTTTGGCCGTAGTGACTCTGGAAGGAGCTAGAAAGGACCAGTTCTTCGTAGGCCAATGCCTACTAAATCTAGGAGGTTGCACTTGTAAGAAATCTTTCACAGTTTGCATAGATTTAGCTTTATCTTCCATCTTTTTTTAGAACTTCTTCAGCCTTATTGCCAAATAAGTGATCCTGCTGTAAAGGAGCATCCAAAAGTTTTGCTTTAAGATGATCAGGCAGAGATTGCTCCTTAAGCCAAGTATGCCTTCTAAGCACAGACCTAGTAAAGTACAGTTGTGTACACTCACCATAAATGTAGATGTTAGAGTGTATTCAGTGTTGCAGTCATTACATTTGGGTAATCCTGCTGGTAGGTGGCCCTCAGTTGGCCTGAACTCCACAGTCCTGGGTCCTGTGTCAGCTGCTATCGCCCCTTCCCTGACATCAGGTCGTCAGGGGTATAAAAGATGCGGCAGACGCCATTTTCTTTAGTTTTTCTTGCCGCAGATGTCAGGTGCCCCCTAAAAGAGTAGCCAAAATTTATATATATGTAAATGCATGCACCAATATAAACTTTACCTTCATCTACAAGCAAATACACCACATAGGTTGTATAAATCAGAAAAGGAAAGATAGGTTCCATCAGAAGAAAGGGGGATGGTGGGTGGGTATCCTGGACTGCAACAGTGAATACACTCGAACATCTACATTTATGGTAAGTGTACACAACTGTACTATGTTCTTCGTGTTTCACTGTTGCAGTCATTACATTTGGGTTGAGTCCCAAAGCTATGGATGGGAGGCTGGAGCTAAACAGCATTAGGAGGGGCTATGAGGCCCTGCAGAACTGCAGTGGCAAAGCCTGTCCTGGATTTAGAGTAGAGTGGCAGATGATAGTGCTTTGTAAAGGTGTGCACTGAACTCCAAGTAGCAGCCTCAAAAATGTCCTTGGTTAGTACTCCCCTGAGTGTGGCTGTGGCTCTGGTTGAATGTGGCCTAATGCCCTTAGGCAATGGCTTGCCATGGTGTAAGTAGCAGAAATGAATGTAGTGGCCTATCCACTTTGAAATAGTCTGCTTTGAGATAGCCTTTCCTTGTGATCCTGCAGCATATGCCACTAGTAATTGCTCTGTCTTTCTGAAATCTTTGGTTCTGTCCAAGTAGAATCTAAGCTGTGTACATCCAAAGAATGCAGAATTCTCTCCCCCTTGTTCTGTGGATTTGGATAAAAAGTTGGCAGATGAATAGCTTGGTTAAGAGCCACACTGGACACCACCTTAGGCATAAATGTTGGGTTTGTTCACAGAGAGACCCTGTTTGGATAAAAAATGATAAAAGGTTCCACAGTCATGACTGCCTGTAGCTCTGAAACTGGTCTTGCAGAAGTTACTGCTAGGAGCAGAGCTGTTTTCCAAGATAAAAACTTTATATCAGCAGTAGCGGCTGGCTCAAAAGGAGGCAGGGTGAGTTTTTCCAAGACATAGTTGAGGTCCCATGCAGGCATTGGTTATCGCCTTGGGGGCCTTACATTTTTGGCTCCACTGAGGTACTGTTTTAACAAGGGATGAGAAAAGATTGGTGGCTCTGTATTGTAATGCGCCGAAATGGAAGAGGCATGAACTTTAAAAGATGAAAAAGATAGGCCTTAGTCCAGCATCTCAGTTAAGTATTGCAAAATCTGAGGAATATTCGGCACAGCTGTATCAGTTCCTTGTGCCTGGTTCCAAGCACAGAATCTCTTCCATTTTCCATGATAAAATTTTCTAGTACTAGGCCTTCTGGCCTCCAAAATGACATCCATCATAGCTTTACTGAGAGGTGTGTTTTGTATGACTACATTATCCGCCATGCTGCCAGGTTTAAAGTCCTGAGTTGAATGTGCAGGATCGGATTGTTTTGCTGGGACAGTAGATGAGGTAAGGTCCAAGCTGGGAATTGAGACAAGTTCTTTAGGATTGGAAAAGTACAGTTGTGTACCTACCATAAATGTAGATGTTAGAGTGTATTCACTGTTGCAGTCATTACTCTTGGGTTATCCTGCTGGCAGGCTACCCGCAGTCGGCCAGAATTCCAAAGTCTAGGTCTGGCTTTGGTTGCTGTCGCCTCTTCCCTGACGTCAGTGTGCCAGGGTTATAAAAGATGCGGCAGACGCCATTTTCTTCAGTTTTTCTTGCCTCAGATGTCAGGTGCCCCCAAATAGGTAGGCTGAAAAAATATGCCAATAAAAATGCATGTACAAAAATAATAGTTCCTTCATCTACAAGCAAATACACCAACTAGGTTGTATAGGATAGAGAAGTGCAGATAAATCCCAGCAAAGAAAAAGGGGGATGGTGGGTAGGTAACCTGAACTGCAACAGTGAATACACTCGAACATGTACATTTATGGTAGGTACACAACTGTACTATTTTCATTGTGTTTCACTGTTGCAGTCATTACTCTTGGGTTGAATCCCAAAGCTGAGGTTGGGTGGCTGGGCTAAATAGGATTAGGAGAGGCTATGAGGCCCTGCAGAACTGCAGTGACAAAACCTGCTCTGGACTTAGAGTAAAGAGGTAAGTGGTAGTGCTTTGTGAAGGTGTGCACTGAACTCCAAGATATCTTTGGTTGGTACTCCTCTGAGGAAGGCTGCTGAAGTGGCTGCTGCTCTGGTGGAATGAGGCCTAATGCCCTTAGGCACTGATTTGCCATGTTGAAAATAGCAGAAACGGATGCAATGGCCTATCCATTTCAAAATAGTCTGTTTTGAGATAGCCTTTCCTTGTGATTCTGCAGCATATGACAAAGTTGCTCAGTCTTTCTGAAAGCTTTAGTTCTGTCCAAGTAGAAGTGTAACTGCCTGTGTATGTCCAAAGAAAGCAGAATTTTCTCACCCTTGTTCTGTGGATTTGGATAAAAGGTAGCCAGGTGAATGGTTTGGTTGAGGGCCACACTTGGACACCACACCTTAGGCATAAATGTAGGGTTTTGTCCACAGAGAAACCCTGTCTGGATGAAAAATTATGAAAGGTTCCACAGCCATGAGTGCTTGTAACTCCAAGACTCGCCTTGCAGAGGTTATTGCTAGGAGCAGAGCTGTTTTCCAGGATAAGAATTTTATATCTGCTGTTGATGCTGGCTCTTCCAAATCATAACTGGAGGTCCCAGGCCGGAATTGGTGCTCTCCTTGGAGGCCTAATGTTTTTGGCCTCTCTGAGGTACTGCCTTATTAAAGGATGAGAAAAGATAGGTGGTTCCGTATTGTAATGGGCTGAAATGGCAGAGGCATGAATCTTAATTGATGAGAAAGAAAGGCCTTTGTTCAGCATCTCAGTTAGGTATTGTCAAATCTGAGGGATATTTGGTTCACCCGTGTCAATGCCTTGTTCCTGGTTCCAAGCACAGACTCTCGTCCATTTTTTCTGCATAAGATTTTCTGGTACTGGGCCTCCTGGCCTCCAAGATAACATCCATAACAGCTTTTGAAAGAAGAGTGTTCTGAATGGCTACATTATCTGCCATGCTGCCAGATTTAAGGTTCTGAGTTGGCTGTGCAGGATCTGATCTTTTGTTGGGTCAGCAAGTGAGAAGTCAGAGGCAATATCCATGCTGGACCTTGAGACAAGCTCTTTAGGATTGGGTACCAGTGCTGGTGTGGCCAGTCTGGTGCAATCAGTATTATTTTTGGCTTTTCTTGTCTGACCTTTAGGAGTACCCTAGGAAGGAGAGGCAGTAGGGGAAAAGCATATACTGTTAGATTTTTCCAGCTGAAGGATATGGCGTCCACTTTCCATGCTTGCTTGTGCAAAATATCTGCAATTGGCAGTTGTGAGGGGAGGCAAATAGATATATGTCTGGGCATCCCCATTTCCTTATTATCATGCTGAAGACTTGTGGATTCAGTTTCCATTCGTGGGGATCCACGAGGTTTCTGCTTAGTTTGTCTGCCAGAGTATTTGTTTTTCCTGGCAGGAATTGTGCTTGCAGGTGAACTTGAAAAGCCAATGCTGTGTCCCATAAGGTCATTGCTGGTCTGCAGAGGGGGTAGGAATTTGTACCTCCCTGCTTGTTTATGTACCACATGACCGTAGTGTTGTCTGTCTTTATCAGTAACTGTCCTGGATGAAGCAGGTCCTTGAAAGCTGTCAGGGCATTTTGAACAGCTAGCATCTCTTTTTGATTGATGTGAAGATGCATCTGGTTTGCAGGCCATGTGCCCTGAATACATTTTCCTGCCATATGGGCCCCCCAGGCATGATCTGATGCATCCGTTGTCAGTGTCTGTCTGGCTGTGGGTAAACTGAATGGCAGGCCCTTGTTGTGGTGACAGGCTCCTGCCCACCATCGAAACTCCTGTTGTAGGCAGGGAATGAGTGCAATTACTGTCTCCAGGCTGTGGCAATGCCGAGTCCAAACACTTTAGGTACCATTATTTCCTCATATGCAGTCTGGCATATGGAATTAGTAGAATGCAGGATGCCAAGAAACCCAAGGCCTGCAGGATTTTCCTTGCAGATGAGTGGGGTTTTGTTGCCAATTTCTTGAAGTAAGTAGTCAGTTGCTTTTGTTTGTCTGGCGTGAGATAAGCCATCTGGGCAGTTAGCTTGCACCCAGGAATATTATCTCTTGAAAGGGCACTAGTCTTGATTTCTTTTCGTTTACTGTGTACCCTAGGCCAATTAGTAATCTTTTTACAAATGCCAGATGCTTTAGAAGAATGTCTTTGTTCTCTGCTTGAATTAGGCAGTCGTCCAAGTAGGGATATATTTGAATTCCTTTTTGTCTGCAAAATGCAATTACTGGTGCCAGGCATTTTGTGAAGACCCTGCGCGTAGTAGAGAAGCCAAAGGGCAGTGCATAGAATTAGTAATGTACTGAGCCAGCTATGAATCTGAGGTATCTTCTGCAAGATGGTCTGATTGGGACATGCAGGTATGCCTCTTAGGTCCAAAGTTACGAGCCAAGCCTTCTTGCCCAGCATGGGCAGTAGCTGCTGGTCAACATCTTGAATTTTGGAACTTCCAGAAAGGTATTTAGAATAGACAGGCCCAGTATTGGTCTCCAGGTTTTGTCCTTTCTGGGTACTAGAAAAAGTCTGGAGTAAAATCCTTGCCCCTGCTCTTGTTGTGGCACTTGTTGAATGGCCCTCATGTCCATGAGGGCTATAATTTGTTTTTGTGCCTCTGCCCATTGATTGTGTGGCAGGTCTGGCATACCTTTTGACCTTGGTAGAGTGTGAAAATGGAGCCTGTAGCCTTGGGACACTATGTTCAGGACCCATTTGCCAATTTGATGAAAAAAGTGGTAGTTTTCCCCTTAAGGGGGCTGCCAAAAGAGAAGTGCTTGGATCTGGTAGAGGAATGTCACTGGGACCGTTTCCTGTAAGGTTGTGATTTGTCTTCTCTGCTTTTGGAGGTAGGAGCACCCCATTGTTTAGGCCTGTATGAGCTTTGGGGCTGAGATCTGCCTCTTTGTTGTCTGTCTGACACTGGTAATGACCAATTTTTAGAAGGCCAGTTCCTGCTAAACCTGTGTGGCTGTACCTGTAAAAAATCCTTGACTGTCTGCATGGATTTTGCTTTATCCTCCATTTTTTTCAACACCTCTTCTGCTTTAGTACCAAACAAAGTGTCATGCTGTAATGGTGCATCTAATAATTTTGCTTTAACATGATCAGGCAGATTTTGTTCCTTTAAAAAAGCATGCCTTCTAATCACAGAACCTGTAACTGCAGCCCTGCAAGAGGCCTCCAGTGAATCAATCACATTGCAAAGTATGCTTTCCCACTTGTTCAGCTGCATGCAATAAATCCTGCAATTCCTTGTTCTCTGAACATTCAGTATTTGTCAACAATTTCTGTTTAAGCAGTGACATTAAATATTGCTGATATTTAAGCATATGAAACTGACAATTTAAAGCCCTTACAGCCAGGGTAGCAGAAGTGTAAACTTTTTTCCCCCATCTGTCTAGAGCTCTAGAATCCCTATCAGAGGGGACAGGGTTTTTTGCAGTGGAAGCTTTATCCTCTTTGGGACCCAGAGATTTAGTTTCTGGGTCAGCAGCGGGGTTTTTGTATAGGAATTTATGAGAATCCGGGACCCTGTAGTATCTGTCTGGCTTAGCAGGTGCAGGGGGTAGAGAGTCAGGGGACAGGCAGGACTCTGAAAATACATCATCTACAATGTCTAGAACAGGTGCAATAGCAAGGGGTCTGTGCTGAGGAAGTAGCAGAAAGTCTCAGAGCCTTTTCTTAGATTCAGAATAATCTTGGTTCTCCCAGTGGAAATGCTCCCTCATGGTATGCAGGGTTTCCCCAAAAGAATAATCCTCAGGAGGAGAGGCTGAAGGAATGGATTTTTCAGCATCAGAATCCTCATAGGAAAGCATGGAGTAATCCTGTTCAGAAGAGGAATTAGAGTAAACAGAAACCTGATCCGAAGAATCATACTCTGTCTCTTGCCTAGGCCTCTTATCAGGAGGGGGATGGGAGCCCCTGATCAAAGTAATTAGATCTTCGGCCATTTTGAGCATCTGTTTTTTTAGGCATGGAAGTCTGAGTAGGAGAATGCTGTACTTGTTTCTTTGTCTTTAGAGCTGCTTTAGTCTTTGAAGCTGAAGATGGCTCAATATATAGTTGTGTAGGTCTGAAGACACCCTCAGAAGCCAATGGCTGCTCAGCGGCTCCAGACCCATCTGAGGAAATAATTTCCGACTGTCCAATACCTTGAGTATCCAGAGGCCCAGTTGGCTCCACGTGGGAGTCGAAAGTGGCCTGTGGCTCTGAGGTAGCAGGCGCCAGGGGCTGCAAAAGCGCCTCACTGAGAACCGGCGACTGGCCTAGCAGAGGCCTTGTCGTCAGTTTTAGACCTCGGATGCCTATCCTTTTCCTTGTCCTTGTGTTTTTTGTAAACTCCGGTTGTCGGCTGGTCTGACGGCATTATATAATTAAATCTTCGGCCAAAGTAATGAAATGCAAAATCGAACCGGCACTTGATAGTGCGTTGGTTAAATCTAGCACAAAACAGACAGCTAGCAACGTTGTGATCAGGGCCTAGGCAAGGAATACAGTAAGTGAAAATCCTCATGAGGCATTTGCTTCCCACAAGAAATACAATTGTTAACTTTTTCTGACATCGGTCTGGAGCAAGAAAAAAGTTTCCCCAACGGGTACTTAGCTTTAATGAAGACTTCGGTTCTGAAATTCGGACTTGAAAATCTCAGGAGTCGGCCGACTTGTACTTGCAAACTGCTTTTGCTTTGGGCACTGCTCGGCAAGAAAAACTGAAGAAAATGGCGTCGGCTGCATCTTTTATACCCCTGGCGCACTGACGTCAGGGAAGAGGCGACAGCAACAGACGCCGGACCTAGACTTTGGAATTCTGGCCGAATGCTGGTAGCCTGCCAGCAGGATAACCCAAGAGTAATGACTGCAACAGTGAAACACGAACATCCAGTACTAGCGGGGCCAGTCTGGGGCAATCAGTATCATTTTCGGCTTTTCCTGTCTGACCTTTAGGAGTACCTTGGGGAGTAGAGGCAGAGGGGGAAAGGCATATAGTGATAGGTTTTTCCATCTGAAAGATAGGGCGTCCACTTTCCATGCTTGTCTGTGATAAGTCCTTGTGCAGAATCTTTTTAGCTGGTAGTTGTGAGGGGAGGCAAATAGATCTATGTCCGGGCATCCCCATTTCCTTGTTATCACGCTGAAGACTTGTGGATCCAGCTGCCACTTGTGGGGATCCATGAGGTTTCTGCTTAGTTCATCTGCCAGAGTATTTTTCTTTCCTGGCAGGAACTGTGCCTGCAGATGTACTTGGTAAGTTAATGCAGTGTCCCACAAAGTCATGGCTAGTCTGCAAAGAGGGTAAGAATGTGTGCCCCCCTGCTTGTTTATATACCACATGACCGTGGTGTCTGTCTTTATCAGTAGTTGTCCCGGATGAAGTAGGCCCTTGAAGGCTGTCAGGGCATTCTGAACAGCTAGCATCTCTGACTGATATGTAGATGCATTTGGGTTGAGGACCATGTGCCCTGAATGCATCTTCCTGCCATGTGGGCCCCCCATCTGATGCATCCATTGTTAGTGTCTGCCTGGCTGGGGGTAATGTGAATGGCTGTCCCTTGTTTTGGTGACAAGCCTTTGCCCATCAAAACTCCTGTTGTAAGCAGGGAATAAGAGTAATCATTGTTTCCAGGCTGTGGCAATGTTGAGTCCAAACACTTTTTAGGTACCACTGAAGTTTCCTCATATGCAGCCTTGCATATGGAATTAGTAGGATGCAGGATGCCATGAAACCCAAAGCCTGCAGAATTTTCTTGCAGATAACTGGGCCTTTGTTGCCAACATTTTGAAATAGGTAGTCAGTTGCCTTTGTCTGGCGTGAGATAAGCCATCTGGGCAGTTGTATTTAAGCTTGTACCCAGGAATATTATCTCTTGAGAGGGTACCAGTTTTGATTTCTTTTCGTTGACTGTGTACCCTAGGCATGTTAGAAGTCTTTTCACAAATGCCAGATGCTGTAGAAGAATGTCCTTGTTCTCTGCTTGAATTAGACAGTCATCCAAGTAAGGATATATTTGTATTCCTCTGTCTGCAGAATGCAATTACTGGTGCCAGGCACTTTGTAAAGACCCTGGGTGCAGTAGATAAAGCCAAAGGGCAGTGCAGAGAATTGGTAATACATTGAGCCATCCTTGAATCTGAGGTATCTTCTTCATATTTGTCTGATTGGGACATGCAGGTATGCCTCTTTTAGGTCTAGTCACTAGCCAAGCGTTCTTGCCCAGCATGGGCAGAAGCTGCTGCAAAGTCATCATCTTGAATTTTGGTATATCCAGGAATGTGTTCAGAATAGATAGGTCCAGTATTGGTCTCCAGGTCTTGTCCTTTCTGGGTACCAGGAACAGTAGAGTAAAATCCTTGTCCCTGCTCTTGCTCTGTTACTTGTTGAATGGCCCCCATGTCCATGAGGGATGAGACTTGTTTTTGTGCCTCTGCCCAATGATTTTTTGGCAGATCTGGCCAGCCATTTGCCTTTGGCAGGGTATGGAAATGGAAAGTACAGTTTTATACCTACCATAAATGTAGATGTCCGATAGATATGCAACTGCAGTCATAACATATGGGTTGTTCTGCCTCAGGCAGCCCTCGGTCGGCCGAATTCCAAAGGCTGGGTCCGGCGTCGGCTGGTGTCGCCTCCTCTCCGACGTCACAACGGCTGGAGTATAAAGGCATCGGCAGACGTCATCTTCTTCAGTGTTTCTTGCCCCAGATGCCAGGTGCCCTCCTAGGAAGGCTAAATTTGGTGAATGGATAAACAATTCCAGACATGCACAACAGTAATAAACAGATACACCATAGGAGATACCCCCAGCTAATAGGAATAGGGGTAGGGACCCATAAAGAAAGTTGCAGAGGGGTAGGAGGGTGGGAAAATCCGACTGCAGTTGCATATCTATCGGACATCTACATTTATGGTAGGTACAAAACTGTACTATGTCCTTCAAGAATGCAACTGCAGTCATAACATATGGGTTGAATGCCATAGCCAAGCTGGGGGTGGATGGAGCCAAGAAAAAGATGGTGTAGCTAAAATGCCCTGCAGGACTGCCGAAGCAAAGCCTGCTCAGGATCTGGAGTATAAAGGCAGGTTGTAGTGTTTGGTAAATGTATGCATGGAGCTCCATGTAGCAGCCTCTAGAATGTCCTTTGTAGCCACTCCTCTTAGGAAGGCTGTGGATGTGGCTATAGCTCTGGTGGAATGTGATATTGGCTGGCAAACTTTTTCCATGATAAGAATAGCAGAATCTGATGCAGTGTCCAATCCATTTTGAAATTGTTTGCTTGGAGATTGCTTTTCCTTGTATTCCAGCAGCATAGGCTACAAACAGCTGGTCAGACTTTCTGGTGGCCTTAGTTCTGTCCAAGTAGTAGCGTAGTTGACTATGTCCAAGGTATGCAGCAGTCTTTCCCCTCGATTTTGAGGATTGGGGAAGAAAGTAGGAAGGTGAATAGCTTGATTTAGAAACACCCTGGAAATCACCTTTGGCATGAAAGAAGGATTTGTTCTTAGAGAGACTCTGTCCTGGTGGAAAATGAGGAAAGGAGGTATGGCCATGAGTGCCTGTATCTCCGAGACTCTTCTTGCTGATGTGACTGCCAATAGAAAAAACGTTTTCCATGATAGAAATTGCATCGCCGAGGTTGCTGCTGGCTCAAAGGGAGGCAGAGATAATTTTTCCAGTACAAAATCGAGGTCCCATGCAGGTACTGGTTGTTTTCTGGGAGGCTTGATATTCTTTATCCCACTCAGGAACTGTCTTAGCAAAGGATGTGAGAACACTGGTGGATCACAATTGTATCTTGCTGAGATTGCTGAGGCATGAATCTTTATGGAAGAATATGAGAGTCCAGAATGAAACATTTCTGCCAAGTATTCCAATATCTGAGGTATACTCAGTACTGTTGTATCCTGACCCCTGCTGGCAGCCCAGATGCTGAATCTCTTCCACTTGGCTGAATAGGCTATTCTGGTGGATGGTCTGCGTGCTTCCAATAAGATGTCCTGAACTGCCTTGGAAAGATTGGAAGCGGAAGGAGTTAAAGTAACCTCCAGGCTGTCAGATGTAATGTTTTCAGGTTTTGGTGGACAGTCCTGTAGTTGTGTTGAGTTAGGAGCAGGGGCCATAGGGGCAGAGGCCACGGTTTGGTCCGAGTTATGCTCAACAGCAATGGGTACCAGTGTTGCTTTGGCCAGTCTGGAGCTATCAAAATGCCTGTTGGTTGTTCTGCTTTGATCTTCAGGATCACCTTGGTCAACAGTGGCAGAGGAGGAAATGCATAAATTTTTAGGGAATTCCAGCTGAAGGAGAGAGCATCCGTTGTCCAGGCTAGTGCATGGTGGGTCCTGGTACAGAACTTTTCCAGGTGATGATTCGTGTGAGACGCAAATAGATCTATGTCCGGTCTTCCCCATGTCTTTGTTATTTGTGAGAAAATGTGGGGATGCAGCATCCATTCCTGTGGATCCAAGAAATTTCTGCTCAGCTTGTCCGCCAGTACATTGTCCTTGCCTGGTACAAACTGGGATTGCAGGTGTATCTTCAGACTCAGTGCTTTTTCCCAGAGAATCATTGTTAGTCTGCAGAGGGGGTATGAATGAGTCCCTCCCTGCTTGTTTATATAACACATAACAGTGGTGTTTTGTCTGTCCTTATTAGTAAATGTCCTTGCTGCAGTGATTTTTCGAAACTCTCGATTGCATGCATCACTGCCAGCATCTCTTTTTGGTTTATGTGCAGATGTCTTTCCTTTGGTGTCCATTGACTTTGAACGCATCTGCCCTCCATGTGCGCCCCCCATCCATGATCTGAGGCATCTGATAATTTGACCTGCTTGAGGTCTGTTGAAAGACATGCCTTTGTTTAATTGACTTGCTTGAGCCCACCACAAGAATTCCTTTTGCAGGCATGGAATAAGTGGGATTACGTCCTCTAGGCTTTGGCTGTGTTGGGACCATAAGCTTTTCAAATACCATTGCAGCTTTCTCATATGAAGTCTTGCCAAAGGTATCAGAAGAATGCATGATGCCATGAACCCCAGGGCCTGCATGAGTTTCCTTGCAGTCAGCTGGGAGAGCTGTGCTAGGCCTTTGAAGTACTCTGGTAACTGCTGTTGTTTTTCCTCTGTGAGGTAGGCCATTTGTGTTTGTGTGTCCATTTTGGCTCCTAGGAAAATAATCTGTTGGGATGGCAGTAGCCTTGAATTCTGAAGGTTGACTGGGTATCCCAAGGCCTGTAGTAATTGCATGACATAGTCCAAGTTTTTTGTTAAGGTTTGTCTGTCTGCTTGTATGAGGCAGTCGTCCAGGTAGGGGTATATTTGAATTCCCTGGAGTCTGCAGTGTGCCACTACTGATGCCAGGCATTTCGTGAACACTCTGGGCACAGTAGATAAGCCAAACGACAATGCTGAGAATTGATAGTTCTCTGTCCCTGCAAGAAATCTGAGGTATCTTCTGCAGCTTTGTCTGATTGGGACATGCAAGTATGCCTCCTTGAGGTCCAGAGTGACCAGCCAAGACCCCTTGCCCAGCATGGGAAGGAGTTGCTGTAACGTCAGCATTTTGAACTTTGGCACAATGAGAAAGCTATTTAGAGTAGACATGTCCAGTATAGGCCTCCATTTGTTTTCCTTTCTTGGAACAAGGAACAGTCTTGAATAGAATCCCTGGCCTTGTTCCTGGGGAGGTACCTTTTCTATTGCTTTTATACTTAATAGCTTTGAAACTTGAATGAGTGCCTCTGCCCTTTGATGGTGTGGCAGATTTGGCATGCCTTGTCTTGTAGGTAAAGTATGGAAGTGGAATCTGTAACCCTTGTCTATTAAATCCAGAATCCAACTGTCCTTGGTTAATATATGCCAGTTCTTTGAGAATAAGGATAATTTTCCGCCCAAGGGTGCTTCTCTCTCAGCCCTTGTAGGCGGTATGAAAGTCAAGTCATTGTGATTGTCCTTGTGGTGCAGCTGGACTGGCTGCAGCATTTCTTTGATTTGTAGGTTGCCATTGGCGTCCCCTGTAGGAGCCTCGGTATTGGCCTCGGCCACGCCTGTTCTTTCCCCTTTGAAACTTGTCCAAGTCTGGGAAGGACCAATTCTTTGAAGGCCAGTTTCTACTGCATTTGGGTGGCTGAACCTGGAGGAAATCCTTGACCGTCTGTACTGACTTAGCTTTTTCCTCAATGGATTTCAACACATCTTGTGCATTAGCGCCAAAAAGCTTCTGTTTTTCCAGAGGTGCATCAAGTAACTTTACTTTGACATGGTCTGGCAGTGGCTGATCTTTTAACCAAGCATGTCTACGTATCACAGCCCCAGTCATAGCTGCCCTACATGAAGCTTCCAATGCATCATAACCACACTGAAGAAAATGATTGTTAACCTGCTGAGTGTTATGTATGTGATCCTGCAATGCCTTTCTGTCAATAGGCTCAGGAGAGGCTAACTTTTTCTGTAAATCATCCAGTAAAAAATCCTGGTACTGAAACATATGAAAAAGGCAGTTAAGAGACCTCATGGCTAGGGTGGTAGAGGTATAAACTTTTTTACCCCATCTCTCCATAGACCTGGCTTCCCTATCCGCTGGTAAAGGATTCTTGGCAGTGGAGGTAGCCACTCCCTTAGGATCCTGTGAAATAGTTTCTAAATCCACGGTGTGGTCCTTAAAGAGATGTTTGTGAGTGTCAGGGACTCTGTAATATCGGTCTGGCTTGACAGAAGCAGGGGGGAGAGAGTCAGGGTTAGCACTGGAATCTGAGAAAACATCATCCAAAACATCCATCACAGGAGGAATAGCTAAAGGTCTGTGCTGGAGAAGCTTTAGGAAGGTACGGAGCCTTTTCCTGGAATCAGAGAATTCCTGACCCTGCCATTGGAAATGTTCCCTCTGAGTGCAGGACTTCACCAAAAGAGAAATCCTCTGGAGGAGAGGCAGAGGGAATTGATTCCTCAGCATCAGAGTCCTCATAGGCCTGGAAGGATTCTTCTTGAATATCTGAATGCTCAGAATCCCCAGAGGCCTCATCTGAAGAGAGGTTTTCAGTCTGCTCAGTTCTAGGCCTTTTCTCTGCAGGAGGCTGAGAACCTCTGTCTGGGTGAGGCTGAGACCCCCTGATAAGGGAAATAAGGTCTGCAGCAAGAGACATAATCTGTTTATCAGAAGAGGGGGCCTGGACAGCAGGTTTAGGATGGGCCTTGGCCTGGCTGGCGGCCTTAGCACGTGCAAAGGCCTTGATGGACATAGATACAGGAGGCCTAGCAGCCCCACGTGCAGGAATGACCTTGTCCACCGGAATGGTGTCGGGTAAATCACGAACTTCGGTATCCGGAGGAAAATCAACAACCGGCACCAGAGAGGTCTCCGGGACCGAAGGACTAGTTAATGCTGTGTCATCGGCCTGGAGCGGCTGGATTACCGCTTCCGCAGGGACCGAAGCACTAGCGGAGGGTCTGGGAGTAGTATCGGTGGAGGACGCGGGCCGAGGATGCCGGTCCCGGTCCTTCTGTTTTTTGGAAGATTGAGCAGTCGGTTGATCCGACGGCATGGTATATGCGAATGATTCGCCAAAAAAGTCTTCAGCAAATTCTGCCCGGCGCCTGAGAGTGCGCTTATTAAAGCAAGCACAGGCAGCACAGGCCGAGACGTCATGGTCTGGGCCCAGGCAAGGAAGACAGTAAGAATGGAAGTCCTTATGAGGTATTTGTTTACCACAAGACAAACAATTATTAACTTTCTCAATTTGTTCTGACATTGGTGGAGGCAAGATAAAATGTTCCCCAACGGGGTACTTAGCTTTTAGATGACTTCGGTACTGAAAACACAGGAGCTGACCGACCGGCACTTGCGAACTGCTTCTGCTTCGGGCACCGCGCAGCAAGAAAGACTGAAGATGGCGTCGGCCGATACCTTTATACTCCAGCCATTGTGACGTCGGAGAGGAGGCGACACCAGCCGACGCCGGACCCAGACTTTAGAATTCGGCCGCCCGAGGGCTGCCTGAGGCAGGACAACCCATATGTTATGACTGCAGTTGCATTCTTGAAGGACATCTTGTACCCTTGTGACACGATATTTAGAACCCACTTGTCCTGGGTTATAATGTGCCAATTTTGAGAAAAAAGTGCTAATCCCCCCCCCCCCCCAAGGGTGCTGCCAGGAGCTCAGGAGCTAAGTGCTTGGTGTAGGCAGGGGGAAGTCATTGGGACTGTTTCCTGTATGGTTGTGATTTGTCTTCTCCAACTTTGGAGGTAGAAGCACCCCATTGCTTTGACCTGTAGGAACCTTGCACCTGGGATCTGCCTCTAAGGTGTCTGGATCTGCCCCTTTGAGGTCTGACACAGGAAAGGACCAATTCTTTGTAGGCCAGTGTCTACTAAACCTAGGTGGCTGCACTTATAAAAAAAAATCTTTGACAGTTTGCATAGATTTAGCTTTGTCCTCCATTTTCTTTAACACCTCCTCTGCCTTAACACCAAACAAAGTTATCATGCTGTAAAGGTGCATCTAATAATTTAACTTTGACATGATCAGGCAGATTTTGTTCCTTTAACCAATCATGCCTTCTAATTACAGACCCTGTAACTGCGGCCCTGCAGGAGGCCTCCAAAGAATCAAAACCACACTGCAAAGTATGCTTTCCAACTTGTTCAGCTGCATGCAATAAATCCTGCATTTCCTTGCTTTCCGCACATTCAGAGTTTAATAACATTTTCTGTTTAAGCAATGCCATGACATGTTGATATTTGAGCATATGAAACTGACAGTTTAAGGCCCCTATAGCCAAGGTTGCAGATGTGTAAACCTTTTTTCCCCATCTATCCAGTGCCCTAGAATGTCAGAGGGTAAGGATTTTTGCAGCGGAAGCCTTAACTCCTTTGGGACCCTGTGAAATAGTTTCTGGGTCTGCAACAGGGTTTTTAAAAAGGAATTTATGAGAGTCAGGAACCCTGTAATACCTATCAGGCTTAACAGGTGCTGGAGGCAAGGAGTAAGGGGTAAGACTAGACTCCGAAAGCACATCTACAATATCTAACACAGGTGTGATGGCTAGTGGCCTATGTTGAGGTAGTAAAAGGAAATCCCTGAGCCTCTTTTTAGATTCTGAAAAATCTTGGATCTCCCAGTGGAAATGCTCCCTCATGGTATGCAAGGTTTCCCCAGAAGAATAGTCTTCTGGAGGAGAAGCTGAAGGTATAGATTCTTCAGCATCAGAATCCTCATGGGGGGAAGAGAATATTCCTGATCAGAAGAGGTATCAGAAGAAATAGAAACCGGATCTGAAGATTCTTAGTCTCTTGCCTAGGCCTCATCAGGAGGGGGATGTGAACCCCTGATCAAGGTAATTAAGTCTTCGGCCATTTTGAGCATCTGTTTTTTGGGCATAGAGGCCTGTCCACGTGGCTCTTGAGTTAGTTTCTTTGCTTTAGAAGGTGCTTTAGTCTTTGCCTTTGAAGCTGAGGTTGGCTTAATATAAAGATGTTTAGGTCTGAATACACCCTCAGAAGTCAGTGCCTGCTCAGCGGCTCCAGACCCGTATGAAGGAAAAGTATCCAAGGCTCCAATACCTTGATTTGCCAGCGGCATGGCTGACTCCACACGTGGCAGTCGGTAGCGGGCTGCAACTATAAAGTAGCGGGAGTCAGGGGCTGCAAAAGTGCCTCACCGAGAACCGGCGACTGGCTTAGGAGAAGGTTCCTCGTCTGTTTTGGGCCTCGGTTATCTCTCTCCTTTTCTTTGTTTTTTTGTGGATGGCTATCCGACATTTCTGGTTAATTAAACCAGTGTCCAAAATAGTTTAAAGCAAAATCATACCAATGCTTAGTGCGTTGGTTAAATCTAGCACAAAACAGACAACCAGCAACATTGTGATCAGGGCCTAGGCAAGGAATACAGTAAGAATGAAAGTCCGTATGAGGTATTTGCTTTCCACAAGAAATACAATTAACTTTTTCCGACATCGGTCTGGAGCACGAAAAAAGTTTCGCCAACAGGGTACTTCGCTTTATTGAAAACCTCGGATCTGAAACTCTAACATGAAAATCTCAGGAGACGGCCGACCGGCACTTGCAAACTGCTTCTGCTTCGGGCACCACGTGGCAAGAAAGACTAAAGAAAATGGCGTCGGCCACATCTTTTATACCCCTGACTACCAGACATCAGGGAAGGGGCGACAGCAGCCAACGCAGGACCCAGGACTTTGGAATTCAGGCCGACTGAGGGCAACCTGCCAGCAGGACTACCCAAATGTAATGACTGCAACAGTGAAACGAAGATCAGCAGCCCTACAAGAAGCCTCTAAAGAATCAAAACCATATTGCAAAGTATGTTTGCCAACTTGTTCAGCTGAATGCAATAAATCCTTCAAATATTTATCCTCCACACAGTCAGAATTCAACATCATTGTCTGTTTAAGCAGTCCCATGATATGCTGTTGATATTTTAGCATATGGAATTAACAGTTTAAAGACCTGATTGCTAAGGTTGCAGAAGTATAAACCTTTTTATCCCATCTATCCATTGCCCTGGAGTCTCTATCAGAAGGGGTAGGATTTTTAGCAGTAGAAGCCTTAATGCCCTTGGGCCCCTGAGAAATGGTTTCAGGGTTCGCAACAGGATTTTTGAAAAGGAATTTGTGGGACTCAGGAACCCTGTAGTACCTGTCTGGTTTGCTAGAGGCAAGGAATCAGGGGCCATACTAGATCCCAAAAACACAATAGCTAATACAGGAGGTATAGCCAAAGGCCTATTGCTGAGGAAGGAGGAAATCCCTAAGCCTCTTTTTGGATTCAGAGAAATCCTGACTTTCCCAGTGGAAATGCTCCCTTAAGGTATGTAAAGTTTCCCCAAAGGAGAAACCCTCAAGCGTTTGACTACCCCTGATTAAAGTAATTAAATCTTCAGCCATTTTGATCATTTGTTTTTTTAGGCATAGGGGCCTGAACATGTGGCCTGGGCATTGTTTTTTTAGACAGATCGAGATTTAGGCCTTAGCACTGAAGCTGGAGTCTGTTTAATATGCAAATCTGTAGGCCTGAAAACACTCTCAAAAGCCGGTGCCTGCTCAGCAGCTCCAGACCCAACCAAGGTAGAGACATCCACGGGTTCCATATGTGAAGCATCTCTCGGCATACTGGACTCTGAATGGGTCTCAGTAGAGGCCTGTGAATCAGAAGTAGCAGGTATCAGGGGCTGCGAAAGCACCTCATTGAGTACCGGCGAACTGGCGACTGGCTTAGGAGAAGCGTAGTCAGCAGTTTTGGACCTCAATGGCCTGTCTTTCTTTGCATTTTTTAGGTATTCCAGTAGTCGGATGGCTAACAGATGTAATTTCTGGATAATTAAACAGAGAACCGAAATATTTTGAAGCAAAAATGTACTGACAATGGATAGTGCACTAATTAAAGCACAAAACAGACAGCAAGGTACGTAGTGGTCAGGGCCTAGGCAAGGAATACAGTACAAATGAAAATCCTTATGAGGTATTTGCTTCCCACTACTAATACAATTATTAACTTTTACTGACATAGGTAAGGAGCAAGAAAAAGTTTCCCCAACGGGGTACTAAGCTTTAAGTTGAAGACTTTGGTTCTGAAACTCTAAAACGAAAATTTCAGGAGTCGGCCAACCGGCACTTGCAAACTGCTTCTATGGGCACCGTGCAGCAAGAAAGACTGATGTAATGGTGTCAGCTGCATGTCTTATACCCCTGACGTCAAGGAAGAAGGGACAGCAACCAACGCAGGACCCAAGACTTTGTTAATCAGGCTGACTGTGGGCAACCTGCCAGCAGATTACTCAAATGTAATGACTGCAACAGTGAAACACGAACATCAGGCTTTGCCATTGAGCACCCTATTCAACCACAGCCTAATTACAGGCTTCATCCCAGCAAAGTGGAGCACTGCCATCGTCAACCCCCTTGCACAAAGGTGGTGACACTACTGACTCTGGAAATTATTGCCCCATTAGCTTGACAAGTCTGATCTGTAAAACTATGGAGCGTATTTTTATAGATTTCAAATAATGACATGCGCAAACTCCAAGCACTTGACCCCACCCAGTTTGGAGCTGTCAAGGGCAGATCTTGCCTGTTGAACCTGGTTGTCTTCTTTGAGACTGCCACCAAGGCTCGGGATGAAGGAAAGTCAGTACATACAGCTTGCCTTGGACTTTGCCAAGGCCTTTAACACAATCCCCCACTCGGGCATCATCAAAAAGCTAACACAACTTGGCATAAATCCCTACCTCATCAGGTGGGTGGCAAGCTGGCTCACCAACAGGACCCTCAAGGTCAAAATAGGTGCCTCCACCTCCGATAGCAGACCTGTCACTAGTGGAGTTGCCCCAGGATCAATCCTGGCACCCCTACTGTTTGGCATCCACTTCTTGGAGGTCCAGGCAAAGATAAAAGCCCTGTGGCTGACCATGTTTGCGGATGACTAAGTTGGGTGCTGTCTGACTCTCCAAATGATGTTAACATACTGCAAGAGGATCTCACAGCAACTAATGACTGGTGCCAAAATCATGGCTTCAAGCTTAACAAAAAAATGTATCATACCATTTTGCAAAAACATGGCCCCTACTGATCAACCATATCAGTGCCAACCCCCTAAACACACAACCTGTAGTGACCGACCTGGTACTCTGATAATTTCACATGCAACCATCATGTAGCGGCAGTGGTCAGAAAAGCCTTTTACTTGGTTCATCTCATAAGTAAAGGGACTGCATCCAGAAAAAAAAAAAGGTTTTTACCTCTCCATATTCCTCCCTCAGACTAATAGAGTATAATGCCCAGTTTGGTATGTACCTCTCCAAACATCTGCACCAACTGGAAAAGTAACAGAAATACCTTACAAAGAGAATCCATGGCCTCAAACACCTGTCATATGTAGAAAAGCTCAAATCACTACCACTCTACTCTACATCGTACAGGTTGCTCAGAGGTGATCTGTGTCTGACCTACAAGGTAACCTCGGACCCTGCCCTACTAGAGATGCTTCATATCCGCAAGTCTAACTCCTCGCACATTACCTGCTCGAAAGTCCTGAATCTAATATTGGACATCAACAAAACCTGCAGAGAGGCTCGTCTCCCAGAGGCTGCCCAGTCTCTGGGATAGACTTCCCATACACATCAGAATACCTCGTTGACCCTCTTCAAAAAATAAGGTGGAGGTGTTATGACAGGGATTAAAAATAGTTATGAGACCTGTGTTCATTACATGTTCAGTGATAACACCAATGTCTCAGATTGTGCAACTGACAAAGACAACCCTGGAACATATAACAATGGTTGAGTGTATAGACCAACAAAGTCAAGTGCTGATGACCTAAAGGAATTCAAATATTTCTTGCATGAAATACAGGAGGGAAGAATAGTATTAGCTGGGCACTTACGTACCAGAAACATACTGGAATAATACTGATTCAACAGCATTACTGAGGAAGTTATTCATAAAGTATGCTAATGGACAGGAATTGCTTCAGATTATTAAAAACTACCAGGGAGAGGCAAGTACAGTTGTGCAAAATCTTACCATAACTTTAGATGTCCTTCTCTTCTATATGCTGCTGTATCCATAACATGGGGGAGAATGCAAAAGCTCATACTAGTAAGGACTGGGAGGGGGAAGAGAGACATTTTCAACAAATCCATGAATAGTGACCCTAGCAAATCCTGCTCTGGACCTGGAAATACCTAAATTGTAGTGTTTGATTAAAGTGTAGACAGATTATGTAGTTGCTTCTAAAATAGCAGCTATATCCAAGCCCTTAAAGAAGGCCTCAGAGGAGGACACAGCCCTAGTGGAGTGCGCCTTTACTGGGAAGGGGAGCCTTTTGCCATGGGCTGTGTAGCAAAAGGCAATAGCTTTTGAGATCCATGAGGAAAAGGTTTGCTTGGCAACAGGGTATCCAAGGGCTCTTGGGTGATAGGAAACAAAAAGCTTATCTGATTTTCAAATGGATTTGGTTTCGACCAGATAGTATCTGAGTTGTCTATGTATATCCAAGGAGTAAAGGATCCTTTTGCTGGAGGAATGTAGCGAAGGGAAGAAGGTAGGAAGATTGGTGGCCTGATTTAAGGAAAGTTCATCAACTACTTTTGGCATGAAGGATGGGTTAAGTACATAGAACCTCTTGAATAGTGCCTTGAGAGAGGAGGGCCTGCAGGACTAGAGAAAAGGAAGCCATTTTCTCTTGAGGTGGTTAAGGAACACCTTTTAAGGTTGGTTTGGATTCCCACACCATGAAATAACCTTGTTTTAGGATTGAGAGGACCCAAGAGTCCTGGGTAATCTGTTTCCAAGCAGGGAAGGATAGGGAGAGATGCAGAAAGAACGGGGTAGCTGGGCTTAAGCCCTGGTAGTCACAAACTAGGAGGTTTGGCCTGAAAAGGCGGTTTCTGCGCTGGAGTAGAGGGAGAAGACCTGGAGGAGATCAGCTTCCTAGAACCTTTTTGCCCTTTGTAGGACATATGTCCGGAAGGCCTTCTCATGTAGGTTATTGTAGCTGGATAGTTCCTCTGAAAGAGTGGAACTGGGGACACAAAGCCTGAGGTCGTGAAGTCCTTTGCCCCTCTCCTGAAGGGCCTTAAAGAACTCAGCAGCCACTGAACCAAACAGAGTCTTATCTAAGTCCATTAGTTTTGATTTAATGTCATCTGGAAGAAGCTGTAGCCTAAGCCAGGAGTATCTACAGATGACAGAACCTGCGGCTGCAGCCCTTGCTGGGGCCTCCACTGCATCATAATTACACTTTACCTGCCTGGTAACTTGACTGCAGGAATTTAGCAGGCTAGAGATCTTAGCTTTATGGGGGGAATCCGGTAGGTCTCCCAATTGTTTAATTGCATCCGTGAAGGCAGCCAAGGAGTATCTGGCCATGAGTTTGATAGTTTATGGCTCTCTCACCTAAGGTGGCAGAGGTACAGACTTTTTTGCTCAATCTTTCCATTACTCTACTTTCCTCAACTGAAGGGAGTAAAGAAGTGGAGGAAAGAAGCTTAAATGTTTTATCTGCAGCCACAGAAATAGTTGATGGACCTGTAGAAGGGGCCTTCCATCTACCTACCCAGACCTCCGGTGATGTGGGAAACTGAGGAAGCAAATAACTTTGTTGCTAAACTGCTTATAAAACTGTGTTACTAGTTCTCAAATTGCAAACTCCATTTAAAAGTCAAGCCATCTCCCTGAAATAGCCTGCTGCAATACCGCCTAAATGCCTTCTCTGTCCTCCCTTCACAGCAATTCTGAATACTGCTGTCACCTGTAAATAAGATCCAACAGACCCTATGTATGTTAAGTTAAAATTGCTAATTACCACTGCTTGTAAAGGCTTCCACAGCCCGGTCTTTCCCCCATACCACAGGTTGCATCCCACCTTCTTCCGGTCCTTCCTGAACCTCATCATCTTGCTAATTCTCTCCCCTTAGTCTAATTTCCCTTTCTAGTCCATAAACAAGTTCTCTGGTCTATATATCTGCTTCTGTAGATTGCCCCTTAACCCCTTCCATATAGGCAACCTGAATATGTCCCCCCTTGACCATACATTTTCCTGTGGCTTACTACTTGTACTACCTTAGTCCTGGAAAACCAAAAGGGAACTAATAAAAAGTACTCTACAGTACTTAACCAAAAGCATAGCTTTGACTGTTTCTCTTGACTGAGTACACAGTCGATACCTGGGTCAACCCACTATGCTTAGAGTCACGCCACTCCCCTATCTCCATTCCCAGCAACCCCCACTTCAATTACATTTATCCTCTCCAGTCCCTCCCCTTCCAACCACTGTTAAACAACTTCCTGTCTGTGACCACACCCAACTCCTACACTCTGTTATACTGACACTCCCTCTTTACCTATCCTTCTCTAAAGAAAGCCACAGTCCTTAACTTTAACAGCACATAATGCAGCATATATACCTTTCTAGTCCATTACTAATACTACTCTCACTCTCTACCTCTTATCACACCAACCTCAACCACCCTTTCACACGTTCCACCACCTCATCCACCCCCACAACTCCCACTATACCCCAATACTTTATAATCTCCTCAGCCTTTTTCAATTTCTCAAACATCCACCCTCTCAGATTGACTATACTTCAGATGAATCTCCTTTCATGCAACAAATCTAAATCCTACTACCTACACACCAACTCCACTTAACTTCTAACATATACTCATTTCTAGGGACATCCACCCCAACCCCGGCCCACATCCTCCATCCATCCACCCAATCAACACTCCCAATACCACCTCATCTCCCCATCTACTACCCCCCAAATTTCCCTACACCTCCTAAACACCTAACTATCCTTTCTCTAAATATTCAAATCCTTGTTAATCTGAGCTTCATACCTGGATAGCCCATAACCACCCTCACATTCTAACTGTGAAACCTAGCTAAAACCCCACATCACAAACTCAAATACTTCCTCCTGGCTACATTTACTGCTCTGACAGACCCCCAAAAAAGGGAGGGGGGTGGCGTAGCCATCCAGTACTCTGACACTCTCAACCACTCACCAATTTCCATTTCTATTCCTGACTTCCACCCAGCTGAAATAATTATCCTTAATGGTCACCTTAACTCTCACAAGAAGTTTGCCATTGCCTGCATTTATATCCCCCCAGGCAATAATATCCCAACCCTTGAACATGTCCTGTCATGTTTTTCCCATAATATACCATATGAAACCCTCTTCCTTGGAGATGTCAACATTGATTGGACTAAACTGACTCTCCACAAACCTGTATTAACCTACATGGATTCCAACAACTTATAACATCCCCCACGCGCCTACACAAAAACTCCTCTCCCCAGTCTACTACTGACTGGATCCTCTCAAACTCACGCAACCTCTGCCATAGACCCTGTACTTCACCAGATACCTTACGCGATCTTCCCACCTCCATCCAAAGACACACTTCTCAACTACCCAAAACACACTCCTATGGGGACTGCCGTAAACTCTCTAACTTCAATACCACCTTATTTAACTCCATCAGCATCAACTGGTCATTCCTTAAGCAACTCCCTCTCAAAGTAGTGCAAAAAATTAACCATATTTTCTTAGAAACTCAACTCCCTCACCCCCTAAGAAGAATCAGAATCAAAGCTAATTATGCTCCTTGGTTATCTAAAGAAACCAGATCTCTTACAGGTTCATAGATTAGTACTAAGCTAACTGCCCTTGCGAGCCATTTTAAGCCTAGCCAATGATCCCTTGAGAGACTTGAACCCTGCACCTTGTGTTTGTAAGGAACACCTTAACCATTAGGCCACCCTCCCAACCCAAATGCACAAGAGAGACTGCTCGGAAAGCCTGGATAAAATCCCAAGCACAACCACCGTTCCAAATCTAGATGAAACTCAGGAACCTAGTAAAAAAAACAAATCAACAAAGAAAAATCCTAATACAACTCTCCCCAACTGGATTGTAAATCCAATCCACTTAAATTCTGGTGTACCCTTAATAAATTTCTCCAACCTGGATACCCTTCCACTCCCTCCCCATTCCCAAACACTCCATTGGAAACTGCAACCCTTCAACAATCACTTCATTGAAACCGTCCAAAAACTCACTCATACTAACCACAACACTACCACCACCACCTCGACCCCCTCCAACACACACAACAAAATCCCCTTCACCTTTCAACCTGTTTCTAATGCTTACATAAAATCACTTCTACTTAATCTCAAACCCTGCTCTCCCTCCTCAATCTCCCACCTCTGTTCCTCACACTAGCTGCTGAATCTATAGCCTTGCCTACATCCCTACTAATAGATCCATTCAAGAAGCTACAATCCCTAATATATGGAAATCCTCCTTCACCATACCTTTACATAAAGGAGGGAATTCTGCTGATCCAAACTACAGGCCTATAGCAATTCTTTCCCCTCTATCAAAAATACTTGAAAAATGCATCCAGTTACATTACGTAACTTTCTACTTCAGGAAAACCTCCTCACATCCACACAACATGGCTTGCAGTCATACCACAGCACAAACACTGCCCTCCTATATTTTACACAAAGTAACTGAAGCTAGAGATAACAACCAACTTGCATTGTCTTTTCCTCAACCTCTCCAAGGCCTTTGATGCAGTATTTCACCCTAGTCTGGTCTCTAAACTTATTAACATTAATCTCTCCCCTACTTCACTTCCATGGTTCACTAGCTACCTATCCACCAGACAACAATCTGTCAGATGGCTCTCTTCCTATCACATCTGGTGTACCTCAAGGCTCCATCCTGGGTCCCCTTTTGTTAACATTTTCACAAAATATGTTCACACATCTTGCAAATAAACAATTCAATATGCTGACGATTCGACTCGTCTCCATTTCCAACACCACAGACCTCCACACACTCACTCAAGATGCCTTCCTTTCCACTGAAAAATGGCTGATAATCATCTTAAACCCCCACAAAAAAAAAAACTTTCTTCCTTGTTCTCTCAAACATAAAGATACCTTTGCCGTCACATCATCCAGTAAGACCATCATAAAACCTGAACCCCACATAAAACTCCTAGGTACCATCACAGATGAGATCAAATTTAACATACATATCCTGCACAGTATTAAAAAAACATCAAAAACTAGGTCTTCTATACCGCAATAGAAAATTTCTAACACCCTCTGCTAGACTTTCCCCTGGCTCAAGCTCTTCTCCTTCCCTCCCCTCTTCTATGCCACCCCAATCCTTACTAGCATACAGTCTACTACCATGTCCAAACTCCAACAAACCTGCCACAAAGTAGCCGGATTTGCCACCAACTCTCACCACTGCCTTGCACTCAACTCTCTCCAATGGCTAGACATTTTGGCCTTTTTTGTGGGTGGCTCCTCCTAAGCTCCCAACATCGGGTCCCTGTCTTAATGAAGCATTTCAAACGCTGATTCTCTAGGTACAGTTTTAGAGTGGCCAGATTGCTCCTAAGAGTTTTAGGTACAAATGCCTGAGAGATCTCAAAAGTGGTATGGCTGTGGTCTTGGCCTAGACAGGACAGGCAGAGCTCATGTGAGTATGTGGAATCTGCCTTCCACACTGACACTTGCCCTTTCTACCCGACATTAACCCAAAACACAGTAGCAAGAAAGTAACAAAAACCCCTATGAGGTACTCATCTGAACTTGGACAAGCACTAAGTCACTATTCTAAGCAAGCGACGACCAGAGCTGGAAGTCACACAGGCAGCAGAAAGGTTCTGCGGTAGGTGCGTGCTGACGTTCACTTTATACCAGACATCCGTTTATGGCCAACGTTCAGTGAGTGAGGCAGGTCATCCCATGTACCTTCGCAGTAGCATTTATCTTTTGTAGAATGGCCAGACGTAAGAGTCAACCAGAGGCATATTCCTTCATGTTATGGATACAGCAACATATGACTAGGATAACATCATATTAGACATGGTTTGTGTTCTTAAGGAAATTACTGTTACTTCATGTCAAGTTTTACCACAGTTAATGTGAAGTGATCATTGGGTTATAAAGGTTAATTTGTTGCTAAATAAGTCTGCCAAATTGAAATCTAAACCAGTGCACAGAAGATTATATGGAAAACTGTCACTATGTAAAACTAATTGGAGTGATGTGTTCAGTGGAAAAAATGAGGAAGGGATTGTGGAAAGCTTGGAATCAGAATTTTTTTTTGCATTCAATGTTGACCATCGGGATCTAGGCATACAATGTCAGGAGAATACATTTCCATAAGAACAAGATACTTGATTAAGGTGAGAGACAAAAAATATAAAAAAATGGAAAAAAGATTGAACTACAACTTTGAAAACTAAAATAAATAAATGAAGCACAGTACGCAATATCAGAAAAAGTTGAAGAAAATTTATATAAAGATATTGGGCATAATAGGAAATCATTTTATAGATGCAGATGTGCAAGGAGTAAAAACATACAAATTGATAAACTTCCTGTAGATTCTAAACTTTATTCTCGGACACTACAGATTAAAGATATATTTAGATATACTTACAAGATCTTATCCAAAACAGTTTGGCCCCACAAAGGGGGTGAGATAAGTTGTTGTAGTGATTTCCAAGTAACCTCAGATGTTGGAATCAAAATAGATTATACTGAAAAAAAATAAGCAAATTGGATCCAAACAAAGCACTGGTAGGAGATGGAATTGGTAACAATGACCTAAGAACACTTTTGCAACAACTTACATTACCCATTATATCTATTGTTTACTAGCTCATATAAATATGGGAAGATTCCCCAAGATTGGAGACATGGTGTTATTAAACCTGTTTTTAAGAAAAAGGGGAGTAGGACAAACCCAGAGTCATATAGACCCCTCAAGTCTTTCATATTGCAAAAATATAAATGAGAAGGTAATATTAGAGAAGTTATTGTCAGAACTGAAAAGGCTGGGACTTGAGACCATACATCAGCATGCAAATGTTGAAAATGGATCTATTACCACCTGTAACAATGTTCTATAACAGCAGCTATGAATGAAAAGCTGTGCTGTGATTTATATAGATTTAACTTCAGCATTTGACAGGGTCACACAACACTGATCAGTAAATTACAACACCTAGGTATAAATTAACTCTTAAGATGGATAGCTACATGGCTTACCAACAGGACATGGCAAGTATCATATAGCAACTATACAAGTGAAATTAATTGGTTACAGTCAGGGTGTCCCACAGGGCTCTGTCCTATTCCCTTACTGGTTTACATTTTATCTTTCAGACCTACCATTTTCATCTGAGATGTTCTACAGTCTAAATGTGGATGACCTGAAATTGGGTAAACTGATTATGTGTTACAGACAGGGCAAGTCTGCAAAAGAACTAAACTGACCATCGGGAAACAGGAGAATATACCGATAAATACATAAAAACTTAACATATGAGATCTGAGAGACATACATTGTAAGGTGAATATTTAAAACAGCACACACTGAATAAAACTACAAGTTATGTACTCACCATAACGCTTGATGTATGTGGTCCATCTCGCCTCACATTCTTACTCACAGGTTCGGAGCCGAACATCGGCTGCGACTCGGCCAACTTATATTTTTCTAGCATGAAGTCTCTAATTGGCTGGGCTAACCTAGTATCCTATGTTGCACCGTTCCACAACCCCAGATCTAGTTTGCAGCAGCTCATAGTCACACCTCATGCACAACCACAGTCAGAAGAGTAGAACACTAACCAGGGCAGCAAAGAAAAAATAACCAATACCGAAGGGTACTGAAAACAAATGTCACCTCCAAATCCTCCAGGAGAGGGGAAGGTGGGAGGTAACATAAGAATGTGACTCGAGACAGACCACATACATCAAGCGTTATGGTGAGTACATAACTTGTAGATGTTATGTGGTCCAATCTCGCCTACATTCTTACTCGCGGGACAGCGTCCCTAGCACCTCTATCCTGGGAGGCTCAATGGAAGATGCTCCTGAGAACAGTAGAACCAAAGGAAGCCTGGCCCCTAGAAGCCACGTCTAATTTGTAATGAGTAATGAAGGTGTGGGGAGAAGCCCACATGGCTGCAGCCTCTCCCCTCCTCTGCCTCTGGAGGGGGACTCACCTTGACCGGCAGGGAAAGACTTCTGTGACTTTTTAAAACCACATTTTTTCCTCCTCTCTAAGCCTTGGGGTAAGGCCTAGATGGGAGGGAAAAACGGACCCCTACGGCAGACAGGGTCTTTCCCTCTTGCTCGCATCTGGTGAGGGTGTCTCACTTTGGTCCCAAAGAGTGAGGACCCATCAAAGGGGGCGTCTGTGAAGGAAGACTTGAAGGCCTCCGCAAAATGACACAGGCGCATCCAGGCTTGCCTCCTAAGGGCTACACCTGAGCTAGCTGCCCTGCTCGCCCTCTCTGCTGCATAAGATATGAGCCTCATGGACGAGTTGACAATCGGGCCAAGAGTAGACAACTGGGTGTTAACAGTCTGTGTTAACGCCTCAGGTACGTTACCCATTAGAGCATCTCCTAACTCTTTAAGGAGATCTCTCTGGAGCAGAGTAAAGTGACACAGATAGTTCAGAGACCGAAGTGTGAAGGTCGCTGAAGAGAGGGTACGCTTCCCGTACCGATCCATACTCCTGGACTCCTTGTTAGGAGGATGGATGGAGAAAGACGACTCTGCTACTTCCCGCTGAGTGGCCGCCGCCACCACCATGGCATCCACAGAAACCCCTTCGGACAGGAACTCTTTCCCAGGAGGAGCTGAAAGAAATTTATTAGGGCGTCTTGGTACAGATTCCACCATGCAGGTTCCACCATGTCAGGAGTCTCCCATGCCCTCAGACAGATCAAATCCAGGAGCTCATCGAAGGGTGGAGACACCCAGGAGGCAGAGGGTTGAGCCCCAAAGGCCTCAAGGAATACAGAAGACTCAGAGGGGGCTTTGGACGACCAGCCGCCTCTCTGCCTCAAAATCTCCAGGATGTCGGAGAAAGATGTCATCAGAGGATGACTTGGGGGACCCCCTCCGACTCCTCGAGGTTGGTAACAGAGGTGAGGGACTTATCCTGGGAGTCTCTGTGCTTCCTCTTGCACAATTTCTTTCTTGGGGGCTCCTCAGGCACAGACTGAGGGGCCCTCAGAAAGTTGGGGACCGCTCATGGGGGTATCCCCAGACCTTGGGGCTCCGCCGTCAACCCATAGGGGGACATCAGAGGCTCTCGCTGGAGTGGAAGGGGATGGAATGACCAATCCGGGTGATGTCACCGAGGATCTGGCCAGTGTGCTCCTCATGGCCTCAAAGGCGGGTCCCCCGAATCACAGGATTGACCAACCTCCGAGGCCAAGATCGGAACCGAAGTTCCCCTAGCCGAAGCGCCAAGAGGGAGGCTCGGAACCAACAAAAGTCCCGAAGTATCCCCCTTGGGCCCGACAGAGGAAACAGAGGTTCCAAAACCAGAGGACGAAGCAGACACAGTAGGAGCAGACGTCGGCACCGATAAGGCCTTAAGAGGCATCTGAGCAGGCAGATCATCACCCGGAGCAGAACATTCCGGCTCCGAAGACAAGGAGGAGCCTCGCTCCCGCTCGGAGGAGGAAACATGGGTGCACTCATTAGGACTGGCTCCGGAGCCGACTGGGTTGGAGCCAAAAATAATTTTGCCAACACCGGCGACTGCAGGAGCCTCTGGACCACCCTATCCACATTCAAATCAGAGAGTTCTGGAGGATTTGGAGGAGAGAGAAGGTGACTGATCTCCTGTCTGGAGATCCTTGTCTGACACTAGGAGACCAGCTCCGAATGGGCTCTAACAGAATAGGAGCAGAGGCAGATTCAATTATCACAGCTACCTCCTCCGGCCCCGAGGACAAGGGAGCCGAGGAGGTAGAGTCCAATTTGGTGGTCTTCTCTGGTGGCTCCGACTAAACAGATGAAGCTGGAAATCTTTTCTTAGCCTTAGAAGTCTTGGTTTTAGACTGAGCCAGAGGAAGAGTCCAAAGACTCCTCAAAGGAAGGCTTAAGACGACCCTTCAGTATAAGTTTATTTTTTCTGTCCTGTAGCACCCTAGGGCTAAAAGCGTGACAAAAGCTACAGGACTCTTGTAAATGTATAGCCCCCAGGCAGTATACACAAACAGCATGGCCATCTGTTATGGACATCTTGTAGCTACATTTAGTACACTACTTAAACCCGGAGGGTGTGTGTTTTTCTGATCCTTAGACACAACCGCAAAACCACAGTACACAGCACCACAGAAACAGGACTTTAGGCCACAACGGTTAAGGCAGGAAACTACCGCTAACAGTTGACAGAATCTCCAAGTTAAACTATTATGACATGACGAGACACACACCGAAACAAGGGACAAACGCTTTTCCTCAGACAAACTACACAACGGAGGGAGGACTAGGTCCTCTAACTTAAACAGGCCTAGCCCGTAGGAACGGAGGGATACCACAAACAAAACACACAACACAAAAACAATAAAAAGCAAACCGCTATTAAAATAGCTTTTGTGAAGAAAACAGACAATTTTCAGTGAGAAAAAAGTTTTAAAGCTACTTCGCCACAGCCAAGCGAGACCACATCCTAGCTCCACGAGCGGCAAATGAGATCTGGAGTTGTGGAGCAGTGCAACATGGGATACCAGGTTAGCTCAGCCAATTAGAGACTTCGTGCTAGAAAAATGTAAGTTGGCAGAGTCGGAGCCGATGTTCGGCTCCGAACCCGTGAGTAAAACTGTAGGCGAGATTGGACCACATAACATCTGTAGATTCATTTAAGGACCTGCTTTGAGTTTTTCTAATCAGATCAACCAACTGATTAATGATAGTTATAGAAATACACAGTGTAAAAGATTTATAAAGTCTAGGAAATCAGAAATAAAATCATTGTTAATTGCATTAGACCCAAACTTGAGTATGCAACAATATGGAATCCTTATTAGAAAACAAGCATGAGTTAACTGAAAAGAGTACAGCGGAAATATATCAAGAGGATCCCTGGTTGTAAAAATTTAAATTATGAAAGACTAAAATATCTGAACTCGTGCAGTGTCTCTTACAGATATTTAAGAGGAGATCTTATTCAGGTATACAGAGCATTTAGAGAACACTACTTCTGGGAATGTTTGGGGTTAAACTAGTAGAGAATCAGACAGCCTATGTTGAAAATTCTATATGAGTGAGAAGTGTTCTAATTGGTTCTCAGAGAGCAGGTGATGTATGGAAAAAGCAACCAAACTACATTAAAGCAAGCACTAGCTTAGACATTTTTAACAGCCTGGGGACATATTATGAGAACTGTTATTGTATACTAGCAGGCTAGAAGGGCATTAACGCCTGTGCTTGAAATATCTGTATGCACACTAACCTGCAACAGAAACAGACTGGTGATGCCAACAGTCCCCAAAACCCGGACCACTCCACAAAAGGAGGGGGTGTATCCATATTCAAGCATGCTACAGGCCACCCTCTCAAACACACTGGGTATAAATGTATCTCCAAACACCATCATATTGGGTGACTTCAACTACCCGAATATATACTGGGAACGTCCTGGAGTTCATAAATTCAAATGCCATGGAACAGCTCACTCATTGTCACAAACATGGGGACAAAAATGCACACACTAGTATATCCCCCTCATTGGTGATGATCATAAACTAATCTGAAAGCTATTACATGATAGAACAAAATCCATAGGACAATCATAAGGCCTTTTTCAGCTATGTTTAGGAACCTGTGTGGAAACTCACAGATGCTCAGAATTAGTAAAATCACTGAACCCACAGACATTGCCAACATACTGGCAGACAGGTTCAGTGCAAGTCTAGTCTGCAAAGCTATGGAGAGGATCATAAGAGCTCATAAAACAAAGATATTTGGCTTTGTCAAGGGAAGATCATGCCTTTGAACTTGGGTGACTTCTTGAAATAGTCACCAAGGCCATTGATGAGGAAAGGCAGTCCATACAGCCTACCTTGACCAATGTAAACCCATATGTCACAAGATGGGTTGCAATTGGTTTAAGGACAGAACCCACAGGGGTAGAGTTGCTGCTGACAAAGTTTGCAGATGACTCATTGCTAAAGTGGTTAGAAAGACCTTCTACATTGCCCACCTGATCATGAACATATGCTGCCAGATTGAAGAAACTCAGCTCTATTCAGTCGCGATACCGTCTGCTCAGAGGTGACAAAAAATCCAAATCCCACAAAACCTAGAGAGCAAGCCTTAAAAACCTTAGCAGGATATAAATAGGCTGGGTCACTGCTTGAAAGAGACCTTGCTAAGAGTTCAAGAAAGGTAGAAGATTATAAGAGAAAGCCTCAGTACTTGTGCCATCCATGTTTAGCCAAATGGCAAGGCCCAACTGAAATCTTGGAACATTTAAATGAGTTAAATTATTGGGTCAGATAGACTGGTAAAGAGAGTAAAAAAAAAAAAAAAAGCATCACAAAGTGCTGAAAGAACACAAGAGGTTAAATCTCCAGTAATGCACTGCGTATAAAAAAGATTTCAGTCTTACTATTCAGATACACAAGCTTTTAATACACAGACAAGAGGTATCAATACCTCTAGTCAAAAGAAAGTCTTTTCATATCTGCCTTCATGAATAAAGGTGTACTCAAATGCTTTGTGTATGAAGCGCAAAAAGCATTAAAAGACTCTGGACAGCAGGTATGTATAGAAAGAACTTTCAGAAATTTCAAACTAAGAAACCAAGGGTAGATGCTGAACATGAACAAAAATGTAAAATGAAATGGCTAAAAGGGAAGAGACAAAGCAAAACAAGTGTAAAAGCAGCAAGTTGTAAAGATTCTAAAATGAGATTAGTACTGCCTTTGAACGAGTGTGTGAAGAATTATCTGAACCAGAAAGCTGTGATTAGTTTTCAGAAAACAGTGATCCTGTACTACACTGTAACTGGCTATATTATTAACCATCTTAGTAATACTGTGCTTGTGGCCTTTTGGCCAGCTAAACTGTCAGCAACATGCATGTAACCTTCTTCCTACAGTTGCGATAAGCTGTTGGTCCTACAAAACATTTACATTTCAAAACCAAGGGTTTTGAGCTGGCACAGGGGGCATGCATCATTCTGGTGTAATGAATTCTACATGTGACACAAAATACTGCTATATTTCTTAGTACTTTGGCTTCAAGACATTGCAAAAGCCATTGTATAACGCAGATACACACAAATGCACATAATTTTGTTACTTAATCGAATAATGGTATGCTTTAACTATAAGTGAAATTCCTTGTTCATTGTGGATTTATTAAAATGAGTGAGTTAAGTAATATAGCATGCTGCCTGAGCCATACTTTTTGTGGTTTCAAGTTTGTGAAGTTCTCTTTGTGGTATGAAATTCCTTCATATTTGGTTAATGGGTTATTACGAGACCAATTATGTGATTAACTGTTGTACAAAACGATGGATTTTCAAAGCTACAGCATATTTGGGAAAGTCTCAAAAAGGAAGAGGGTCCTGTGTACTTAGATATTGTTGTAGAACTGTACATTGCTGCTGTATGTTAATTGAAGGTAGGTATAAATGCCTGCAGAGCAACTCTCAGGAAAAAGAAAATGTGCCCAACTAAGAAGAAGCTTTAGAAAAAGAAATAATTGTGGGCATCAAGTATGATGCCCCCTGGTGGGAAATGTATTCATCTGGAGCCTAAAACAAAATAATCTTAAGCAATTTGATGTACATTTGGTGGTTTTATACAAATGGCGGAGAAAACTATACATGGATATGCTTCAGTACTGTTCAGAATGTACGGTTTCCAAAATCCACTTTGTAACCTTAAACCAATTTGTGAGATAAATAAAAGCTGCATTTTCACTTTTCAGTCACATCTGAGTCCATAGTCAAAAAAAAAAAAAAACACCTCATTTTCAGTCTGCATATTCGGACACTTCATTTTTAAGTTAAGACCAGTATTATCAACAGTTTGCATGTCTTTGGCCAATGACTTGGCATACAGGAATAAGGCCTTAACCATGGCCCAGGTGACTGGGATTCAATCAGCTGCTTGGGTGTTGGAAATGCTGGCAGGGAAGTATAGATGTTTGCCATGGGGGCACCTTGTGGGGAGTCATGGTCCATAGATGGGAGTATTCCTCAGATGTAAACAGGTGAATGCAGGGTGCGGACCAAGGGAAAGGTCATAAATGAAAAAAATCCCCCAGTTGAAGCAGTCAACAGTACAACTCAAACAAAACAAATCACCCAAAGGGTGAATAAACTAGTAAAAAAAAAACACAAGTTGAAAACCACGGGCCAAAGCACACCCAGTGGGTTTTATTGTAGCTCCACAAATTTAGCACTTTCACCATCCACTAATGGCATCAGAGTTAGTGGAAACCATACTCGTACATTATTTATATACACCTCAATTACTCAACCTCCAATAAAAAATCATACATCTTAAAGGTACATCCCTACATAATGCATTTAAACCAATAGTCATCACATAGCAAAAACATTATTCGTAAATGTTCCTGCCAAAATAAAATAATTTTAAGGTACATTCAAATATAAAAATAACATTAATATATTGGAGCATATTACAAATAAATGACTATCATATTTATACAATCACAGTTTGTTAGCTCTGTTTCAAAACAGGCCTCACAGATATATGGTCATTTAGACCGGGTGGAGAAATTGTGTTTAAGATAACCTGCTATTTGTATTCCAAAAGTTCAACCCTTAGGTTGTCATCCCCACCTCTCTCACTGAGAACACTATCAATTACAAAAAAATATAAACTTCTTGTAGTTTAATCAAGTAACACTGTGCATATATAGGACATTATGCAAATATTTTACTCTAATAGCCCCAAGGTGCTTAGATATCCTGTCCTTCAATCTACATGTGGTTTTCCCAATGTAAAACCCAGTACAGGTGGTGCAAGTTGCTAAAAATATCACCTTTTGGGTGTTGCAACTGCACCTACCTGGACACGCTTATACCTCTCTATTTTACCCCGGGACAGTGACATAGTGCCCATCATTTATATATCCACAAAACTTGCATGTCCCACATTTATACATCTTGGAACATGTCTATGTGATTCCAAAAACTCTCATATTTCTGCCCCTTGAAAACACCACCCTAGGATGATTACCCAAGTCTCTCCAATTCCTTGTCAAATGATACATCCCAAGCTGTTCTAATGACTTCCATTACATTGGACGTTTGTTATATTTCAGAACTAAAGCTCTAGAATCAAAAAATATTAGTTCTTTCATCCAATCCAATATTATTTCTCCATAAAATGGGTGAAAAGGAAGTCTCCCTTTTACTGATAACTTAATTAAATATTAACATTTTCAAAGGGTATCCCCCATCTCAAAATAATCCTATCAATGTGTGTAACTCTTGCTTATAAACATTGTCACCAAGTCGTGACAACCTAACCATTTGCCCTTTCACAATTCCCACAAGTTGATGGGGAGGGTGACAACTCTTGTAATGGAGTAATGAGCTGCTGTAACGTGTCCTTCTTGAAGACATAACTCTGCAACCCCTCCGACGTTTTGGTCAACCTAATATCTAAAATCAATGGTTTCACTATTCCACTTACTAGTAAAAGTTAGTAAGGATTTCGTGTTGTTTAAATATTCTACAAATTGCCAATGCCTTTTCCCTGTTGCCTTTCCAAAGAACCAATACATCATCCAAAAAACGATTATACAAGGCTATTTTGTCTCTAAATAGTGATTGGAAAAAACTTATTTTCCCAGTGGAGAAAAACTAAATTAGCAAATCCGGGGGCACATTTTGCTCCCATTGCTACTCCCGAAATTTGGTAGTAAATTTCTCCTTCAAAACTCAAATAGCTATTATTCAGCACCATTTCCATAAGTGCTACCATCATATTTACTTTACCACCACAAAACCGTCCACTTTCAACCAAACTCTTTCTAAAATACTTAATAGCCTCCTCATGTGGTATAACCGTAAAAAGGTTAATCACATCAATGGTAAGGAATATCCAATCACTGTCATCCCAACTCAGGGTACTTAAACTTTTGAAACAATGCCAAGAATCTTTCAAAACATGTGGAACTCCAGTCACCACCTGCTGTATATCCTTGTCCACATAAGCAGCCATCGGCACTGTCTTGGAGCCTCTAGATGACAGCTCAAAATGGTGGATCATTCAAATTTTTATGAATTTTGGGAATTCCAGATACAGCAGGTGTGACTGGATGTTAAACATTCAAAAAATTAAACTCACCCTCTTGTATGGCTCCTTAGTATAGGACATCCAACAAAAATAAATAGCTTTCGATAGGCTATATTAAGTTAGTTGGATACCAGCTGATAGGTGGTGGGGTCAAGAATGTCTTGCATTTTAGATGTATAATCAAATTGTGACAATGACTACCCCCTCCCCCCTTATCAGGCTTCATAATTCTAAGTTCAGTATTGTTGGCCAATTCAAACAAAGCCTTCCTTTCATCCCTAGTGAGGTTATCAAAATGGCAGGTATCACACCTCACATTAATTACATTTCTAATGCCTTTAATACACAATTTCTCAAACAAAATGTCTCTGTCAGAGGAATAAACAAGCTCTTTGTAGTAAGTACAACCGGTGTTGTGTTGTTGTTCTGACCATTTTGGTATTTGAAAAACAGAGCCAAGTATAACTGCCTAGTAAACAATCTCATACTTCTATATACAACAAAATTCAAATTAAAATGCGGACCAAATTTGAAATAAAAAAGATCATGATAAGCTTCTTTAATATCCAGGGCACTAAAGTTATATAGTAAATCCAGATTTTTTGTTAACTTTACACACTGGTATCACAATCCAGCTTTCAGAATGAAAAAATGAATCAGCAAGGTCATAGTCAATTGTACAGCTCTCGAACAGTCAACATTTGTTGAAATCAATATCTCCTCCTGTTGTTGAACCACTGGCCTTTATTCCGGTGGCTGTTCCTCCATTGCTGTGGTTGTTGCTGTTGTTCTGTACCATGATGCTGATTTCGTTGGGCCCCTTCCTTTTTGTTCTGTAGATGCTCTGATCTCCTCAACTGCGGAGACCGGTCTAAAAACGTTGCTGTTCATTGTCCAGATCATTTACTACATATTCAGAGTCATTACGGTCAAAATCAACATTTTTATCTTAAGTCCATTCACCCCTCCACCTTAGTAAACACATTATTCCCTTCAACATTTTTACTAAAAACATATGCAGTGTTGTTCTTGTATTCACACATCTCTAGATAATATTTTGATCTTAACATTCATAATTTTCTCTACATATTTTTCTATATTAGTCAAAACTGTTTGATAACTTTTGATATGCTGGAAAAATAAATCACTAAATACTTTAGTTGAGGGGAAACTATCTCATTTTCAAGTATTTTTAACTTACTTTGTTTTTTATGATATGTCCAACATTTCAAGACCAGTCCTATATCAAACAAATCAACCAGTTCTTTGTAGGCCTGAGACCCCCTGTCAATGCCATTCGGAAGTTTCCAGACTCTGAATCCTTTCTGCACTTGCTTTTGGCAGGAACATTTATGAATGTTATTTTTACTATGTGATGACAGCATTGGTTTAACTGTGTTATTTAGGGATGTACCTTTAAGATGTGTGATTTTTTTTATTGGAGGTTGAGTAATTGAAGTGTATATAAATAATGTACGGGTATGGTTTCCACTAACTCTGATGACGCTATTAGTGGATGGTGAAAGCACTAAGTGGAGCTACAATAAAACCCACTGGAAGTGTGCTTTTGCTCGTGCTTTTCAAATTGTGGGTTTTTTTAACAGTACAACTCACCCCAGGATGCTCTTATGTTATGCTCCAGCCTCAACTCTTGGGCTTTAGGAGGAGTTGGTAGACGAAGCGGCACTGGGTAAAATTAGAAGTCAAGTACTTACCATTACTCTATTTACTGGCATTTGTTTACTGGGAAAGTCCACTGGGCCAAAGAAAACCCATTTTCAGTGGAGGCCCAGGGAGGAAAGCTCCTAGGTAACAATGAAACTTACATAACGTTTCAAGAAATGTTTCAATAAAAATGTTAAAGATAAAGAAAATTACAATAAAAAAAGATATTACCAAAAATGTACATAAAATTATTTAAAAATAGATAAATCTGATATAATGTTATACTAAAAGCAAAGTTAAACATGTTCATAGCACAGACAATAACATGACAATACTAGGCAAAACAAGATAGTTAAATATTATACAGTTATGAGCACCAAGGAATGCATGTAAATCCAGGAGATACATAGAACAAACAATAAAACATATGTATAGAGAGGAATGCATGTAAATCCAGGAGATACATAGAACAAACAATAAAACATATGTATAGAGAGAAAAGCATAAGGGGAGTACTTTTATAATTTACAGAGGAGAAGGAAGGAGGAAAGGGAAGAGGAGAGATGGGGAGGGAATAGTAAGTAGAATTGACAGTATAAAAAAAAGAAATGAGAGAAGGAAGAAGAATGATGTAGAAGGAAAATGGCAGGAGGGACAGAAGAGGGGGACAGTGGTTAGAGAGTTAAGAGAAAGGAAGAGGAGGAATTAAGTTGTTAAAAGTTCATTAGGAATTGTCAAGAAAACAAAATGTTGGAGCAGGAACTAGATAAAAACAGAATTATGTTCAGTTGGTAAATTTAAATAATGGCATCGGAAGGAACTGAACAGTTACATCTGTGTTGTCCATTTTCATTCTTCCTCACGAATGGGTCTATGACCCAACCTTGGATCAGACTCTGCTATATCTACTAGACTTTGGATGTGAAACTTGAGCTCCTCCCTCTACCCACAATGCTCTATTCCATCCAGACTCCTCTGATCGAGTTTCCTGCCTTACCCCCAACAGTGTTATAGAGACAGAAAAGACACAAGGAAAGATTGAGGCTCAAACCAAGAGCATTAAAGTTTCTATCTCATCAAAAGGTCTTTCTAAAAGCGACAGGGCCAGGGGATGGCTAGGTGGAAGGTGAGGCAGAATGAAAATGGACACAGATGCCAAGTTATGGCAAGTGCATAACTTCTAACTAAATCAGATGCTGTCCTTCTCATTCTTCCTCATGAATGGGCCAGAGTCACCAGCTACATAACTCTCAGAAGTCCCTAAAGGAAGGACATGCCAGAGCACTAACACTAGAGGAAGCTCTGCTTCTACAGACAATGTCTAATTTTAATGTATAGCAAAGGTACAAGTCTTTCACCAAGTGGCTGCAGCACAGATATCAATGAAAGTTCTTGAGGAAAAAGCAGATGAGGTAGCCCTAGATCTGGTGGAGTGAGCTCTAAGAGGCCGAGGCAACTCCAAACCTTTTTTTTTTTCAAACACCTTTACTAAATTATCACTTGTGACATAGGCAACGTTACATTCATATAAAAGCAATTAAACTACATTAACGTAACATTATACATACTTCAACTATATTATATAACCTAAGCAACTTTACATTCATATAAAAGCAATCAAACTACATTAACATAACATTATACATACTTCACATATATCATATAACATAATATTAAATACATTTTTCAATTCCTGCCTTTTTTTTTTTTTTTTTAAAGAAACCTCTTTACTAAACCATTACTTACTACATAAGCAATCATACATTTACATAAATGAAAACAAATGTCAGGCAATCTTAGCTGCAAGCATTTTACATCACAAACCATAAGGACACATTCCCAGTTGCAAACATTATACATCACTTATAATCTACGCAATCTTTATCAGTCAAGCATTATATAGCTCATTTAAGTCCTGCCGCCTTTTAGATTTCATTCCTACCTTGCATGTATTGTTCAAGTCCCATTTTCCTATGCAGTTTGCTCCTACCCTTCTCTAAAAATCTCCATTACAGTTGTTTTATCACAGTTACTATATTCACTTCTTCCAGTACAGTTGGTTTAGATTCTGATTTCCATTTTCTAGTAATTGCTTTTTTTGGCAGCCATCATTACTATACACAGCAAGGCCTTACCATGTCTAGGCAATTCCAATTCTGTATCATAGCCCAGAAAAACAATCTCACTCATCAAACCAATCTGCTCACCCAGCATCTCCAACAGTGTATCCCACAGGGAATCCTTAAAGTCCACCAACTCACAGCACTAGCAGAAAATATAATCCCAATTACCTCTTTCTTCCCCTTGACACCTCCAACACTTACTGTCTGCTTGAGGAAAAATTATCTGGAGTGTACTTGGGGTATAAAAATATGTATGTAAACATTTCCAGGCAAAAATCCTAAATCTTCCAGATTTTGTTGCATTTTGGGAGACATACAAATACCTCCCATGGTTTCATTGTGAATTTATCTAATCTCGCTTTCCAATCCTTTCTAACCTCCTCTGATTGCTTCTTACAGTTATGTAATATTTTATAAGCTCTACTAATTATTCATTTTTTAATGGCAGCCTCAATTCTAGATTCTATTAAAAACTCACCCAGTGCTGGTCTTTAATTTAGGACACCATATTTCTTTCTCTTTGCCTATACTCTGATATCAATCCCTGATAGGGAAGGCAATCTCTAACCTGCAGTCCAAATAAATTCTCAGTGTCTTCCCATTCCATCATATTTCCCTCTCTAGTTATTTGCTCCCAGTACATTGATTCCTTTACCAGTTTGCTCCAATAAATCCTGGCCCCCTCTTGCCTATTGTCTGGATCCCTAATTGCAATCATCCCTATCAGCAGGATCTCCTTTCTCCATTATAGTGTTGGTTAGGTTAGTTCTTAAAATACTTTTTCCTACTTGATAGATATATTCTGCATGATTATTGTTCTCCTTAAATGCCTGCATCCAAAATCCCAGTCTTTGTTTCTTGAGCTTCCCCCGTGTTTCATCATCATCCCCTTTCCACTCTGAATTACAGTTTTCTGCATGTGCCATGTACAGGGGTCTTAACTGTGTAGCTCTGAAAAATCCTTTCAAATTGGATAAACCCAATCTGCCCTGTTCTACTGGAAGAATCACCTTATCCCACTTGACTCTTGTGGTCTTCCCCTCCCAGATAATGTCCTTCACCTTGTCACAAAAGGAGATACTGCCAACCCAGCTATTTGGAATTTTGTAAATATGTCATTTGTGAATATCAACACGATTTACATAGAAGTACGACAAAGGGAGATACTCTCAGCACAGCTGTCTGGAATTTTATAAATGGTTGTGTGCCATTTGTGAATATCAATATGCTTCATATAAGATGCTTGTGTTACAAATGTATTAGAACTGTATGTCACGTATATATCAAACTTGGTTTGTACACGTGTGTGTTGAAAATATGTTTTATAAAGTACTCAGCTTAAAAACATACCCACAGTGTGCCCCTACTGAAAAAAAACAGAAATGTGCATGCACTATTGTAACTGTGTAAAAGTATATATTCTAAAAGTGGAAACTGGGATACAGGAGGTTAACCTCAGTCTCGTAAATTTCAAAAAATACTTGAAATTAAATTACTTTATGGCGGCAAGGAGACACGATGTCTAAAAGTAGGGAACTTCCTGTATTGTTTTGGAATTGTTTTTATTGCTTTATGACTTCCAGCATCCAAATATCTGAGGAAAAACCCTTGTCTATTTTCACAGGTAGACTCAAACACTGCCAGATTCCAGCAGTGGGGGTTTTACCTGGGAGAGAGTCAGAAGAAATTGTCATTTTGCAAGCTAACCCAGCAGTAACATTTGAGATATTAATTTGAGGAGTCTGAGAGAGACACAGAGCATTCTGTATTTGATCTGACAACATCCGCTAGAACATCCATTCACCACATTTGCCTTGCTCTGTAAGAAAGTTAACTAGGGTATAGTAAATCTCTTTGATACAGTCAGTAATACAGCAAAGATTAGCTTATATATTTTTCTGTATCTATTGGAGACTGTCCTGCAATGCTTTAAATATTTCATGTGATTTTTGAACTCCGATGTCACTGTAAATATATATTTAGTATTGTCTTGTTCTTTTATTTATTCTTAAACATATTTAAACCTTTCATTGTGACTGATCTACAGATATTTAAGTTCTGAGAGTACTTGCATATTTATTTGGTAACACTGTGGGCCACTCCTAATAGCCTTGCTCTTAGTCAAACTACCAGTTTATTAACAGTAACATTACACAGTAAGATTGGACACCCTTCGTTAAGGGCCTTAAAGTAGCTGATAAAGGAGCTGGCTGGTAAGCAAGTGATAACTACTTTGCAGTCCAGACAAAAGGGGGCATAGCTAATAAACCTGTCCAGCCTTTCCTACACATGTGTGTGTGTGTGTGTGTGTGTGTGTGTGTGTGTATAAATCAAACCTCAGTTTGTGTGTCTCATCGACTTGGGTAGGGACAAGAAGCACTGGTTGGTCAGAGAAGGTGTTGAACTGACCACACAGCTGAGATCTCAACTCTATAGCTATGCCAGTGGTGAGTCTTACTGGGGATCTGGAGAAACCAGACCAGGAGTGACTGTGGTTTCTGTGTGGTTTTTCTGTGATGTCAGAACTTTTTCCACTGTATTTTAAACATTTCTCTGTGTTCTCTGATCTTCTGACTAGCACTGTGTAGTAAGTAGTGTCTTGTGTTTTTATTATTTTTTCTAAACCTTTCAACTGTGGCTGTTTTGTGTAGAGATAATTTAAACTCTAGAGGACATTGCATATATACACATACATACATACACACACACATATATATATATATATATATACATACATACACACACACACACACACACACATATATACACATACATATACACACATATATAGTGATACTGTACCAAATCACTCCAAATAAGCTTTGCTGTTAAGTCACACTTACCATTTGAATAATATTGCACAGTAATAATTGGATACCCTTTAATAAGGGCCTTTGAGTAGCTGACAAATATTAGCTGGGTGGTGGCAATGATTTCTACTGTAGAGTCTGGGTAAAAGGGGCACAGCTGGAGAACCTGTGCCAGCCTTCCCCAGGAGTGTCTGTGTGGTTGTATATAACTTATCTCAAAGTGCTTGTGTGTCAGCTACTTGGGCAGGGACATGAAGCACTGGTTGGACAGAGGGTGCTGGAGGTTTTAGCTTGCCCACTAGGCTGAGATATGGACCCTAAAGCTGTGCCAGTGTGGAGTCTTATTGGGGACCTGGAGAGAAAGGGAGAAACCAAGCCCAGACTGACTGTGATCTCTGTGTGCTCTCAAGGGAAACTGTACTTTACAGTGTGCGTATTTATTATCCTTTCTCTATATGGATGCCCCTCACTGGTGTTAGTGGTAAGGACTGAGGCTCCTTCATTGCTGGTCCAGTGCACAGGCATCACAGAAATAATGGATAAGGGAGTAACCGAACCCCAGTAGCAATAAAGGTCAGTAAAATTCTTCTACAACTTAGAGGGTCATAACTTTGATAGTTTTACTCATATGTTTGAAAGGGTATGTTCATAGGTAGGTACTAGGCTATTGGCCCAAGGGCCTAAGTAAGCCTAGCCAACAAGTTTCCCTGGCTTACGCCACCCAAGAAAGTTATTTTCCTGTGCCCCTGTTGAGCAGAGCTACAGAAGTGATCCCCGAAGTTTATTTCCCATCCACTCAAGATTTTTCTTGAAGAGTGCTAATGAGGAACTTTGCTTGCCATAGCTGGGTAGTTTGTTCCAAAGTATGGGAAGTCTCTGGGACAGGAATCAATCCCTCCAGCATGTCCTATTTATTGTAGTGACAAGGTTTAGGTCCCTAGAGCATGTAGCTCGGAGGGATTGGGATTTCTTTAGGTGCAGCATGTCCAACAGCTCTGGGTTTGACATAGCTTTATATGTTAGGCAGAGATCACCTTGGAGTAGGCGATATGTTAGGAGTTTTTTGAGATGGTCAGTGAAGGGCATCTGTTTGAGGCCAGTAATCCTCTTTGTGAGGTACTTGTGGCATTTCCAGCTGCTGCAGATGTCTTGTGAGATACATTCCAAAAGGGCTGCTGTACTCTAATAGGTCTGAGTGTCGAGTAGAGAGGAACAATGACTTCTTTTTTCCTGGATAAGAACCCTTTTGTGATGAGGTGTGCCACGTAGGATGATTTCCTGACTACTGTGGCAATGTGATTATCAAAGGAGAGACTACTGTCCACCTGGGTCCCAAGGTCACATCACAAATTCAGCAGGAAGTACACTGTCGCCTATGTGGTAGTTCATGGGTACAGAGTTTTTACCAAAGGGGATGACAATGCACTTTTTGCTATTGAGCTGGAGGCCATGGCTCTGACACCAGGCATCGGTCTCAGTGAGGCCCTTCTGTAGGATGTCCACATGCAGTCATCAGCGAACTTAGTTAGCAAAAGGCCTTCTGTGTTAGCCTGTACTTCAGAGAAGTAGAAACCAAACAGGAGAGGTCCCAGGACTGAATCCTGGGTACTCCACTTGCCACTGGTTTGAAGTCAGATTTGGAGTCTGCAACTTTTACAGTGTGGGTCCTGTCAGTGAGCCAGTTGGCAACCCATGTTGTGACTTAAGGATTTATACTTAGTTTAGTGAGTTTATCTATAATTCCAGAATGGGGGATAGTGTCGAAAGCCTTGGCAAGGTCAAGATAGGCTGTATGAACTGGGGTTTATATTACAAGATGGAAGACGCATTCTTTCGAATGAGTTTTGGTCGAACATAAAAGGCTGGAAACGCAAAACACTGAAGTGGCTGTTAAGCGAATTCTTTCCCTGGGAAAGAATTTGCTTGGCTGCTTCGGTACTTTGCCATTTTCGGCATCGTAATGCGGTCTCAGAGTTGGTATATTTAAGTAGGGGGGTGTGGGGGTAAAGACCCCCCACTTAATGTATGAAATATGAAATTTTTTTTTTTTTGTTGGAACAGTGATTTGGTTCCCTTGGGGGGGGGGGGGGTCGCTGTTCTGACACTTCGATATTGTAAGCTTTCACTTACATAGGGTCAATTAATCACCATTCGCTTTAAGCATTTGATCTAATACAGACTCTATGAACTACCTTACCATAGTCTACAGCTTTGGTGACTTGCCTCAAAGAAGTCGATCCGGTTCAGGAGGCATGATCTGCCTTTCACAAACTGAACTGGGTGGGGTCCAGAGTTTGGAGGTTACCAATGTTTAAGAGTTCCACGATTATGCATTCCATGACCTTTCAGACCAAGCTCTTCAGGCTAATAGGGCGATAGTTCCTGGGATCAGTGGTGGCACTCCCTTTGTGGAGTGGGATAACTGCTGTGCACCATTCAGTGGGCACAATGCCTGATGTGAGGCTATGACTGAACATGGTGCTTAGGTGGGGAGCCAGTTCATTCTGAAGTTTGTGTAAAATGTAGCCTGGGGATGTTGTCCGTTCCCATGGATGCTGTGTTTTTGGCTTTAGACGGTGCAGCTTTTACCTGCATAGATGTAATTACAAGGACTCTGCATTCTTCCTGTACAGATGTGGGCCCTTTAGGGGAGTGAGAGGGGGTAAAGTTAGCACTGAACCTATCTTCCAAGATGTTGGCAATATCACTTGGTTCTGTAATTTTCGTGTCATTGTGCTGCAAAACTCAGAGCAGATCTGGGTGTTGCCACTGAGATTCCTGACAGCTATAGAATGCTTTCTGGCTGTCCTTCGAATCAGTGGTGATTTTGTTTTCGTAGCTAGCTTTGGAAGATCTTATAAGGGATCTTAGGTTCTTACTGAGGATGACCAGGGAGCTCCTCCACTCATGGGATTTTACTCTCTTTTGCAACAGTTTCTTCCTTCTGTTGTAGAGTTTGTTTATGGCAGGGGACCACAAGATTGGCTTTTTTTTTTTTTTTTTTGAGGATGGCATCTTGGTTCTGTTTGGGATAGCATGATCCATGCACTCGTGTAAGTGCTTATAGAGTGCATCTGTGTAGGATTCAGCAGTCGTAACTATTGTCCATCTGCATGGGTGTCATGAAGTTCACCACTTCTGTCTTAAGAAGCATGAAGTTGGCTTTGGAGAATTTTTTTACCGTGGTTTCCTTAATGGGGGGTGTAAACAGTATAATGGTGACCAAGGGCTCTGGGTATGGTTCTTGACCCCCTTACTCCATGGTAAAGTTGTAACTGCCATTTCTAAATTCTCTGATACTGATTGCTTAAATTATAATAGTGTTAAAAATAGTTTAGAGTATTTTAAGTTAACACCTGAAGCTTATAGAAAAACATTTTGTAAGCATAGATGCAAGGCAGATGAAAGTGTGTTAAGCACTTATTTTCATAGGTGGGTGAGTGGGTGTCAGGTCACCACTTTTGAAGAGCTGGCAGTTCTTTTGGAGAGGGAACAAGCCCTTAGCACTTTGCCTGAGGACATACGAACCTGGTTAGCATATAGGGAATGTAATACTGAATGAGTTGGGGAAAAAACGGAACCCTATACCTAGCAAGTACACATGGGTCTAAGGGAACCTAAGGTGGGGAAAGCAAAACTGCCCTAACAGAGTCCACCAGTAACAGGAGAAGCCAATAGTTCAGGTACATGGCCACAATCAAAGGTTAACTGGTTTAAATGTGACCAAATAGAGCCAGTAAGTGGGAAAGACAGAATGCCAGTGGTCAGTTGTCTGCAGACAAGGGTACCAAACTACCACAAGAGATTATACCCTTGGTAGATGGGAAATAGGGCACTGCTGAGAGAGACAGCCTCTGACTTAACCATTGTGAAGCCTGCAATGGTTAAAGAGTATCACTACTGGCTTGAGCAGTCCACTCCAATCAGAGCTTTTGGAGGGACCCCATTCCAAATACCTTTGGCTAGGGTTTACCTTGATTGGGAGGATGGAAAAGGAAGCAAGCAAGTAGGTGTGTTGGACTATATCCCTGCAGATGTCCTGATAGGGAATGATTTTGATAATGCAGTACCTTGTATGCATGCAGTTACACACAGCCAGGCTTGGAGACAAGCTTGCGGGTCTGGCAGCCTTGGGGGGGCCCACACAGACTGCACACTTGAATCCAGGACTGGTGAGGTGCCTACTTCAGGGAGGGACCTACCCTGTAGCAGTAAGACTGAAGGTGAGCCACAGCTGCTTATGGGTACTGATGTTCCCTTGGACACAGTGACTGCAAGGGCAGAGGTATAGTAGTACCCATGCTGACAATGAGGCACTGCTGTCAAAGGATATCAGACTTCCTGTGGAAGGAGAGTTGGGAAAGGTTACAAAGAGAGTTGAGACAGGCTCATACCTCAGACCCTACATTACAAGGCCTGAAGGAGGTCATTAGTGAGGCACCTGATTCTCAAGTAAAGGGCGGATCTGTATACTGAGACAAAGGGTTACTTGTATACAGAGTGGAGCCCTGACAGAGAGCTAAAGGGTGAGAAAATGCAGCAGTTGGTAGTGCCCAGAGCCTACCATCTGGCATTTCTAGCCATAGCCCATGACATTCCCTTTGCAAGTCATAACAAAGCACACCAAGATGCACATTATGCAGAACTTGTATTGGCCTGGGATTTCCAGGGATGTAACAGGGTACTGTAGGACCTGTGAGCACTGCCAAAACGTAGGCAAGGCAAGAGACAAGGTCAAAGCTCCCTTGATGCCTTTGCCTGTGATTGGGAAACCATTTCAGCGGGCAGATATGGATATTGCCGGGTCTCTGAGTACCCCAATTTCCACAGGGAAGTAAATCCTAGTTGTAGTAGATTATGCTATGAGATGCCCTGAAGCAGCGACTCTGTTCTTCAGCGAGGTAGAAAAGGTGGCAAATGCTTTGTTAAAGATTTTTAGCATGGTATGTTTCCCAAAAAAAATACTGACCGACAAAGGTGCTAATTTCATATCAGACCTGCTGGGTTATCTGTGGAAGCACTGTGGGGTAAAGCACAAAGACCACGCCCTACTATCCCCAGACTAATGGTCTGGTGGAGAGGTTAAATTCTATAATAAAGACCATGCTATGGGCATTTGCAGACCAGTTTAGGAGGGAGTGGAACAGATATTTGCCCCATTGGTTTGCTTACAGACCGGTGCCCCAGGAATCCACAGGTTTTTCACCCTTTGAGTTGCTGTATGGGCATATGGTAAGGGGACCTCTAGATATGATCCGTGATAAGTGGGAGGGCGAGTGTGAATCCCACCAGGAGTCTGTTGTAGCATAGATCATAAACCCCAGGACAAGGCTCAGGGAACACAAGGGCTTGGTCCAGGAGAACTTGGCAAAAGCCCAACAGCAGAAAAAGGTCTGGTATGACAGGAATGCTCGAGCTAGACAGTATGCTGTAGGCTAGCAAGTTATGGTTCTCATCCCTGTCAGACAAGCTGCAGGCTGCATGGGAGAGACCCTTCAAAGTGGTACGGAAGGTCAGTGATATTGGCTACATGGTAGAACTACTAGCTAGGCAGGAGGCAGTGGCACAAACTGTACAATGTTAACATGATGAAACCTTACCATGACAGGGAGTCCCTTGTGCTAAATATCTGCACAAGGGGCAGGAAGAGTCTGAGGGGGATCTATGGCTACAGGGAGCCAGCTGGCAAAATCCCAAGCTACTGTGGTGGAGCTTAGGGTTGCAAGCATATGATAGGACAGTGCAGCACTGTACTGGGGTCAGCAACGCCATAGCAGCTGGGATCTCAAGACAGGGAATGGGATAATGTATTCCCAGATAGGCATATTCCTCTTGAGCAACATTTCCCAAGGGTCACTCGATAAACTAGCTTGAGTCTGAGGGGGACAAAATGTCAAGAAAGGAGATGGTGCCAGCCCAACTATTTTGAATTTTGAAAATAATTATAGTGGATATAAAAAGTGTACACACCCCTGTTAAAATGCCAGGTTTTTGTGATATAAAAAAATGAGACCACAATAAATAATTTCAAAACTTTTCCCACCTTTAATGTGACCTATAACCTGCACAATTCAATTCAAAACAAACAAATCTGTTAGGGGAAAAATATAAAAAATAAAAAAACGTACAATAAGCTGGTTGCATAAGTGTGCACACCCTTTAATACTTTGTTGAAGCACCTTTTGATTTAATTACATTTAGTCTTCTTGGGTAACAGTCTATATCAGCATGGCACATCTTGACTTGGCAATATTTGCCCACAATTCCTTGCAAAAATGATCCAACTCCGTCAGATTGCAAGGGCATCTCTTGTGCACAGCCCTCTCCAGATCACCCCACAGATTTTCTATTGGATTTAGGTCTGGGCTCTGGCTGGGCCATTCCAAAACTTAAAATTTTCTTCTGGTGAAGCCATTCTTTTGTTGATTTGGATGTATGCTTGTGGTCAATGTTGTGTTGAAAGGTGAAATTCCTATTCATCTTCAGCTTTCTAGCAGAAGCCTGAAGGTTTTGGGCCAAAAGTGACTGGTATTTGGAATGGTTCATAATTCCCTCCACCTTGACTAAAGCCCCAGTTCCAGCTAAAGAAAAACAACCCCAAAGCATGATACTGCCATCACCATGCTTCAGCGTGGGGGTGTTCTTTTGGTGATGCAAAGTGTTGCTTTTGCACCAAATGTACCTTTTGGAATTGTGGCCAAAAAGTTCATCCTTGGTCCCATCAGACCATAACACATTTCCCCCACATACTTTGGGAGGCTACGTATTGTTTTGCAAATTTTAGCTGGGTCTGGATGTTTGTGTGTGTAAGAAAAGGCTTCCATCTTGCAACCCTACCCCATAGTCCAGACATATAGAGAATATGGGAGATTGTTGTCACATATAGTACACAACCAGTACTTGCCAGAAATTCCTGCAGCTCCTTCAATGTTGCTGTAAGGTCTCTTTGGCAGCCTCCCTGACCAGTTTTCGTCTATTCTTTTCATTAATTTTGGAGTAACATCCAGTTCTTTGCAACGTCACTGTTGTCCCATACTTTCTCCATTTTTTGATGACTGCCTTCACTGTGTTCCATTGTATATTCAATGCTGTGGAAATTTTTTTGTACCCTTCTCCTGACTGATACCTTTCAACAATGAGATCCCTTTGATACTTTGTAAGCTCTCTGCGAACCATGGCTTTTGCTGTAGCAGACAACTGAGTAAATGTCAGGAAATTCCTACTAGGACAGCTGAACTTTATTTGGGATTAATCAGTCTAACTGATGGCAGGTGTGTTCCCAAGAAGACCAAATGCTGTAATTAACTCAAAGGGTGCTTCAGCAAAGTATTAGTTTAAGGGCGTGCACACTTATGCAGCCAGCTTATTGTATGCTTTTTACATTTTTTCCCCTAACAGTTTTGTTTTTCAATTAAATTGTACCGGTTATAGGTCACATTAAAAGGGGGGAAAAGTTTTGAAATGATTTATTGTGGTCTCATTTTTATATCAAACACTTGGCATTTTAACAGGGGTGTGTACACTTTTTTTTTTTTTTTTTTTTTTAATCTACTGCACATGTTATTTGAGAATATCAACATGAATTATACAGAAGTGTGACAAAGGGAGATACTGCCAACACAGCTGTCTGGAATTTTGTACATGGTCATGTCTCATTTGCAAATGTCAACAAGCTTCACATAAGGTGTGTGTTACAAATGTATTAGAACTGTATGTCATATATATATATATATATATATATATATATATATATATATATATATATATATATATATATCAAACTAGGTTTGTACAGACATGTGTTGAAAAGATATTTTTATAAAGTACTGAGCTTAAAAATGGATCCACAGCATGCCCTACTGGAAATAAACAGAAATGCACATGCACTGCTGTAACTCTGCAAATGTATATATTCTAACAGTGGAAACTGGGATAGAGGAGGTTAACCTCAGTCTTGCAAATTTTAGAAAAATAGCTGAAATTAAATTACGTCAGTAAGGAGGCACAATGTCTAAAACTAAGGAACTTTGTGTTGTCTTGGAACCGTTTTATTTTATGACCTCCACCATCTATCAATGATCTGAGGAAAAAACCTTGTCCATGCATTTTCACAGGTAGATGCTAAATACTGCCAAATTCCAGCAGGGGGAGGGGTTACCTGGGACAAAGTCAGATGACAAGAAATGATGTCATTCTGCAAGTTATTCCAGAAGTAATACTTCAGATATTAATTTGTGGAGTCCCAGAGAGAAAGACAGCATTCTGTATTCCATCATTGACCTGACAATATCAGCTATAATATCCATTCATCACATTGCCTTGCTCTGTGAGTTAACTAGGGTATTTTTATTTATCTTTATTTATTTACTTTTTATTTTACATTTGTTGACCGGGCTAGTCTAACTGGACATATGTCCATTTTCAGTAGAGGTCCGGGGAGATAAGCTCCAAGACATGGTGCAACTACAATAATACAAGTACAAACAAATAAAAAATAAGAAATAAATAATATTCTAGTAAAAATAGCAATGTTCCTGGTATGGAAAAAGATATACATCAACAATGGTAATGTGTACTTCAGCATAGAGGTTGTAACAGGATGCAACACTGAGGTAAAAAGTCACAAAGTGCAAATTGAAAAGAACTTGGATAACAATGCAGGTTAAGTCAGAGGTAGATAAAAGGAAATAATCGTAGTAAAAAGAAAGAGAAAAATCATCAGTAATTGCAACATGTGAATTACAGCAGAAAGGTTAAGCAGGATCTAACACTGAGGACCTGCAGTATAATATAGTGATAATTTTTAAGTATGGTGACATAGTATAGGTTATGTCAGAAGTGAAAAAAAGGGAGTTTGATGTGTAGTATTGTAGCAAAGGATTTGCTTAAGAAAAGATATATAAAGAGGAATAGACATAGTGAAAAAAGGTAGATCAGAAAAATATAATAAGATGGGAAAATGTAGTAGAGGATAGTAAGTAGTGGATAGGTAAGTCAAGCTAGTAGAGGTAGATGACTAGTCTGATCTGGAGCAGGGGCATAGCCAGTATGTTTTGGGGAGAAGTTTAATCCTGTTTTTAAATAGAAAGAGAGAGGTGAGTGAGGTGATGTCATTAGGGAGAAGAGGTATAGTAATTCTGTCAAATATACCCAGGAATACAGCAAAGCTTAACTTAGATATTTATACTTATCTATTTGAGACTTTCTTGCAATGTTGTTTTACATATTTCCTGTGATTTTGAACTCTGATGTCACTAAGTATATATTTAGTATTGTCTTTCACTCTTATTTATTAAACATATTTAAGCATTTGATTGTAGCTGATCTGTCTAGAGATATTTAAGTTCTGAAAGTACTTGCATATTTATTTGGTGACACTGTGGACTACTGCTAATAGCCTTGTCTCTTGGTCAAACTACCATTTATATTAATGGTAACATTACACAGTAAGACTGAACACCCTTTCTTAAGGGCCTTAAAGTAGCTGATAAGGAGCTGGCTGTTGGCTGTGATAATTACCTTTTAGTCTGGGCAAAAGAAGGCATAGTTAGTAAACCTGTGCCAGCCTTTCCCATATATATAGATATATAGATATAGATATATATATAGATATATATATATATATATATATATATATATATATATATATATATAAAACCTCAGTATGTGTCAGCTACTTGGGCAGGGACATGAAGCACTGCTTGGACAGACAGGGTGCTGGAGGTCTTGCCTAGTCCACTCAGCTGAGATTTCAACTCTATAGCTGTACCAGTGGGGAGTCTTACTAGGGATTTGGAGAAAGAGGGAGAAACTAGCCCCAGACTGACTGTGGTCTCTGAGTGCTCTTAAAGGAAACTGCACTTGATGCAGAGAGCTGCATCTGGTAATACTATGTGTATATCTTGTCATCCTCCCAGTCTACATCCCCCACTGGTGCCAGTGGCGAGGATTAAGGCTCCTTGATTACTGGGTCTACTGGTGGGGCATCACACACCTCTATTAATTGCTGTCCACAATTTCTCCTCTGGTTGATAAAAATATGCCTGATCTGTGTAATGGACTAGAAACATTTTAACTGCTTGTATCTTAGCATCCATATAACAAAGCTTCCATTTTCCCAGTTTTTGTGTTATCTTTGGTTTAGTCTCTTTCCACAAATCTTTACCTGCCACACTATTGTCTTTGCTTTAGCTTCATTAATTTTTTATCTGGAAAAGATATGAAACTGTTTCAATGTTCCACAGTACTGTAATATCTTTCTGCTTAGTCAAGTACAAAATATCATCTGCAAATAAAGCCAGCTCCTCTTAACTACCATACCAATTATATCCTTGAATTTCTGAGTCTCTTTCTTTGTCAATGCTTCCATATATAATGCAAATATAGGGGAAAGAGGACACCCCTGCCTGGTTCCTCTACACAAGCAGAAATTATCACAGAGGACCCTACCCACTAATTTTCGCCTCCACTCCCTCATATATTCTCCTAATTAACCTTATTTTTAAAGGAAATGCAAATGCTTCTATAGCCCTGCTCAAATTCCCAGCTTACTCTGTCAAATGCTCTCTCTACATCAAGACCTACCAACAAGAATGGTATTTTCTTACTTTCTGCTTCCCTCTGGATCAAGAATGTTCTGTTAATGTTGTCAAATGTTTGCCTCCCCTCCACAAAACCACATTGATCCACATCTATCAGTTTTGTCATTACGTCTGCCATTCTTTTAGCAATTACAGTCCAACACTTTATAAACATGATTTAGTATTGAAATGGGCTTGTATGAAGCTGATCTGATGATCTTTACCCTTTTTATGTATTACAGCTACCACTGCTTTCTTCCAGAATGGTGGAACCTCTCCTCTCAAGATACTGTTTAACAAAACCTTCCAGATCTTTCAGCTTCTTCCTCCTAGCTTCCAAACTCCACAGGAATACTCTCTCTTCTGGTAACTTTCCTGTAGATTGGTTATACATCACAATTTTTCTCATCTCCTCCTATCCTGTTCGTAATTGAGCCTCATCAACCTCTAACCCTGGCATATTTAAGTTCTTCCATAAACATTTCCATTTATATATTTTCTTGACTTTCACATCTCTGCTTTACAGAGACTTTCACGGAATTTCCAGAATATTTCCAATACCTCTACAGGCTCTCGTTACCCTCTTTGTTATAGGCTCCCTAAGTTTGATAACCGTCCTTTCTACTTTTTGCACAAGTTGTTGTGCTAAAGGCTTTTGTGCTTTAGTGTTATTATGAAAAAAAAAGTTGCTTAACAGCAGTCTTTATAAGCTTGTGTATATTTAGCAAGGTAATCCCTTATTTTCTGCCCAACATTCTGCAGCTGATCCTACTCTTGTTCTGAGAGATTCCCCCATTCTAAAATCCTTTAACATTTGTCAGTCTGTCTAATAATTCTTGTTACTTCTTAACCATAGCCCCCTTTCTTTTATTTCCACCCTATTTTTAAACTTCCTTAAATTTTATCCCACTCCCTAGCTACATTTTTAGAAGAAATTTCTATCCTAACAGTTCCTGAATAAATCTCCACTACCCATTCCTTAAATTCCTTTCTTTTCAACAGATAGGTGGGAAAGTGCCAATGTCTCATTTTTATTTCATTACTTTGTTTTTTTTTTTAGCTATTACTGGCACATGATCTGAAACAGTTATTGGCTGGGTATCAAGACAGTCAATTAAATACACATATCCCTGTGAAATTTAAATTCCATCTAGCCTAGCTCAGTTTTTATATCTTGAGGAATATGTAAACTCACTCCTAGTACTGAATTTACATCTTCCATGCCAAATACTTTCATAAATTTCTTCAACAATCTATCTCCCTTTGTTATATTTTTCCTTCTGCCCTCACTACTGCAAATCAAATTCCAGACCCCACCTATAAGTAATGCTCCTTGCTGAAAACTGATTTCTCTCAGAATTTTCTTATGCTCCTTTGTAGCAGTTTTAGGTGTCATGTAAATACATGCCAGTTAAATCCTCTTCCCTTCATAGTAGCCTCTAAGCACTACAAATCTGGCATTATCTTTTTTATCATCTTCTATCATTATTGGAGCTCCTATAGCAAACATAAGTACACCTCTTTTCTTTTGTCCCAGGTATTCCGCTGAATAACCATCCTGAAAACCTTTATCAAATTCACATGTTCAGTCATTTCTAAACAAGTCTCCTGTAACACAGCTATTTGCACTCTACATTTTTAATATAGTTCACTACTCTCTCTTGTATGTATTTACCCGTGAGGCCATTTACATTTAAAGACATAAAATGAATCACCACTACATTAAAAAATGATTCCCATCTTTTATGTACACCTTTTTTGTTAAATGTCTAGTTCCAGCTTTGCGTTACATGCATACACTGTTGGGCAGGTTGAACTTTTATACAGTTGTTTCTTGTTGTACACATTTGAGCCTGTCTCGCATCTTATAAAATTTCGTTTTATTGAAAGTCCTCAAAAAACACCCCCAATACTACCCTAAAACCTATTAACTTAATTAATAAAACTGTGAACACCTTCAGATATTGAAGTTTTACCCTCCTAACAGGAACAAAAGTCCCAAACTTAACAGCCACACTCAGACATGAGGAAGTACAGTTGTGTACACTTACCATAAATGTAGATGTTCGAGTGTCTTCACTGTTGCAGTCATCACTGTAGGGTTCTTCCTGCCAGCAGGTAGCCCTCGGTCGGCCAGAATCCCAAAGTCTGGGTCCGGCATTGGCTGTTCAGTCATGCTTTTTAGTTGGCCAATTTCTGCTAAATCTAGGGGGCTGAACTTGTAAGAAATCCTTAACCGTTTGCATGGCTTTTGCCTTATCCGCCATTTTCTTTATCACCTCTTCAGGCTTAGACCCAAACAAAACATTATGCTGAACAGGAGCATCCAGTAACTTAGCTTTCACTTGATCAGGTAAATTTTGTTCCTTTAACCAAGCATGCCTTCTAATGACTGTGCCAGTGGCAGCCACCCTGCATGAAGCCTCCAAGGCGTCAAAACCACAGTGTAAACCATGCTTCCCCACTTGCTCAGTGGCATGCATCAAATTGTGTAATTCCTTATTATCTGCACATGCAGAAATGGTACTTAGCTTTTGTTTCATAACAGACAGCAGGAATTGCTGATATTTTAGCATATGAAATTGGCAATTTAAAGCCCTGATAGATAAAGTAGCAAAAGTGTCCACTTTTTCCCCATCTCTCCAAAGCTCTGGAATCCTTATCTGTCAGAATAAGGTTTTTAGCAGAGGCAGCCTTAACACCCTTAGGACCCTGAGAAATGGTTTCTGGATCAGCAGCAAGATATTTGTAAAGGAACTGGTAGGAGTCAGGGACCCTGCAATATCGGTCAGACTTAGCAGGGGCTGGAGGAAAAGAGTCAGGAGTTAAATTAGCCTCAGAAAAGGCATCATCCACAATATCCAAAATAGGAGGAATAGCCAGGGGTCTATGTTGGGGAAGAAGGAAATCCCTAAGCCTTCTCTTCGATTCAGAGTACTCCTGTCCTTCCCAGTGAAAATGTTCCCTCATGTCATGTAAAGTTTCCCAAAAGAAAAATCCTCAGGGGGGAGAAGCTGATGGAATGGATTACTCCGCATTAGAATCCTCATAAGGAGGAAAGTATATTCCTGTTCAGAGGAAGACACTGAAGAAATAGCTGCCTGATCAGAGGATTCAAAATCCAATCCTTGCCTTGGCCTTTTTGTCTGGAGGGGGATGTGAACCCCTAATCATGGTTAGTAAGTCCTCCATTTTAAGCAGCTGTTTGAGATTTGGGTCCCGGATCAGGAGAGGCCTGGGCTGGTGTCTGATTTAGGAGTCTTCCCCTTTGTCTTTGGCTTTGCCTTTATCAGAAGCTGTGTAGGCCTGAAAACCCCCTCGGAAGCCGGTACCTGCACAGCGGCTCCGGACCCATCTGAGGGAGCATTGTCCGAAGGTCCTGCACCTAGAGTACTCAAAGGCCTAGTTGGCTCCTCGTGGGAGTCCGTTTTGGCAATCGGTTCTGAAATGGCCAACGACAGGGGTTGCGAAAGCGCCTCACTGACGACGGCCGAACCTGGAGCTGGCTCTGCTTGTAAACAGTTGTCTGATTTGGACCTCGGAGGCCTGTCCTTATCCTTGCATCATTTGTGAACTCGGGTAGTCGGAAGCGTGTCTGACGACATTTTATAATTAAATCGCCTGCCAAAGTAGTGAAAAGCAAAATCGTACCTCCGCTTAATCGTACGTTGGTTAAATCTAGCACAAAACAGACAACTAGCTACGTCGTGGTCAGGGCCTAAACAAGGAATACAGTAAGAGTGGAAATCCTTATGAGTTATTTGCTTCCCACAAGAAATACAATTATTAACTTTTTCTGACATCGGACTGGAGCAAGAAAAGTTTGCCAACGGGTACTTAGTTTTGAGAAGAAGCAAGTCTTCGGACTGAAGTATGAAAAATATCAGGAGTCAGCTGACTGGCACTTGCGAACTGCTTCCACCACACGGCAAGAAAGACTGGAGAACATGGCCTCGGCTGGCAGCTTTGTACTCCTGGTGCTCTGACATCAGGGAGCTTGACTGAACAGCCGACGCCGGACCCAGACTTTGGGATTCTGGCCGACCGAGGGCTGCCTGCCGGCAGGAAGAACCCTACAGTGATGACTGCAACAGTGAAACACGATGAACATCCTGAGTGCTGGACAGAGGCACAGGGAATTAATCTAAGGGGGCGGCGAAAGCCAACACATTTTGGCTAGGCTTAAAAATGCCTTCAGGCAGATAGCCTAGCACCTACCTATGAACCTAAAAGAAAAGTCATCCATGCTAAGATGCATGGTGCAGGCTGTGCTTCTAAGTGCCGATTGTTTTTTTTCTTATCCTTATAGCTCTTCCAGCTGGTAAAACCCCTGAATGTTTTCAGAGAACATTAACTACCTTGGGAAAGCCCCTGAATGCTAACAGAGAACATATCTACTTTGGAAAAACCCCAGAAGGCATTCAGAGAACATCATCTAGCCAATTTCTCTCCCCCCCCCCCCCAGCCAGTCAACTCTCCACCAGACTGTACACAGTTTCTCTATCAGATTGTCCCCATGGAGAAATGAAAAGCAGGCAGCCAGTTTCTCTATCACACTGTTTCCATGGAAACATGAAGACCAGCTGCATAATTACTGAGCATTCATGTATTTGCTAGAAAAAAACCCTCATAATACTTATTTACATTTGTTGACCGGCAGTGTCCGACTGGACATAGGTCTATTTTTAGCGGAGGCTTGGGGAGAAAAGCTCCACAGTTAAAATATTCAGACAGTAGTTACACTGGATTACATACTGATTAATAATTTGACATCTAATTACTTACAACATATTTACAGATGATCATAGTACATCAGTAGACAGCTAGAATCTTTATCTGTGAAGTACATAACAGACATTAACAAATGTTACAATAGTGGAGAAGCGAACAGATCTATGTCTGGAGTTCCCCATGACACTGTCAATTTCTGAAATACATGAAGATCCAGTTTCCACTTGTGGGGATCCATGATTTGTCTGCTTAACACATCTGCTAAGGAGTTCTGTGCTCCTGGCAGAAACCTTGCCTGAAGAGTTAGATGCAAGCGGAGCGCAGTCTCCCATAAAATCATTGCATGCCTGCATAGAGGATAAGAATGTGTTCCCCCTTGTTTGCTGAAGTACCACATGACAGTTGTGTTGTCTGTTAGAATCAACACCTGCCCTGGAAGAAGTAACTCCTTGAAAGCCAGCAATGCGAACTGGACCGCTAACATCTCCTTTATGTTGATATGTAGATGCTGTAGTCTGGCAGGCCACTTGTCTTGTATCCACTTTACATTTAGGTGAGCACCCCAAGCAATGTCTGAGGCAGCTGTCGGTAAAATCTGACTCTCTGGCTGGTCACAGAGAGTCCCTTGTTTAGGTGACATTCCTGAGCCCACCATAAAATACTCTTTGAAGGCAAGGTATTATTTGAAAGACAGTGTCTAAATCCTGGCAGTGCTGTGTCCATACATTTTGAGATACCATTGTAACTTCCTCATATGCAGTTTGGCATTGGGAAGCACCTGAATACAAGATGCCATGAACCCTAATGCTTGAAGGACTGTCTCTGCAGTCAGCACGGACAGATGAGATAGTTGATGGAAGTAAAGTGACAGACTCTTTTGTTTGTCCGGGGTTAAAAGGCCATCTGGCTGCTGTATTCAGTCTCACACCCAGAAAGCACATGTCTTGAGAGGGTACTAGACTGGACTTTATTTCGAGCACAGAATACCCTAGGCATCTTAGCACGGCTATAAGATATTCCAGATGCTGTAGAAGGACTTCCTTTTCTTGAGCCAGAATCAGGCAGTCGCCTAAATAAGGATAGATTTGAAGTCCTTGTAGCCTGAAGTAAGCTATCACTGCAGCCAGAACCTTTGTGAATACTCTGCTTAGTAGATAAGCCAAAGGGCAATGCAGAGAACTGATAATGAGAATCTCCAGCTTGAAACCGCAGATACTTCCTGTAACTTAGCCTGATATGCACATGAAGGTAAGCTTCCTTGAGATCTAAAGTTACCATCCAGTGATCTTTGCCCAGCAGGGTAAAAGCTGTTGTAACGTCAACATCTTGAACTTGGGAATGTCCAGATAAGTGTTGAGGAGAGATAAATCCAAAAGCAGTCTCCACGTGTTCCCCTTCTCTGGTACTAGGAACATGGGAGAATAAAATCCTAGGCCCCTTTCTGACACAGGGACTGGCAGAATGATGTCCAACACCCATCTGTCTTGAGTAATTAAATCCCAATTTCCTTTGAAAAGAGATAGTTGTCCTTCCAAAGGAGCTGCCAGACGAGAATCTACCGCAGCAGAAAGGCAGGTCATTGGGTCTGTTTACAAAGGACTGACCCTGCCTCACCAGAAGTCTGAGCAGGTGAACTCCCTGTTCTAGGCCTAAAAGAACCTTGAGCCCTGCCCCTACCACGACTAGACCTATCCCTAGACTGGGAATCAGAAGCAGGATATGTCCACCCCTTAGCAGGCCAATTTCTACTAAACTTCGTGGCTGTACCTGCAAAAATCTTTAACAGTTTGTATAGACTTAGCTTTGTCCTCCATTTTCTTTAAAACTGCTTCCACAGGTGAACCAAACAACACATCAGACTGTAAAGGAGCATCCAAAATCCTTGTCTTAACATGCTCAGCCAAATTTTGATCCCTCAACCAGGCATGCCTGCGAAGAACAGAACTAGTGGCAGCCACCCTCGAGGAGGCCTGCACAGCATCAAAACCACATTGCAAAGAATGCTTGCCCACTTGTTCAGACACATAAACTAAATCCAGCAAGTCTTTACAATCAATACCTTCCGCCAAAGCATCCACCTTAGATTTCAATTGTGAAAGGAGATAATTTTGATATTTCAGCATGTGAAACTGACAATTCAACGCCTCATGGCTAGAGTGGAAGAAGTATACACTTTCTTACCCCACCTATCTAACGCCCTTGCCTCTTTGTCAGTGGGAACAGGATTTTTAACCACAGAGGCCTTAACACCTTTAGGCCCCTGAGAAACAGTTTCCGGGTCCGCCCTAGGACTCTTAAACAAATACTTATGAGCTTCGGGCACCCTATAGTACCTATCAGGTTTAACAGGAGCAGGAGGCAAAGAATCAGGGTTCAGGGAAGCCTCTGCAAAAACATCTTCCACCACATTCAACACAGGAGGTATAGCTAAGGGCCTATGCTGGGGCAAAAACAAGAATTCCCTAAGCCTCTTCCTGGTATCAGAGTAATCCTGGCCTTCCCATTTAAAGTGTGCAGAGTCTCTGAAAATGAAAAATCCTCAGGAGGAGAAGCCGAAGGAGTGGCATCATCCACATCAGAATCAGAATAATGAGGATACTCCTGCAAATCTTCCAGAAGATTCAGGAAGCCCCTGAACCCTGTTCAAAACTGTCAAACTCTGGTTCCACTCTAGGCCTCTTAACAGGAGGGCATAGAACCTCTAATCATAGTAATCAAATCTTCTGCCATTTTAAGCATATGTTTCTTAGGTACAGAACCCGAAAGGCTAGGAGAAGTCCCTACTGAAGCTGAAGTTGGCCTACCTCTAAAAGAAGTTTTGGCAACAGAAGGAGAGGCTCTAACTACTTTGGGAAGAGAGGGAAGAATAGTTACCTGAGAAGCCCCCTCAGCCTGGCCTGCCTCCTGAGAGGGTACATCCTGTAACAGTAAAGTTTCTGCCTGAGACTCTATAGAAACTCCTGGCAAAACCTCTGGCTCCACTGAGTTATCTAAAGAACCGACGTCCGGGACTGCCGGTTCATCAACCCTAGGCTTCGCTGTTTTGTCCTTGCGCTTCTTGGATGAAGCGGGCCGGAGCATCCGACGGCATTTTATAATTGCAACGCTTCCCAAACACTAATCTGGCACAGTCTAACCTCCTCTTAATAGTGCTTGTTAAACTTAGCACAAGAGCGGCAACCAACAACGTCGTGCTCAGGCCCTAAACAAGGTATACATAATGTATGGTAATCCCTATGAGGTATTTGTTTCCCACAAGAAATACAGTTATTCACTTTTTCTGACATCCGGTTAAATACTGAGGCAAGAAAAACCAAAATGTTCCCCAACGGGGTACTTAGCCAACTCTGATTCGGTCTGAAACTCCGGTTTCAGAAATATTTCAGAACGCCAACCTGCACTCGCAAAACTGCTTCTGCATCGGATCACGCGGCAAAAAAGACTGAGGATATGACGCCGGTCATGCGCATTAGTACCCTGACGTACTGACGTCAGTCTAATGCGCCCTGACCGACGTCAGCCTTATACTCTGGTATTCGGGCCGACTGGATGCGGACTATACCCAATAGTAAGGACTGCAGCAATGGAAGACGAAGAACATCCTATTAACTTAATTAATAAAACTGTGAACACCTTCAGATATTGAAGTTTTACCCTCCTAACAGGAACAAAAGTCCCAAACTTAACAGCCACACTCAGACATGAGGAAGTACAGTTGTGTACACTTACCATAAATGTAGATGTTCGAGTGTCTTCACTGTTGCAGTCATCACTGTAGGGTTCTTCCTGCCAGCAGGTAGCCCTCGGTCGGCCAGAATCCCAAAGTCTGGGTCCGGCATTGGCTGTTCAGTCATGCTTTTTAGTTGGCCAATTTCTGCTAAATCTAGGGGGCTGAACTTGTAAGAAATCCTTAACCGCTTGCATGGCTTTTGCCTTATCCGCCATTTTCTTTATCACCTCTTCAGGCTTAGACCCAAACAAAACATTATGCTGAACAGGAGCATCCAGTAACTTAGCTTTCACTTGATCAGGTAAATTTTGTTCCTTTAACCAAGCATGCCTTCTAATGACTGTGCCAGTGGCAGCCACCCTGCATGAAGCCTCCAAGGCGTCAAAACCACAGTGTAAACCATGCTTCCCACTTGCTCAGTGGCATGCATCAAATTGTGTAATTCCTTATTATCTGCACATGCAGAAATGGTACTTAGCTTTTGTTTCATAACAGACAGCAGGAATTGCTGATATTTTAGCATATGAAATTGGCAATTTAAAGCCCTGATAGATAAAGTAGCAAAAGTGTCCACTTTTTCCCCATCTCTCCAAAGCTCTGGAATCCTTATCTGTCAGAATAAGGTTTTTAGCAGAGGCAGCCTTAACACCCTTAGGACCCTGAGAAATGGTTTCTGGATCAGCAGCAAGATGTTTGTAAAGGAACTGGTAGGAGTCAGGGACCCTGCAATATCGGTCAGACTTAGCAGGGGCTGGAGGAAAAGAGTCAGGAGTTAAATTAGCCTCAGAAAAGGCATCATCCACAATATCCAAAATAGGAGGAATAGCCAGGGGTCTATGTTGGGGAAGAAGGAAATCCCTAAGCCTTCTCTTAGATTCAGAGTACTCCTGTCCTTCCCAGTGAAAATGTTCCCTCATGTCATGTAAAGTTTCCCAAAAGAAAAATCCTCAGGGGGGAGAAGCTGATGGAATGGATTACTCCGCATTAGAATCCTCATAAGGAGGGAAAGTATATTCCTGTTCAGAGGAAGACACTGAAGAAATAGCTGCCTGATCAGAGGATTCAAAATCCAATCCTTGCCTTGGCCTTTTGTCTGGAGGGGGATGTGAACCCCTAATCATGGTTAGTAAGTCCTCCATTTTAAGCAGCTGTTTGAGATTTGGGTCCCGGATCAGGAGAGGCCTGGGCTGGTGTCTGATTTAGGAGTCTTCCCCTTTGTCTTTGGCTTTGCCTTTATCAGAAGCTGTGTAGGCCTGAAAACCCCCTCGGAAGCCGGTACCTGCACAGCGGCTCCGGACCCATCTGAGGGAGCATTGTCCGAAGGTCCTGCACCTAGAGTACTCAAAGGCCTAGTTGACTCCTCGTGGGAGTCCGTTTTGGCAATCGGTTCTGAAATGGCCAACGACAGGGGTTGCGAAAGCGCCTCACTGACGACGGCCGAACCTGGAGCTGGCTCTGCTTGTAAACAGTTGTCTGATTTGGACCTCGGAGGCCTGTCCTTATCCTTGCATCATTTGTGAACTCGGGTAGTCGGAAGCGTGTCTGACGACATTTTATAATTAAATCGCCTGCCAAAGTAGTGAAAAGCAAAATCGTACCTCCGCTTAATCGTACGTTGGTTAAATCTAGCACAAAACAGACAACTAGCTACGTCGTGGTCAGGGCCTAAACAAGGAATACAGTAAGAGTGGAAATCCTTATGAGTTATTTGCTTCCCACAAGAAATACAATTATTAACTTTTTCTGACATCGGACTGGAGCAAGAAAAAAGTTTCGCCAACGGGGTACTTAGTTTTGAGAAGAAGCAAGTCTTCGGACTGAAGTATGAAAAATATCAGGAGTCAGCTGACTGGCACTTGCGAACTGCTTCCACCACACGGCAAGAAAGACTGGAGAACATGGCCTCGGCTGGCAGCTTTGTACTCCTGGTGCTCTGACATCAGGGAGCTTGACTGAACAGCCGACGCCGGACCCAGACTTTGGGATTCTGGCCGACCGAGGGCTGCCTGCTGGCAGGAAGAACCCTACAGTGATGACTGCAACAGTGAAACACGATGAACATCCTGAGTGCTGGACAGAGGCACAGGGAATTAATCTAAGGGGGCGGCAAAAGCCAACACATTTTGGCTAGGCTTAAAAATGCCTTCAGGCAGATAGCCTAGCACCTACCTATGAACCTAAAAGAAAAGTCATCCATGCTAAGATGCATGGTGCAGGCTGTGCTTCTAAGTGCCAATTGTTTTTTTCTTATCCTTATAGCTCTTCCAGCTGGTAAAACCCCTGAATGTTTTCAGAGAACATTAACTACCTTGGGAAAGCCCCTGAATGCTAACAGAGAACATATCTACTTTGGAAAAACCCCAGAAGGCATTCAGAGAACATCATCTAGCCAATTTCTCTCCCCCCCCCCAGCCAGTCAACTCTCCACCAGACTGTACACAGTTTCTCTATCAGATTGTCCCCATGGAGAAATGAAAAGCAGGCAGCCAGCTTCTCTATCACACTGTTTCCATGGAAACATGAAGACCAGCTGCATAATTACTGAGCATTCATGTATTTGCTAGAAAAAAACCCTCATAATACTTATTTACATTTGTTGACCGGCAGTGTCCGACTGGACATAGGTCTATTTTTAGCGGAGGCTTGGGGAGAAAAGCTCCACAGTTAAAATATTCAGACAGTAGTTACACTGGATTACATACTGATTAATAATTTGACATCGCAATTACTTACAACATATTTACAGATGATCATAGTACATCAGTAGACAGCTAGAATCTTTATCTGTGAAGTACATAACAGACATTAACAAATGTTACAATAAGAAGTTAATGCTGTATAATAAGTACTAGGCTTATGAGCGTCTGAGCTTCCTATAATCAAGGTAGTTAGTGGAGTGGAAAGAAAGGTAGTGGTTGGATGGGGTGGATGATATTAGAGTGGGAGTTGCAAGGGCATAGCCAGCATGTTTTTAGGTGCGCTTTTAGTAAAATTTTGAAGTGGGTGCATGATGATATGGAGGTAATTGTGGGTGGGAGGGAGTTCCATAATTTGGCTATGGTGCAAGAGAATAGTGCTCCACCAGCAGTGTTATTGGCTTTAGTGATCTGCAAGTGATTTTTGTTGCTGGATCTTAGTGGTCTGGTGGTGCGATAGGAATGGAGTAGATTCTGGAGGGATGGGACATTTTGTGGATGGTTTACTAGTTTGTGGGCGAGTGAGAGCTGATACCACTGAAGTTAGTGAGGGAGATAAAGCCAGCCCAGTTCAGCAAGTGAGAGACAGTGGTGACTACAGTAGGATGCCCTTGTGGCGAATTTGGCGATTTTGTTGTAGCAGGTCTCTAGCTTGTTTAGATCGCATTGCCTTAGGTTGGTATATATTGGAGAAGCATAAAGTAGGGTGGAGATAAGGTGGGAATTTGCTATTGAAATCTTTGCTGCTTTGGTGAAAAGTTGCTTATTTCTGTACAACGCGCCTAGTTTTTTGTGGACTTTTTTTATGGTCATGGATATGTGAATGTCAAATTTTAGTTTGTCTATTTCCACTCCTAGCAATTTGGTGTGTTCAGTTGGGTATGTAGTGTTGTCATCTTTTACTCTGATGTTAAAGTGAGAGTTGTTTTGAGTATGTTTGGTGGGTTGGAAGATGAGTAGTTTACTTTTGTTTGGGTGGAGTATTAATTGGGCAATGGATAACCAAGTTTCAACAGAGGAAAAGGCTTCCTGTGTGACTTTTTACAGTTTGGGTAGGGAATGGGCTGAGCAGATGACGGTTGAGTCATCTGTGTATTGTATGAGTGTGCCATGTTTGGTGGCAGAGGCTAGATTATTGATGTAAACAGAGAAGAGTAGGGGTCCAAGGATGGATCCTTGGGGAACCCCTATGGGACAGGTAGTTGGGGAGATGTCATTCTGCCATACAATGGATTGTTGGCAGACGGGTAACTCTGAAACCAGTTGGTGACTGAGAGAAGGATACGTTATTGAGGACAGAGATAAGTTGTGTGGGACCATGTCAAATGCTTTAGATAGGTCTAGGAAAGTAGCAGAGGAGAGATAGCCACTGTTTTTATGCTGAAGGACAGTGTTAGTAAAGGAGAGTAAGGCAGAGTGTATGCATCTCTCTAGTATTCTGGAGAGTGGAAAGAGAATAGCTATGGGGTGGTAATTGGTTAGTTCTGTGGAGGGTCCGCCTTTGTGGAGAGGAATTATATGGGATACTTTCCACAGTGTGGGAACGTAACTTTCTGACAGAGATCAGTTAAGATGGATACTGGGTAGGCCAGAGCATCAGCTGTGATTTGTAGGTATTCACTTGGGAGGTTGCCTGCTGCTAATTTGGTTGGTTTAAGTTTAGTTAAGAATTTTTTTATGTTGGAAGTAGGTACAGGAGAAAAAGAGAAGGCAGTGGGGAGATGATCAGTTGAGGGTGTGGGTTGGAGGGGAGGGGGGTTGTGCTGTTTAGCTAGTGACAGTATGGTTTGTGTGAAGTGTGTGTTGAATGAGGTAGCAATATTTTCTGAGGAGTGAGGGATGTTAAGAGGAGGGGTACTGACTTTACCTGGGTGGAGGATGGAGTTTACGGAATACAAGAATTGTTTGGGGCTGTGTTGTGAGGAGTCTAGGGCAGGTAGTATTGGAATTTGTCCTGTTTTATTAGCTTTTTGACTATTGCGTAGTTCTAGGAATTTGTCTAGTTGAGGTGGTTTTGGTTTTACGCCAGTGCTCCCAGGCTTTATCCCAGTTTTCATTTCTGACTTGGTGGTTTTCTGTAGCCATGGGGAGGGTTGTGCTTTGGTTCTGGAAAGTCTTATGGGGACATGGTAATTAAGGATGCTCAGGAAGTTAGTATTAAAAATTCAAATGCGTCATCAAGACTGAGGTACTTTAGAGGATGTCAGTTACATTCTTTGAGGGATTAGATGAATGTGAGTGAGTTAAAGTTTAGATTTTTACGTATTTGACGGTAGATGACAGGTTTAGCTTGGTATAGGTATTTTTTGAGTAGGAATGTTGGGGAGCGATCTCTGTTCTTTTTCATTTACTTGCTCTCTTAAAACTTAAATAAGTCTAAGGTCTTTAATTCAGTCATTTCCCCATGCAAGAATGAGAAAAAGCACATTAATTTTTCTTTTATCATGCTTTTAAACCAGGCTTTTTTTTATACATACAAATTACTTTCAACTGTAAATCCCTAGCGTCCTTCGTGCAGTGTGCAAGCCATTACAATTTGAATATCAGCAGTCCAACAGCCTGCCACACTCAACAGTGCTTTCGGCTGACAGCTAGTTTCACTTTGCTGCATTTACACTACCTTGGAAGAGATTCTCTAATATAAATATAATTTGAATAGCAGCTCTCCAACAGCCTCCCACACTCAGCAATGCTTTGGCTTGACAGCTGTATTTTGCCACATTCACACTACTTTGGAAGAGAGACCGTCTATAACAAAGTACATTCTTCCCTGGATCTTCCTTCAAAATTAAACTAACTCTTATTTTAATTTGATTTGCTGGGCTAGAACTGTTGTGGTGTGCACACTTGCCGGGACATTTTTTGTCGGGTTCCTCTCACCCCTTGCTATACTAATATTGGTTTGCTCTTGTCCCTTTAAGCCTGCAGCCTCAGCTGTTATTTTATCATTTTTGGCAGTTATTTCTTACCTATTGCATACTGTTTTTTATGCAGTCTGCCAGTTCACATCTAGTACAAAAGGAGATCCTTAGTTTACATGTAGTCTGCTTCCTTCTTTTGTGCAGTCAAGCTTTGTACTAAATCATTTATTTTGAAGATGACAATTCCATTTTTTCCATTGGTGGCCTGATTTTTAGTGCAGTACGAGTTGGATTTTATCCTGTTCAAATTCTCCCTCTAACTGATAGTCTCTGATGTCTGCGGATATCGTCTTATCTGGTCCTTCCTGCTTTGTTCTCCCTCGCTACGCTTTGGTTCACTCCGCTCCCCTACTCTACCACTTTTCCACTCCTATAACAATTACATTTATAGACAGCTGCATCTCACCCCCCTCAAACTGTCACTTCTATATCTCAACCAATTAAGGTCTTCCCTTATCCCTCCCTTAACCCCTCCCAACTGTCCTCACACTTTTTCCAGCCTTGCCACTTATTCTTATAACTCCCATTCCCTCAGTCATACTCTCTCCAGTTACTTACATACTCCTTATACCCCCCACTATGTTCCTTCCTCTCTTCTCTTCTTACTCCTGTCCTACCTCACCTCATATCAAATTCAACTTAACTTACTTCCCCACTCTCCAACCTCCTCTTGCTATTTTCCATACACCTCTGCACCCAGTACTCTTCTACCATATCACCCTCACTCTTCTATAGTACTGACATCACCCTTCCTAAATTTAAATCCTCTCCCCAAATCTCTCAGTACAACAGATGCAAACATAAATTTCACTTTAAATGAAAAAACACACACCAAATGGGCTCAAAACTCCACCAATAAATCCAATAATGCCCACATTTCTTCAGTTCTTCTCAGAGCTTCATTGCTTCACCTTTCATATGGGCTCTATTGGATTTATAAATTTCACTTTCTCTACTCCCCTAAAACACTACTGCTCTATCCCTGCAACACCTTACAAGTTTCAGGTGACATTCACCCTAATCCCGGATTGAACTCAAACCCATCTACTCCTACCTCTGCCTCACAACTACTTCTGCAGCTACCTAACCATACCACTAAACATTCATCATTGTACTCTACCAATATTCACAGCATTAACAAGGTAAGTGAATTTCAAACTTGGACAGGCCAATACTCCAACATAATTACTATCTCAGAAAACTGTCTCAAGCTACACAACACGGACATTGAAATTCATTCCTCCAGAACACATTCTATGTCTTGACATAACAGATAAAAGGAGGAGGCTCTGCCATAATTTACTTGGACATTTTAACTCTATCCCCTCTACTAAACCCTCCCCCTCATTCCTCCCTGCAAAACTCATTATCGCCAACTGCAAACTATACAACCATAAAACACTAACTATAGTCACAATTTACATACCTCGTGGTGACAATATATCTTTATTAGAGCATATCCTATGCTGCATGTCTGACAATATATCAAATGAAACCATAGTACTAAGTGATGTCAACCTCAACTGGCTTCCTCTCACCTCCAATTCCCCAACCACCAATATAAACTTACATGGCTTCACTCAACTCATCTCTTCTCCCATCTGTTATCATAAACCTACCAATCATAGTTCTATTCTTGACTGATTATTGTCTCCAGTCCCAACTTCTAGCACCATCCTCAGTCTCTACCATTAGCAACCACTCTCCAATAAGAGTCCTAAGATTCCCCGCCTTTCTTGATCACACAAATGTATAAAATGCTGTAGGCTAACAAACTTTAACCCTGACACATTCAATAATTTTCTCCCCTCAACTGACTGATCCTTCTTAACTCACATACCTCAATGAAGTTGTTTAACAATTTAATTCAAGCTTTCTAAACGCACAACTCTCTGGCCCCTCCTAAAACTATAAGAGTTGAATCTCAATGCCCCCTTTGGCTCACTAACTCTACTCACATGCATAAGATACTCTGCCTGGAAACTTTGGATTAACACCAAATCTCCCACCCACTACCAAAAATACAGAGGACTCCGTAACCTGACCAAAAAATAAACACTGATAAAAAAACTAGCACAAACCATAGAACCTAGAAATTTCAAACATTTCTGTTAACGCTACCAAATTCTCCACCCAGGGTAATCCTCAACTCCTACTCGCTGCCCAAATAACTCACCTCAAGAAACTGCATCCATTTTTAATTCATTGATACTACCAACAAACTTATGTAGACGTCTCAACCAACCAACCCCTCACTTCCCTCCACCCCTCCACTTCATAGCAATCCATTCTCACTAAAATCAGTTACTACCAACTACATTAAAAATCTCCTTTTCAAGCTTAAACCATGTGCCCCCATCCACTAATAACCTGCCATCGCTCTTTCTTAAGGCTGCCACAAACTCAACAGCATATCCTGTTTCCATCCGCAAACTGCTCATTAAGTGAATCCATAGTCCCTACCCTTTGGAAACAAATCTATACCATACCAATCCATAAAGGTGGAAACTCCACTGAGCTTTCAAATTTTTTACCTATACCTATTCTTTCTCCACTCTCAAATCTTAGAAAAATTTGTTTATAAACAAATTGTGGTCTCTCTCAAGAAAAACTGCTCACCGCAACCCAGCATGGTTTTTGCCCCCACCACATTACAACTACAGCCCTCATTTGTTTTACCCACTCCATCTCCCTAGCCAGAGACAATAAAACTAGTGTCCTGCCTCTTTCTTGATCTCTCCAAAGCCTCTGACTCTCTCTCTCATCCAATCCTCCTTACCAAATTCTCTCAATTTAACCATACTTCAACTATCTCTTGGCTTAATAGCTACCTCTCTGACAGACTGCAATCGGTCAAATGGCTCTCTTCTTTCTCCCTTCCTCCATATCAAAAGTGAGTCCCACAAGCCTCAATACTTGGTCCCGTTCTCCATCTTTACTAACTAACTGCACACACTCTGTCCTCAGTCATCCCTCATATAGTATGCTGATGACTCCACAATTCCCTGTTGGCGATGACCCCTCTGACCTACTCACCCAGACACAAAAATCAACCTCGCTGAAAAAGGGCTTGCTAATAACTTACTGAACCCCCCAAAAAAAATTTCTACTCTTCCTCTCCAAATCCCTCCCACATTAAATGCACTTTCATCATTTCTTCCCATAACACTAGTATTAGAGCAGAAACCCACACTAAGCTTATTGGTGCAATCATAGAAACCAACTTAAATTTGAACTCCACATGCTACACTGCATCAAGAAAACTTACCAAAAGCTCAGCCTACTATACAGAAACAATGTTCCTCACAACTGACACCAGAATCTCTCTTGCACATGCTTACCTCCTCCCTAACCTCTTGTGCGGCTCACAAATATTAACTTATAGCTCTCATTCCTTTCCAAACTTGAAACCACGTACAACAAAGTTGCTAGATTTGCTGCCAATCTGCCATCTAAACCTCAACACGGTCATGCTCTTAGGACAATCATCTGGCTTGAATTTCCCCACCAACTTCTGCTTACTCAACCACCATTCTGTCCTGTACAAGCACTTCTCCTGCCATATCTCCTCTACTGTTTCTCTCTACAACTACCCCCCCCCCCCCAAAACAAAACCCTCAGAAACTCAGAACATTGTCTCCTACAGATTCACAAACCCAGAAAATCTTTTGGCCACAATCTCTACAGCTATAATCCTACCCTTTCATGGAACAAGCTTCCCAGGACCCCAAGAAATATTTCCCAGGTCCATGTTTTCAAAAAAGCTCTCAAAACTACCCAAGCATCACCTGGATTTGTCAGAATAACTGCCCCACCTAACTGCATCCTTTTTACCCCTTACTGTTCACATTTCCTCTCTCACTTTTCCTCCTCCTGCTCCTCTAGCTCATAGACAGTAACCTCTTCATATAAGAGTCTCTCCATCTAATGTCTATGCCCCTTCATTTCAGAAACCGAGAAACCTGCTACTTTTATCCTACTGTAATTTGTCTGTTAATATAAATAAGTACACCCCCTGCAACACAAAATGACTTGCATTTTATAATTTACTTAGGATAACTGTTGACCAGCTGTGTTATTATTATTTTGCATTAATGGCTTTTAAATGTTTTTCTTACTAGTAATGTAATGCCCGTTTACCTATTTTTTTTTTTTTAATAGTGTTAATCTTGCTTAGTCCTACTGTGGAACTTTTCTCCCTGGGCCTCCGCTGAAAAAGGGCAATAGCTCAGACTATCCCAGTTAACAAATGTCAAGTAAGTAAATAAATATACATTTCAGTGCCTACATTTAAAGCTGAACAGGAAGAGAGAGAAGGGAAAAATAAAAAAAGAGCATCAGTACCTGTTTACAAAACCCATTACACTTAACTAAAAAAATGTTTAGTTACTTCATAGCATGTAAAGAAAACCACATGCCACAAATGTGGTACTATTTAAGAAACAAAATCTTTACTTGCAATTAACTTTAGCCCCTCCTCTTCCCCACCCCAAAGCACTTTTCCGAACATTAATGACGAAGTACAGCATATGCTTTAAAGTCCCCCACAAGTCCAACAAATTCTGAAAGTCCAAAATTTCCACATTTGCCTGTTCTGTCATATTACATTGTAATACCATACACTAAGTTACTGGTTTTTACTACTGTTCATCTCTGAAATACAGTCTCTACTTCATTTCCAACACAGTCTCGATTCTTCTAGTCAACTCCCGTGCTCCCTTACTTCTCCAACATTTTCCATTGAAAACTTTGAAAAAGGTTTCACAGGCACAGTCCCTCTGTGGTCTATTACCAGAACAATAAGAAGCAAAATCTCTGTTTCACAATTTACTTTTTGGACAAACTTTTGTATTTCCTCCTTAGCATGTGCTTCATCAAAAAATAATTTTGTCCCTCCAGGGAAGAATATCTTGAAGACAGCTGGGTACAGCAGTTTGAATCTCGCACCTGCATCGCGACATTCCCCGAATAGTGGAATAAATTTGCTCCTTTTCTGTCTGGTGTTAAGAGTGATCATTCTCCACAAACATTTATGTGCCCACTTTATTCCGGTTAGAAGCTATTCCTTGGGAACATTCCATTAAATCTTTAATATTAAGGCCCCTTCTAAAAATGCACCTGAAGGGAACATTACAAATACCCATCAAATCAGACAGACTGGAAAATTTTTGCCATTCACGTTCCATGATATTTTTAATATACGCATCTCCATTGAACTCTGTTATATATGCATGTCTTTTGCTTTATTTTCTAAGCATTTCAACTTTCTACCAAGACAGAAATCTGATATTTGTAGAGTTACTTGATTTAAAGTTGTTTTAAAGAAAAAAGAATTTGGAAATAATTTATGGCGACAATCACAGGGATGCAAGTAATGAACATTTAAAGAGGAAAAGTACATTCAACTCACCAGTGCACCTCCAACTGAAGAATTTTGAAATTTTGGTAGAGAAGGAACTTGTGTTTAGGCAGTAAGTTTTCCCCTAATCTGTCTTTAAACTTTCTAATAGCTCACAACCATGGAAGTTAAAGTCAATAACTCACTATGCAACTCAGATCTTTTAATCAGCCTGGTCGGATATTTACAGCTCATCAGGCCTTTCAGTATTTGTTGTCTCGCCAAACATTCACGTAGGTATCCATTTTCCAACTGTAGCTTCCGATATTTTAAGGTCATTCATTGAAAAGGATCAGAGTTGCATAGTGAGTTACTGACTTTTAACCGCCATGGTTGTAAGCTATTAGAAATTTTAATTAAGGACAATGAATGCAAAATATTGACTTTAAATGAAACTATTTGTCTCATGAATACTCATATAAAGGGGGATTTACTTTTTGAATCAGAGGGGGAAGAATGGGACAACCGAGTCACCAACAGGGGTACCGAGCCACCACAGTATGGAATGGGAGAGGGAGGGGTAGAATTGGGTCAACTTAGTGACGCTGTTGTTTTTAATAAAACAGGGGACTTAAATTTATAACCTCAGTTTGGTTACTGTAACCACTAGTTGGGTTGATCTATTCAAGAAAGGCCTTACCTTTGTTCCAGCTAGAGAGGCCAAGATCGATGAGGTTATAATACAGTGGAAACTTTACATAAGTTGAACTTTAATTTCCTTTTTGAACCCAATACAGTGCCCTTTGATTCCCATGATTGTAGAAGGCCTAGTGTGCTTGCTTAATCCACATCTGCATCAGATTACCTTTTTGAGAAAATGTGTAAATATGATATTGGGAAACTATTGGCATACAGCCACCCTCCCTCAATCAATATTAGTGTGACCAAACAGAAGTTGCTGAAAGATATTTTAGACAAAAGGATACGAATTGTGAAACCTGACAAAGGTGGGGGCTAGTGATTATGGGGGTAAATTATTATAACAAAATGTTGGCCCTCCTGTATAATGACACCTACAAGGAAGTTTCTATTAATGAAATGAATTTAGCTTATAGCAGAATTTATATGGTACTAGAGGATTTGTTCATCAATGGCCAAATTAAAGAGGTAGAACTGGACTTCCTAATGATTGCTTTTCCCAGGACCCCCATCATTTTTGGCATCCCAAAAATTCACATGAGTATTTTTGTCCCACCTTTAAGGCCGATTGTTGATGCCAAGGCCTCCAAGACCTTTTTTTATAGCAAAGTACATTGACAACCATTTAAAAGGAGTCTTAGTACTTTACCTTTAAACAAAACTGCCTGGTCAGGTACATTGTTAAACACGATTTGTAAATTAAGATGCCTTGCGTAGAACTGTAATTCCACAAGTGTCTTAACTAAATTTGCTCTTGTAGGTGGTACAAAATTAAAACCTCTACACAGTAGGGAAACTTGAACTTCATAAAAATTTGTTGGGATAAGATTAAAAACTAACTCTTAATTCTGAAGATTAGTGTTGCTGTGGGTCTTATCCTATCTTCTCTGTTTCCACAGATTGATTTGGCATCACCCCTTCTATTGAGGGAGATTGGAAAGATGTTGGAAAGTCATCTTGTACTGCTACCATTGATTGGCTATCCTCAGAGATCTTCTCAACACTGGGGATTCCAAAAAACACTCCCATTACTAACACCTTTGGAATTATTTTCTCTGTGGTTAATATTTCCTTTACAAGAACCTCCTTATAAATCACATATGATGGTTTAGTCTTCATCACACCAGACGTCCTACCCTAAATGCCCAAGGAACTGATTTCAGCAAGCTTTTCCCCTCATATTAGTAACTTGACAAAAGTTCAATTTCTTTCATCACCTTCACAATTTTACTACTACTAGTACATTCATTCTTTTCCATTTTCTAGCAACTGCTTTCTCAGCTAGAAATAATGCATCCAAACCCCTTGCCCTTTCCACTATTCTCTCTATTTCTGCCAATAAGATAGATGATGCAGTTATAACTAAGACCAAACAGCATTGTACACTGAAGAGATAAACAGACTGGGAGGAATCCTGTGGCTGCTCCAGCTATGGTACAAGAGATGGCATCCAGTAATTTAGGAAAGAAAAATCAAATCTGCTCAGAGCAGATTAAAATAAATGAAACATTGAAGGAGTATATATCAACTTATAACAAAAGGCTGGAAAAAATGGAAAAAGCTTTAAACAGCTACTCAAATGAATTGAAAAAAAGAAAGAAATCAGAGGTTGAAATGAAAAGGCTGGCAGGGTACGCGGCTGCACAAAGAGTTGTTTAAAAAATGGTAGAATTAGAGGACAGCAAACAGAGAAAACCTAAGACTTTCTGCTGTACCACAAAAACTGGAAGGAAGAGACTATTCATTTTATGAAAGCACAGACAAGCACAACTGGACTAGTATTCAACAGCAGGATTTGATAATTGAAAGGGCACATTGTGTGTATGCTGCAAACCTGGCCACAAGAAAGCAGTCCAGATCACCATTAGTAAAGATGCAATTATAACAGCAGAAATAGTTGATCCTGAATAAACTGCTGGAGAAGGGCTAAGTATTAAAAATTGGAGACAGCACAGTGTTTGTGGAAAATGATTGTTTGCGATATCCATCCATCCTCAGCCCACTTTTCCCATTTTTGTACATGGCGTTGGAGTGTCACTTCAGCAATGACAATCATCTCAAGCCAAGGTTAGCACCACCAGGTGGCTAACCCTGCCACAGTATTTCATCCTTACTACTCACTCGTGCACACAGACTTGCACCTACAGCCAATTTAGTGCCCAATCCACCTACTGCATATCTTTGGAATGTGAGAGGAAAAGTACAGTTTTGTACCTACCATAAATGTAGATGTCCGACAGGTATGCATCTGCAGTCATTACATATGGGTTGTCCTGCCTCAGGCAGCCCTTCGGTCGGCCGGATTCCAAAGTCTGGGTCTGGCCTCTGCTGATGTCGCACTTCACCCAACGTCATAGCTCCTGGGGTATAAAAGCATCAGCAGACGCCATTTTCCTCAGTGTTTCTTGCCCCAGATGCCAGGTGCCCTCTAGGAAGTCTAAATTTGCATAAAAGTAGAAAATGCCAAACCATAGAAATCAAAAGGTATATATACATATATACATACAAACAAATACACCATAATAGATTCCCCCAGCTAGCTAAGAGAGGGGTAAGTACCCTAGGAATACCACAGAGGGGAAGGAGGGTGGGTAATCCTGACTGCAGATGCATACCTATCGGACATCTACATTTATGGTAGGTACAAAACTGTACTATGTCCTTCAAGGATGCATCTGCAGTCATAACATATGGGTAGAATACCATAGCCAAACTGGGGGAGGAGGCACTAAGATAATGATGGTGTAGTTAAGATCCCTTGTAAAACTGCAGTTGCAAAACCTGCTCGGATCTGGAGTATAAAGGAAGATTGTAATGCTTGGCAAATGTATGCATGGAGCTCCAAGTAGCAGCTTCTAAAATGTCTTTGGTAGCCACTCCTCGTAGGAAAGCTGTAGTGGTGGCTGTAGCTCTTGTGGAGTGAGGCCTGATATTTTCAGGAGTTGTCTTTCCATGAAATGAGTAGCAGAATTGAATGCAATTTCCTATCCATTTTGAGATTGTCTGTTTTGAAATTGCTTTTCCTTGCACTCCTGTTGCATATGCTACCAGAAGCTGGTCAGTTTTTCTGCTGGCCTTAGTTCTGTCCAGATAGTAGCGAAGTTGTCTGTGTACATCCAAAGTGTGTAGTAGTTGTTCCCCCTTGTTCTGAGGGTTAGGGAAGAATGTAGGTGAATGAATAGCTTGGTTCAAGGATACCCTGGATACCACCCTTTGGCATAAAAGTAGGATTGGTTCTCAGAGACACTATCCTGGTGAAAGATAAGGAAAGGCTGCACTGCCATTAATGCCTGTAACTCAGATACCCTTCTTGCTGAAGTGATTGCTAGCAGGAAGGCAGTTTTCCAGGATAAGAACTGTAAGTCTGCTGTTGCTGCTGGTTCAAAAGGGGGAAGTGTTAATTTTTCTAGCACAAAATTGAGATCCCATGCAGGCAGAGGCGGTTTCCTTGGAGGTTTTACATTCTTGATCCCTCTCAAAAATTGTCTGAGGAGAGGATGAGAGTAGACAGGAGGATCCATGTTGTACTCTGCTGAAATTGCTGATGCATGAATCTTAATGGAAGAATAGGACAGGCCATTGTGGAACAGTTCTGCTAAGTATTCTAGGATGTGTGCTAGGTTTGCCAGTGTGACATTTGTTCCCTTTGCTGCACTCCAAATGAGGAATCTCTTCCATTTGGCTTTTCCTTGTGGAGGGTCTGCGAGCCTCCAGGATAATGTCCTTAACCCTCTGAGATAAAACAGGTTGGTTTTGTTTTATGCAATTTTCCAAGCAGTTAGCTGCAGCGTTTTTAAGTTTGGATGCAGGGTCTTGTAGTTGTTCTGCATTAGAAGTAAAGGACATAGAGGTAGAGGCCATGAGTTCGTCCGAGACATGCTTCTCAGTAGCGGGTACCAATGCTGCCTTGGCCAGTCTGGAGCTATCAGGATTACCTTTGGCTGTTCCTCTCTGATCTTCAGTAGAACTTTGTACATCAATGGGAGAGGTGGAAAGGCATATACTTGTCAGGGCCTTCCAGCTGAAAGAAAGGGAGTCCACCCTCCAGGCTTGTGGGTGGTATACTCTTGAGCAGAATTTCTTCAGTTGGTGGTTGAGTGGGGAGGCGGACAGGTCTATCTCTGGCATTCTCCATTTCTTTGTTATGGTTTTGAAGATGTCTGGATGCTGCATCCATTCGTGAGCATCCGTGGTAGTTCTGCTTAAGTTGTCTGCTAGTGAATTCTCTGTTCCTGGTACGAATCTGGCCTGCAGTTGGATGTTGAGATTCAGGCCTAAGTTCCACAGGTCCATTGCCATCCGGCATAGAGGGTATGAATGTGTGCCTCCCTGTTTGTTGATGTACCACATGACTGTGGTATTGTCCGTCCTTATCAGCAGGTGTCCTTGCTGGAGGAATGATTTGAATGCCTCGATTGCATGCTTCACTGCCAGCATCTCCTTTAGATTTATGTGTAGATTCAGCTGGTCTTGGGACCATAGGCCTTGGATACACTTGTCTTCCATGTGTGCCCCCAGCCTAGGTCTGAGGCGTCCGTGGTGATGGTCTGCCTTGGATGTGGTTTGTGGAAAGGCAATCCTCTGTTGATCTGGCAGGCCTGAGCCCACCACAGGAATTCTTTTTCAGGCATGGAATGATTGGTATCAGGGCTTCTAGACTGTGTCTGTGTTGAGACCATACATTCCTTAGGTACCATTGTAATTTTCTCATATGCAGCCTGGCATGTGGAATCAAGATTATGCAGGATGCCATGTAACCCAGGGCCTGCAGGACTTTCCTTGCAGTAAGCTGAGTTTGTCTTGTTAATGCCATGAAGTAGACTGGTAGTTGCTTTTGTTTTTCTTCTGTGAGAAAAGCCATCTGAGTTATTGTGTCCAGTTCTGCACCCAAAAATGCTATCCTTTGGGATGGCACTAGTCTTGGCTTTTGTATGTTGACTGTGTATCCCAAGGCTTGCAGCAGTTGTATGACATAGGCCAAATCCTTTATTATTTTTGTCTTGTTGTCCGCTTGTATTAGGCAGTCATCCAGGTATGGGTAGATTTGAATTCCCTGAAGCCTGCAAATGCGCAATTACTGATGCCAGGCATTTCGTGAATACTCTGGGTGCAGTAGATAAGCCAAAGGGCAATGCTGAGAATTGATAATGCTCTGATCCTGCAAGAAATCTGAGGTGTCTTCTGCAATCTGGTCGTATAGGGACGTGCAGGTATGCCTCCTTGAGATCTAGAGTCACCAGCCAAGACTCCTTGCCCAACATGGGAAGAAGTTGCTGTAGGGTCAGCATCTTGAATTTTGGAACAATGAGATATGTGTTCAGTGCGGACAAGTCGAGAATAGGCCTCCATTGATTTTCTTTTCTTGGTACAAGGAATAGTCTGGAGTAAAATCCTTGGCCTTGTTCCATAGATGGTACCTTTTCTATTGCTCTCATCCTTAGTAAGCTGATGATTTGTTTTAGAGCCTCTGATTTCTGGCTTGGTGGAAGGTTTGGCATTCCTCTCTTTTTGGTAGAGTGTGGAAGTGAAACCTGTAGCCTTTGTCTATTGTTTGCAAAGTCCATTTGTCTCCTGTAATGCAATGCCAGTTTTTTGAAAATAAAGCTAGCTTTCCGCCCAAGGGTGCTTCCAGTTGTTCCCTGGTAGGCGGAATCAGAGCCAAGTCATTGTGTCTGTCCTGTGGAAGTGGTTGCAGTCGCAGCTGTGGCGGCACTTTTCTGGTTGGCAGTTTGCCACTGACGACCCCTGTAGGCACCCCTTGATTGACCTCTGCCTCTTCGGCGTCTATTTCTGCCTCTCTGTGCTCTGGAGGTGTCTGGAAAGGACCAATTCTTTGAAGGCCAATTTCTGCTGAACCTCGGAGGTTGGACCTGCAGAAAATCCTTGACTGTTTGGACAGATTTTGCTTTTTCTTCCACTTTCTTTAGAACCTCCTGTGCAGGGGAGCCAAATAAACTTTGTTTCTCCATAGGGGCATCTAGGAGTTTAGACTTAACATGGTCTGGCAAGGATTGTTCTTTTAGCCAGGTATGCCTTCGAATCACTGCTCCAGTCATAGTTGATCTAAATGAAGCCTCCAGTGCATCATAGCCACATTTTGAGAAATGATTACTGACCTGCTGAGAGTTGTATACCAAATCCTGAAGGGACTTACGGTCTAAAGGTTCAGGAGAGGACAGCTTTTTATTCAGCTGATCTAACAAAAATTCCTGGTACTGTATCATGTGAAATTGACAGTTTAAAGCCCTGGCAGAAAGAGTAGCAGATGTATAAACCTTTTTACCCCATCTCTCTAATGCTCTTGATTCTCTTTCAGAGGGTAGGGGTTTTTTGGCAGAGGCAGCTGCAACACCTTTAGGGCCCTGAGAAATGGTTTCTGGGTCTGCAGCATGGGCCTTATACAAGTGGTAGTGAGAATCCGGGACCCTGTAGTATCGGTCAGGTTTGGCAGGGGCCGGGGGAAGAGAATCAGGGGCAGTACTGGCATCATTGTATGCATCATCAACAACTGATAGTACAGGTGGTATGGCTAAAGGCCTATGCTGTGGCAAGTGTAAAAAAGTCCTTAGCCTTTTCCTAGAATCAGAAAAATCCTGACCCTGCCATTGGAAGTGTTCCCTCATTGAGTGTAGAGTTTCCCCAAATGAAAATTCTTCTGGAGGGGAGGCAGAAGGAATGGAGTCTTCTGCATCAGAATCCTCATAAGGTGAGTATGGTCCTTCCTGATGGTCAGACAGATCTGAACCATCCGAGGAATAGTCAGAGGAGAGAGGTTCAGGGGGTTCAGTCCTAGGCCTCTTTTCAGGAGGGGGTTTGTGAGGCCCTGTCTGGGTGAGGTTGGGATTCCCCCGATCAGAGAAATAAGGTCCTCAGCAAGGCTGAGAATCTGAGAACTTGAGGTAGGTCTGTGAGAGGTAGTTTTTGTAGGTAAGGCCTTGGAAAGTTTAGCTGCTTTAGCCCTGGAGAAGGCCTTGATAGACATAGAAGCAGGGGGTCTTAGCTGCCCCATATGTGCAGGAGTAGATATGTCCAACGGAATGGTGTCAGACAAATCTTGTGTGCCTGCTTCTTCAGTAGGAATTTCTGTAGCCGACTCAGCCGGGGCCTGTGTGGCCTCGGTTGTCGGAGGCATGCTTTCGGCCGAAGGGAGAACCGAGGTCTCTGTTTCAGCCGAAACAGAGACACTCATGTAGGCCTAACCGTGGTTTCAGCGAAACCGCAGCCGCGAGTGTCGGTCCTTTTCCTTGCATTTTAGCTAAATGTGTAGTCGGAGTCTCCGATGGCATTTTATATGCAAAAGCGGAGCCAAAAAACTCTTCAGCAAACTCCGACCGACGTCTAAGTGTCCGTCGGTTGAAGGAAGCACAGGCTAAACAGGCTGATACGTCGTGGTCTGGGCCTAAGCAAGGAAGGCAGTAAGAGTGGAAATCCTTATGAGGTATTTGTTTCCCACAAGTTAAACAATTATTTACTTTGTCTGACATCAGCTGAGGCAAGAGAGAGTCCCCAACGGGGTACTTAGCTTTTTTAGAAGTCTTCGGTAGCTGAAATCTCTGGATCTGACCGACCGGCACTTGTGAACAGCTTCTGCTTCGGGCACCGCGCGGCAAGAAAGACTGGGGAAAATGGTGTCGGCTGATGCCTTTATACCCCAGGAGCTATGACGTCGGGTGAAGTGCGACATCAGCCGATGCCAGACCCAGACTTTGGAATCCGGCCGACCGAAGGGCTGCCTGAGGCAGGACAACCCATATGTTATGACTGCAGATGCATCCTTGTAGGACATCCAGTGCATCTGGAGGAAACCCAGACGGCCGCAGGGAGGACATGCAGACTCCGTGCAGAAGGCACCCGAGCAGACAATCAAACCAGAGAACCTCTTGCTGTGAGGTAGCAACGCTAACTGCTGCACCACCTCAGATGTCCTTGTATCTTGCTATCTATAAGCAAGAAACAGTGCGTCCAATTTCTCAGGTTTTTTTTAATCAACTTTTTAGTTTCTTTCCACATATGCTTTGCGTACTTCATTTTATTATATCCCTATAAATATGCATATTATTGAAACAATTCTTCTCTGGTTACATAATTTAGAGCTAATGGGTTTGTTTTACTTTCATTAATTTTGTATCCTGAAAAGACCAGAAACCGTCTCAGAATGTTCCATAACACTCAAATGTCCTTTTCTGGTTCTATCAGGTATAAATATCTGCAAACAAAGCCAACTTTTCTTGATTACCACACCAATTGTACCCTTGCATTTCTGAGTCCCTTATTTTTCTCTGCCAATGGCTCTAAAGGCAAACATGAAAACAGGACACCCGTGCTTGGTTCCTCTGTTCAAACAGAACCCTATCTGATAGGAACCCCCACTTAAATTTTTGCCTCTGATCCCTTATATATCCTCCTAATCAACCTTATAATTTTATCAAGAAATGCAAATGCTTCCATTGTCCTACTCAAAATCCCAACTTAGTCTGTCGAATGCTTTTTCGGTATCAAGACAGTACAGTTGTGTACACTTACCATAAATGTAGATGTTAGAGTGTATTCACTGTTGCAGTCATCACATTTGGGTTATCTGCTTGCAGTAGCCCTCAGTTGGCCTGATTAACAGAGTCTTGGGTCCTGCATCAGTTGCTGTCCATTCCGTGACGTCAGGTCATCAGGGGTATAAAAACATGCAGCCGATGCCATTACATCAGTTTTTCTTGCCCCAGATGTCAGGTGCCCCCCTAATGGGAAGCAATTAAATATAAATACATACAATGGTATACCTCCAACAAAAAAGCAAATACACCAAAAAGCTTTTGAGCATAATAAAGGGGAGTACAGGTATAGCCAAAAGACGCAAGGGGGCTGGAGTTAGGGTAACCAGCACTGCAACAGTGAATACACTCGAACATCTACATTAATGGTAACTGTACACAATCGTACTATGTTCTTCATGTTTCACTGTTGCAGTCATCACATTTGAGCAGATTCCCAAAACTAAGGGTGGGAGGAGTAATTTAGATAGCATTAGGGCTAGCTATAAGGCCCTGCAAGACTGCAGTGGCAAAGCCAGTTCTGGATTTAGAGAAAACTGGCAGATGGTAATGCTTGGTGAAAATATGTACAGAACTCCAGGTGGCAGCTTCTAGGATGTCCCTGGTAGGGATGCCTCTGAAAAAGGCTGTAGAGGTAGATGTAGCCCTGGTTGAGTGGGGTCTGATCCCCTGTGGGAGAGGTTTTCCATGGTGCTTGTAGCAGAAATGAATGCAATGGCCTATCCACTTGGAAATGGTTTGCTTTGAAATAGCCTTCCCCTCAGCAAATGCCACCAGCAGCTGTTAAGACTTCCTTTGAGGTTTAGTCCTGTCCAAGAAGAATCTAAGTTGTCGGTGCACATCTAATGAGTGCAGTATCCGTTCCCCCCTTTGTTCTGTGGATTAGGAAAGAAAGTTGGCAAATGAATGGACTGATTAAGGGCTACACTGGATACTATCTTGGGCATGAAGGTGGGATTGGTCCTGAGGGACACCCTGTCCGCATGAAAGATGGATGAAAGGCTCCACTGCCATAAGGGCCTGTAATTCAGAAACCCTTTTTGCTGAAGTGATTGCTAAAAGAAAAGCTGTTTTCCAAGAAAGGAATTTTAAGTCTGCAGTAGCAGCTGGCTCGAAAGGGGGAAGAGTGAGTTTTCTCCAATATAAAGTTAAGGTCCCAGGCTTGAGTAGGAGCTTCCTGGGTGTTCGTAAATTTTTGGCCCCTCTGAGGAACTGCTTGAGCAGTGGATGAGAGAAGGGAGGTTCTGTGTTGAGCTGAAATGGCTGAGGCACGAATTTTGGTGGAGGAGAAAGACAGGCCCTTGTGAAGCATCTCAGTTAAGTACTGCAAAATTGGAGGTAAATTGGGCACTGCTGTGCTCATCCCTTGAGATTGGTTCCAGGCACAGAATCTTTTCCATTTTTCAGCATAAGATTTTCTAGTACTAGGCCTCCTTGCCTCCAAAATGATATCCATCACTGGTTTACTGAGGGATGGTAAAGAAAAGATTAGGTAATTAGCCAGGCTGCTAGGTTCAGTGTTTGAAGCTGAGGGTGCAGAATCTGGTTCTCCTGAGACAACAGGGTAGGAGTCTGAGGCAGGTGCCATGGAGCCAACAGTGACACTGAGCAAGAGGGGGTACCAGTGTTGGCGTGGCCAGTCTGGTGCAATCAAAATCATCCTTGGTTTGTCTTGTTTGATCTTTAGTAGTACTTTGGAGAGCAGAGGAGGAAAGGCATAAACTGATGGGTTTTTCCAGCTGAAGGACAGGGCATCCACTTTCCGAGCTTGTTTGTGGGGATTCTTTGTGCAAAATTTGTCCAACTGATAGTTCTGGGGGGGAAGCAGACAGGCCTATATCCAGGTTCCCCATTTGCTTGTCAACATGTTGAAAATCCTTGGTTCCAGTTTCCACTCGTGTGGGTCCATGAAGTTTCTGCTTAGTTCGTCTGCCAGTGTGTTTAGCTTTCCTGGCAGGAATTGAGTTTGTAGATGCACTTGGTAGCTCAGGGCTGTGTTCCACAATGCCATGGCTAGTTTGCAGAGGAGGTAAGAATGTGTACCCCCTGCTTGTTTATGTACCACATAACAGTGGCATTGTCCACCTTTACCATTAATTGTCTTGGAAGAATGTGGTCCTTGATGGCTGTCAGAGCATTCTGTACAGCTAACATTTCTTTTTGACTGATATGCAGGTGCATTTGACTTGGGTTCCATTTGCCCTGTATGCACTTCCCTGCCAGGTGAGCCCCCCTTGCATAGTCTAATGCGTCTGTTGGGGTTTGGGCGGCAGGGTGGTAGTGTGAATGACAGTCCCTTGTTTTAGTGGCAGGCCTCTGCCCACCAAAGGAACTCTAGGTGTAGGCAAGGTATGATAGGAATCGTTGCTTCTAGATCCTGAGAATATTGACACTATAGGTTTTTTAGATACCATTGTAGTTTCCTCATATGCAGTCTTGCATATGGAATTAGAAGAATGCAGGAGGCCATGAACCCCAAGGCTTGTAGTATTTGCCTTGCAGATAGCAGGGTTTTTGTGGCCACTTGTTTGAAGTAGGTTGTCAAATGAATTTAACAAACCAAAAGCACTGAGTAGAGGAAGAGTCGAGCACCGGACAGCTGAGATATAGAACTAAGTTTATTGTAGGTCACAAAATCCACAAAACGTAAAACGCAACACAGTCACACAGCGTTTTTCGTGAAATACAACAGACTTCATCAGACAAGAACCTGAAACATAGACAAACAAGTATTTTTATAGTGAAGTTGATCAATTCAAATGGACGAATAGCGCAACATCTCATGAATAAATAATGAATAATGCCATGTAGATCTGAAATTCATACCTCAACATAAATACATGAATTAAATCCAACCATATATGTATGTAATGTATTAGATGTAGTCCCTAGGATAATAATCATAAAACAAGGGATAAAAACATTCAAAAAAGATAAAAAAACGGTAAAAAAAACATGTATGTACATAGAAATAAATAAGATGTATGAAGCTCTCTATCAGTCACAGTAATATGTAACAAATACTCCCATCTAGTGGTCATATGAGAAAAGGCAGAAGTGGCACAATGAATAAAAAGTGTTTCCTAAAAATATTCTACAAATAAATAACATTGTATAAATTGATGTAGAAAGATAAAAAATATATTTAAAAGTAGATTAAAAATTTAATAAATAATGATATCTTAATGTAAAAATACATAGGTATAAAATGGAGTTAAAATAAGGAAAGGGACAATCACAATCTAGCAGCCCTCAGTTTTAAAACAGGGGCAAGGGAAAACATTGTCATTTAATCCAGGGAACCTATTGGCTTCAAGAATGATTTGCCAATATAGTTCCCGATACTCTATCTTTGTTTCCCACAACCCACCCCTCTCATCTTTCGGTATGTCTTCAATAATAAAAAATTGATATTTGGCTAGGGGACAAGTGAGTGTGTGTTTGTATAGTGCGTTAGTTGTTTTCTTATTCTTTATGTCGTTGATATGTTCATATATTCTTCTTCTAATCTTTCTTTCAGTTTTGCCAGCATAAAAACTCGAACACACTTTACATAACACAATGTATACCACTCCTATGGAATCACAAGTACTCCGAGACTTGGCCTTAATTTCCATTCCCCTCGCTTCAATAAAAACACTGGTGTCATCAACCAACCAAGAACATTGTGCACACATTTTACATGAAAAAGTACCAAAAGGCTCGACAGTATTCCTTTTAACAATTGGTGTGGGCAGCAAGCAGTCTTTTAAATTACGTCCCTTTCTAAAAATAACTGTAAGGGGGCTTGTACCTTGTAGTCCTAAATCACTAATTCTAGTGAAATTGTCCCATTCTTTAATGAAGGTGTTCTGAATAATGCCACCATCTCCACTGAAATCAGTAATGAAGGCTCTATTGTATTTTTTGTCAGTGTAGGTGGCAATATCCAAACCTTCAGTGGTGTTTGTATCGTCACCAGGCAGAGATTCTAAACTACCCTTTCCTAAAATTGGTTGAAATCTATTTTCCCTACCTTTAACCACTTCAACTTTGATCGTTGTAATAAAATCCAAGGGGTAACCCCTGTCTAGAAACATCTGGACCACAAATTCAATTAACTTTTGAAAATCAGTCATTAGAAGTCATTCTTGAAATCCTAACGAACTGACCTTTCACAATACTTCTTTTCTGATGGACAGGATTGTCCACTGGTGAAATGTAGGCAACAGTTGGAAAAAGTGTCCTTTCTGAAAATCCTTGATTTAAAGTGGTTAACCATCCTTACTTAAAGTGATATCTAAATAGTTAATTTCTACAAGGCCAATAACGTACGTAAATTTTAAGAATTCTGTAGTATTCCCAATATAACATAAAAAATCTTCTAATTTGTCCCTCGTATCCATCCATAAGATAATGATATCGTCGAGGTAGCATTTGTATAGACACCAGCTGTCCTTGTACATACTGTTGAAAATAAAATTATTTTCCCAAGTGTTGAGTACCATGTTAGCAAAAATGGGAGCGCATCTTGCTCCCATTGCAACTCCACTCTTTTGTTGGAAATATTCTCCTTGAAAGAAAATCTAACTGAATTTGAGCACCATCTCCATCAAAGTGATACAAATGTAGATATCGTTATCAGAAATATCACCAAGACATCTAATGGCTTCCCTCAAACCATTCCAATCCAATGTCATGTGGAATAGAGCCAAACAAATCTACTACATCGATGGTCACAAATATAAGGTTTTCTTTAAACAAATCATTAACATTCTTTAGGAAATCCCAAGAATCTCTTAAGAAGGAATTATGTTTCACCAAAGATTGTTTTAATTTAAAATCAATACATTTGGTCAGAGGGGAAATAGCTGAACCTTCAGCAGCTACTATCGGGCGCAGGGGGGGGTCCTTGCAATTTTTATGCACTTTTGGGATACCAAAAATGGAGGGAATTCTGGGTTTGTTATTGTGTAAAAACTCAAATAAATCCTTATTTATAAAACCTTCCCGGAACAAGTCATATAAGGTACAGTAAATTCTCCTGTATCCAATGTGAATCTCATTTTTGGATACATTGTCATATTTGGAGGTATCCAAAAGTAACTGAAACATTTTAGCTTCATACATAAAATGATTCATCAAGACAATACCACCCCCTTTATCAGGTTTCATCACCCTAATGTTCGCATCACCTCTTAATTGGTGTAATAAATTATGTTCAGCAGAAATTAGGTTAGATGCAAATTTATTATTGTTCACTACCTTTCTTAACTTGTTTTCAAGTAAAACTTCAAAATTTCTCAACTGCGCATGTATAGGGGGATTCCAAGTACTTTTCTTTCTCAGTTCATTGGACATGTCCCCCAAAGCATGGCCCTCACAAAATATTATATCAAAATTAACTTTTCTAAGAAACATTTTGAGATCAATGACAAGCTTGGTAATGTCACATTTTTCCCTTGGGACAAAATTTAACCCTTTAGAAAATAAACTACAATATACCTTATCAATATTCAGCTCAGTGTAATTGAATATGTTGAAATTGGTAAACTCCTTGTTGGTACAAACAATATTGCCTAACATCCCCTCTTCATCTACCACTTCTATCTGTTCAAAATTACTCTCATCAGATTCAAGTTCAAAATGTGTGTTTAATAGATGGGTTACCTCTTTCCCCTCACCCTCCATTCGCTGTGTTGAAAATTCGCTTCCCTCTGATTCCTTATTCTTTCCGATCTCCGGAGTGGGGGAAATTCTAAAGGGTCTACATGGTTTTCCGTATAATAATCAGAATCCTGATTGGGAACTTTTCTTTCCAAAACACCCCTAGAAGCATAACTGAAATTACCCCTAGGCTTAGGGTAGTGCACATGGTTTTGGTACTCAAAGGTATCCCTATTAATTTTCCTCTTCTTCCTTTCTAATATTTGATCACATTTGGAGTCTGTAACTTTCCTTAAATCGTAATATTTTCTCTTTTCAATATCAACAGTAAACAGGAGGTCATTGGTAATACGCTCATTAATAACCTCCATCTCCTTCATAAGTAAAGCCATTTCTTCTTCATTATTTTTATAATAGCCCTTAATAGGTCAAAACCTCAGTTGTCAAACATATGCAACAATGAAGTATGGAAAGGAGACCCAGCTATAACATTATTTGGAAATTTGAATACACGTAAGCCCTTAGGCACCAATTTCTGGTGTAAACATTCCTTCAAATACATATAGTCAATGTTTAAATTTTTGTATTTGAATAATAAGTCATTCAATATGTTTAAATTGCAGGCATAGGTAGCAACATAACCATCATTTTTATATAAACAGTCACCTAGGTCTGCTTTTTGCTTAAGCCAGTCTTTTAAAGTTGAACTAGTAACTGTAAAGTCACCTTGCTGATCAAGAGTAATGCCTTCTCTCCTTCGCGTTTCATTAACCTCGCCAATATTCTTATTGTCGCTGACGTTATGTGAAATGTGAGGAAAATTATCCCCACAGTCAATAGTTTCCACAGGGCTGGATTGCAACCTTCCGAAAGCCCCACCAGTCAGACCACCATTAGGTTGCCCATTTTGGATAAAAGCACGTTGGTTCCCAGGTAGCGAGGACGTGCCACTGCTACGAATGAGTGAATCACATAGAGGAGTCAGTAAAGCCACCAGCTGACTCAGCTGACCAATGAGTGCAGAAACCTCTTTCCCCTTGATGGAATGCACTTCCTGATGTAGCGGGGAGTCTGTAGAAAAAAACTCTCCTCTCCTTCCATATCAAAACAACCGGTAAGTAAAAAAAATGGAAAATCAGTGCAGAAAAACAGCCAGTAAACAAACCAAAAGCACTGAGTAGAGTAAGTGTCGAGCACCGGGCAGCTGAGATATAGAACCAAGTTTATTGTAGGTCACAAAATCCACAAAACGTAAAACGCAAAACAGTCACACAGCGTTTTTCGTCAAATACAACAGACTTCATCAGACAAGAACCTGAAACATAGACAAACAAGTATTTTTATAGTGAAGTTGATCAATTCAAATGGACCAATAGCGCAACATCTCATGAATAAATAATGAATAATGCCATGTAGATCTGAAATTCATACCTCAACATAAATACACGAGTTAAATCCAACCATATATGTATGTAATGTATTAGATATAGTCCCTAGGATAATAATCATAAAACAAGGGATAAAAACATTCAAAAAAGATAAACGGTAAAAAAAAAAACATGTATGTACATAGAAATAAATAAGATGTATGAAGCTATCTGTCACAGTAATATGCAACAAATACTCCCATCTAGTGGTCATATGAGAAAAGGCAGAAGTGGCACAATGAATAAAAAGTGTTTCCTAGAAACATTCTACAAATAAATAACATATTGTATAAATTGATGTAATTAATGTATTCATTGTGCCACTTCTGCCTTTTCTCATATGACCACTAGATGGGAGTATTTGTTACATATTACTGTGATTGATAGATAGCGTCATACATCTTATTTATTTCTATCAGTCACAGTAATATGCAACAAATACTCCCATCTAGTGGTCATATGAGAAAAGGCAGAAGTGGCACAATGAATACATTAATTACATCAATTTATACAATATGTTATTTGTAGAATGTTTCTAGGGAACACTTTTTATTCATTGTGCCACTTCTGCCTTTTCTCATATGACCACTAGATGGGAGTATTTGTTACATATTACTGTGACAGATAGCTTCATACATCTTATCTATTTCTATGTACATACATGTTTTTTTTTTTTACCGTTTATCTTTTTTGAATGTTTTTATCCCTTGTTTTATGATTATTATCCTAGGGACTACACCTAATACATTACATACATATATGGTTGGATTTAACTCATGAATTTATGTTGAGGTATGAATTTCAGATCTACATGGCATTATTCATTATTTATTCATGAGATGTTACGCTATTGGTCCATTTGAATTGATCAACTTCACTATAAAAATACTTGTCTACGTTTCAGGTTCTTGTCTGATGAAGTCTGTTGTATTTGACGAAAAATGCTGTGTGACTGTTTTGCGTTTTACGTTTTGTGGATTTTGTGACCTACAATAAACTTGGTTCTATATCTCAGCTGCCCGGTGCTCGACTCTTCCTCTACTCAGTGCTTTTGGTTTGTTTACTGGTTGTTTTTCTGCACTAATTTTCCATTTTTTTTGCTTGTCAAATGAATTTGTTTCTCTGGCGTGAGGAAAGCTATCTGGGAAGTTTTATTCAAGCTTTCTCCCAGGAATATAATTTGACAGGGTACCAGGTATGATTTCTTTTTTGTTTATGGTGTACCACAGACAAGTCTGCACCCTTTGTACAAAGGCCAGATTCAAAAGTATGTCCTGGCTTTCTGCCTGACTTAGACAATCGTCTAGGTATGGGTATATTTGAATATTTCCTTGCCTGCAAAATGCAATGACTGGAGCTAGGCACCTTCTGAATACCGTGGGTGCAGTAGATAAGCCAAAGGGCAGTGCAGAGAACCGAGTGTGTGTAGCCTGCTTTGAAACATAGGTTTCTTCTGCAAGATTCCCTGACTGGGGTGTGCAAGAATGCTTCCTTTAAATCAAGTGTTGCCAGCTAGGCGTCTTTGACTAACAGGGAGCAACTGGTGAAGAGTCAGCATCTTGAATTTTGGAATCACCAAAAAAGGTGTTTAGAGTAGACAGGTCCATGATAGGACGCCATGAATGGTCTTTTCTGGGGTACCAAGAAAAGTCTCGAGTAGAAACCTTGTCCCTTTTCTTCTTCTGGTACCAATCAAATAGCCCCCATGCTTAAGAGAGAAAGTACTTGCTTTTGGGCCTCTGCCCACTGATTTGGACAAGGATCCCACAAAAGGATTCTTGAAGAGGAACTTGAGAGAATCAGGTACTCTGCAATACCAGTCAGGTTTTTCTGGTAGCTGGAAGTAAAGTGTCTGGGGCCATGCTAGATTCCAAGAAGACAGTCAAAGAAAAAATGTTCCACCTTGTTTTGTTTTTTAGATTCCAAGAAGGCATGATCTACAATGTCCAGGACAGGAAAGCTAGCTAAAGGCCTGTGTTGAGGGAGGAGTACGAATTCCCTAAGCCTCTTTTTGGAGTCAGAGTAATCCTGGCTTTCCCAGTGGAAATGCTCCCCAGGAGTGTGCAGGGTTTCACCAAAAGAAAAATCATATGGAGGGGAAGCAGATGGAATGGAATCCTCTGCATCAGAATCCTCATAGGTAGATAAGGGCATACCCTGGTAATCAAAAGAAACAGAAATTTCAGAATCCTGATCAGAAGAATCAGAAGGAAAATCAGTTCTAGGCCTCTTAGAGGGGGAAGGCTGACTTCCACTAATTAAAGTAATAAGGTCTTCAGTCATTCTAATCATTTGTTTTTTAGGCATATGGGCCTGACCATGTGGTTTGGACATTGGTTTTCTAGGAGTGGGTCGAGTTTTAGGCCTTGAAGATGGCGTTGGTTTGAAATTCAAGTCTGTAGGCCTGAATACACCCTCAGAAGCCGGTGCCTGGACCCATCCACGGTAGAGACATCTGCAGGTTCTATAGTCGAAGAAGCATCTCGCGGCATACAGGACTCCTAATGGGTCTTAGTAGAGGCCTGCAAATATGAAGTAGCAGGTATCAGGGGCTGCAAATGCACCTTCACTGAGTACCGGCGACTAGCTTAACGGAAGCATCGTCGGCAGTTTTGGACCTATGCGGTCTCCATCTTTATCTTTGCATTTTTTCAGAATATCTGTAGTTGGATGGCTTACCGAAGCCATTTCTGGATAGTTAAAACAGAGTACCAAAATAATTTGCTGCAAAAATAAACTGACGGCGAATAGTTTAGGGGTTGAATAAGGCACAAAACCGACAGCGAGGGACGCCGTGGTCTGGGCCTAAGCAAGGAATGCAGTATGAAGTAAAATCTTTATGAGGTATTTGCTTTCCACAGGTAAGACAATTAACTTTTACTAACATTGGTTAAAGAGCAAGAAAAAGCTTCCCTAATGGGGTACTTAGCTTTTTAGAAGACTTCGGTTCTGAAACTCTAAAACAAAAAATTCAGGAGTCAGCCGAATGGCACTTGCAAACTGTTTCTGCTTCAGGCACCGCATGGCAAGAAACACTGATGTAATGATGTCCGCTGCATGTTTTATACCCCTGACAACCTGACGTCATGGAAGAAGAGACAGCATCTGACGCAGGAATCCAAGACTCTAGTATTCAGGCTGGCTGAGGGCTACCTGCAGGCAGATAACCCAAATGTAATGACTGCAACAGTGAAACATTAAGAACATACATGACATCTGCCAGAATCCCTTTTATCCAGTACTATCAGCAGAGACACATAAAATTGTGTCTGGGCGCTTGGGGATTGGTTCCACGCCCTGTAGGGGACAAAGTCTATAAGCTCATCTGTGGGGTGGGGTGAGGTGATCCAAGACATAAGACAGTTAAGACCCATAGGCTTCCAGGAATACAGATTCTTCCTGAGAAGGGGTTTGGGAACACCAACACCTTTCTGATAAAAAAATTTCTAAGATGGCTCCAAACGAGACATCCTCAGGTTGGGATCTGGGGGATCCATCCCATTCAAAGTTGGTGTCTTCCATGAGATTCCTACAGGGAATCTGCCTCCTTCTGCATGACTTCTTTCGAAGGACCTCCTCAGTGGGGTATTCTGGTGGGGTATCAGAAGAGGTGGGGAGTTCCTGAGTAGGAACTGGCTGTCCCCGAGGGCTAGGAAGAGCATAATCAGACAAGATCCAAAGGAGGAGCAAAGGCTGGATCTGGCGGTGCAAGAGTCAAAGCTATTTTCGAGTGAGAGAAAAACTTCCCCACCACTTCAAAGGCAGAAGGGCCAGGAGAAGCAGAGGACAATCTGCTCGGAGCCGAAGGTCTTGGAGCAAACAATCACAGGCCCTCTCCGACCCTCCTGGCCAAAGGAGAAGTCAAAGCCAAGCTGTCCAGAGTGAAACTCCAAAGGGAAGCGACTGATCCAAAAGCTTTGGAGTAGAAGTCAACTCCTCGGATCAGAAGCAGGCACTTCGGCTTAGAGAGCTATCACTCTCAAAAGGGGTCACAGCCAATCGGATCATGGATATTGTCAGAGTGGAAAACAAAAGAATCTTTGGATTCAGTGCCTTGACTCTCGGGGGATCTCTACTCCAAGGGATCCAAAAAGGAAGGCCAGATCGGAGGAGGAGCATCAACAGACTGAAAGGATGGTTTATGGCTCACGGATCTGATGACAGATGCCACCGGCAAGACCCCCATCTGGATTGGTGTCCACAGAATCACAGGACATTACTAAGCTACTGACCCAGAGATCATTTCAAGCCTAGCCGTTTCATCCCAATGTTATACCATAGAAATGTTAATACCCATGATTTCATTTAGTAATGACTGCCCATGTCCAGGGAGAGTTGTTGGCACTATTCCCAGTAAGAATTTATGGTGCCCCATCCCCTCATCCAGGTTCCGTTTGAAGATGGTCATACAGGTGCTCTGTTTCACATGAATAGGTAGCCTGTTCCAAAGATGTGGCACTCACTGGGAGATTAATCTGTCCCTCTAGCATGTCTTATTTAAGTCACACTCCATATTTAGGACCCTGGAACAGGTGACGCTAGCTAGTCCCATTTGATTTGCAGATATACAGCAAATTCATTAGGTTCGGGTCTTGTATTGCTCTGTAGGCCAGGCACAAGTCTCCCCTAAGAAGTCTACATGATACAGAGTAAAGTGACAGGGACTTCAGTTGGTCTGTGTATGGCACGTGTTGGAGTACCTTGAACTTCTTTGTTAGAAACCTCTGCGGTCACTTCAGTTGCTACAGTGCATGCCAAAACAGGGCATTATAGTCAATTATGGGCTGGGTTAGTGCAGAGTACAGAGGGATTATAACCTCTTTTGCTCTTGAGGCAAAGTCTTTACTAATCAAGTGTGCTAAGCAGGAAGCCTTCCTTACTACAGTAGATACATGGTAAGTCCCTTACCACTTTGTGGGTACTTAGGGCACTGATTTTGATTTGATAGTGTGAAGGGACATTGTTTATGCTAAAGGAAATGAGGATGCATTTCTCTGCATTCAGTTTGAGGCCGTGACTAAGACACCAGTCAGTCTGCACAAGACCCTCCTGGAGTATACTGACATCATTTAGGGATTCAATAATTGCACCTAGTTTGCAGTAGTCTGCAAACCTGGTCAGCCACAACCCCTTAGTTTTGACCTGAACTTTTGAGAAATACATACCAAACATAAGGGCCCAGGAATGACCCCTGTGGCACCCCACTGGAAACTGGTCTGGTGGTTGATGTGGAGTCACCCACTTTGACAGTGTGTGTCTGGTTTGTAAGCCAGTTAGCAACACATCTTACAACAAAGGGGTGTACATTCAGTTTGCCAAGTTTATCAACAATGCCGGAGTGTAGGATTGTGTCGAAAGTCTTTGCCAAGTCGAGGTATGCTGTGTGCAGAGATTTGCCCTCAATGGCCCTGGTCATATTTTCAAAACAAAAATCCTCCAGATTTAACAGGCAGGATCTGTCCTTGAAGCCAAATTGGGCAGGATCCAGTGTTTGGAGGTCGCCTGTGTCTTTATGAGGTCCATAATGATATGTTCCTTGGCCTTACAGATGATGCTGGTCAGGCTTATGGGTCTAATTCCCCAGGTCTGTTGCTAGGCCACCTTTGTGGAGGGGTATAACTGTTGCCATTCTCCATTCCACAGGAACAAAGCCCGTGGTTAAACTATGACTGAAAAGGGTACATAATGGTCATGCTAGTTCATGTTTTACCCTGTTAAGAAGACAGCCTGGGATGGTGTCTTGTCCCTTAGAAGCTGTGTTTTTTTGCCTTGGACAAGACTGACTACCCATTCTTCAAATATGTACAGTGGGTGGAGCATAATGTTTGTGATGGATTTGAAGGGGATGGGGGGTAAAATTTTTGCCAAACGTATCCGCTAGCAGGTTTGCTATCTCTGTGGGGTCAATGTATGTGATATTGTTGGTTGCTCGTTCTGCACATGCTTGGGTCCTACCTTTTAGGCTATGTACATCTAGCTGCAAAAGGGCTTACAGCTATCCTTAGCTGTGCTAAGTTTTTCTCAAACAGGCCCTCAGAGAATTTGACAAGTTGTCTTATTTGCCTGTTGAGGCTGAGAAGGGTGCTTTTCCATTGTTGGGGGTCTTGCTATTGTTTCATGGGCTTTTTGCATTTATTGTAAAGTTTGTTAATGCTGGATGTCCACCACGGCAGCTTGTTTTTACTTGGCGCTCTGGCTTTGATACTTTTTGGTACAGCTGAATCTATATACTTATGCAAGTGATTGTACATGGCGTTAGTGTAAGCTTCAGTGTAGTTAACACTTCCAGCTGGGGGTGGGGCATAGAATGCATTTATACCTTCACCTAGGAGGGTATAATTTGCATTAAAGTTTTTTAGTCTGATTTGGCCCTTTGTAAGTTCTGGTGTTAGTGTTGTCAGTTAGAAGGTGATTGCCTTGTGGTCAGATTTAACAATTGAGGGTTTGACCGCTGCAGTAGTGCATCCGTTTGACATGCTAGTGAGGACCAGACCTACTACATTTGTTTCTCTTATCAGGGTATGAATAACTTGTTCCAGAGCATCTGAGTTAAAGTCCAGGAATATTAGGGCTAGCATAGTCTTCCCAGTTGATGGTGGAATAATTGAAATCCCCCATAACCAGAGTGCTCAGTAATATTTAGACAGTCTCCAGTTGGGTCAAGTAGGCTTCATGCGTGTCATGACTCATTCTGGCCGAATCTATACCTGGTTATGACTTGAATGGGAGTCTTGCCACCATAACCTGAATGTTGGTCAACTCCATGGAGTTGTCCAGGCTAACTAGACAGGAGGTGAATTTCTCTCGAAAATACCACCTCCTTTGGTTCTCACATGTTCATCTTGTGATCTGAAAGTGTGGAAGACATTCTAGTCTTGCAAGGCTAGGGTACTCAGGTTTTGAACAAGGTTTCTGTGGCTGCACAGACATCTAGAACTTCTAGTGATAGAAGTGCTTCCAGAGTGTGCAGCTTCTGGTTTAAGCTCCTAGTGTTTAGTATTGGCAAATTTCACCTAGGTATGTTTTTTTGAGACCTTGCCTAAATAAAGCACTAAGGGGGAGCAAGAGCCTTTACCAGCAGCCGAAAGCCTAGAGGTGCCAAGTGTAAACCACCTCTAGCAAAGCAGGGAGGCTTGTCAACCATGGATTCCCAGACTGACGGAAACTGGATCCCCTTTAACTGATAAAAAACTAAACCAATTACTGAACTCAATCATTTTTTGTTTATCCTGTGGCATCATTCTAGAAGAGGGTAGTATGCTGCTCAAGGCTAGTGACATACCTGGCTGGGACACGTACTCAAGAGAGCTCAATGAAGTCTCTCTTCATATAGTCCAATGAGGTATGTCTCACTCCAACATGAACTATGACAGTCACAAGAGTACTTGTTGCTGAAAGACCAGAGTGCATGTGCGATCTGACGAATCCCAGCACCAGACAAGCAGCTGACAGACTTTCTCCTTGTCCAAATTGATGAGTGTGACACCCAAGTATCTCACTACTGAGTCTCCAATGACTAGAAAATTTGTATTTGAGTGTTAAGCCTTGCAGCCTTTGCAGGTGAGACACTGGTGTTGCTTTGTGTCATGGGTGTTGTGGGAACTGTGTTAGTTGTAGCAGTTTTGGAGGTCTCTGGTGTCTCAGCAGGCTTTTTGACAGAACTTCTGTGTATGTTAATTTTTGTGCTGGACGCATACTGCGTGTATTAGTAGAGGTATTATGCACATGTGTAGTGGTGGGTTGGCTGACAACTTCTTCTGTGTTACTCGAGTACAAGAGAGCATGGATTTAAAATTCTTGGTGTAGATACATCTCTCATACTCTGTACTAGAGTGAGTTATGAGTAGAGGGCTGTCTGTGTACATGAGGTAATTGCTACACTTCCTCAAGAGACCGAAGTGACCAAGGTTGGCAGGAGAAAAGTACAGTTGTGTACACTTACCATAAATGTAGATGTTCGGAGTGTATTCACTGTTGCAGTCATTACATTTGGGTAATCTGCTGGCAGGTTGTCCTCAGTCAGCCTGATCAGCAAAGTCTTAGGTCCTGCGTCAGTTGCTGTCTCCTCTTCCATGACGTCAGGTCGCCATGGGTATAAAACATGCAGCAGACGCCATTTTAATCAGTTTTCTTGACCGAGATGTCAGGTGCCCCCCAAATTGGGAGCAAAAATGTATAAATATATATATATAAAAAAAAAAAAAAATTATTTACTAGTTGTTTACTGTTAGTTTTATACTTGTTATTACTTCTTTTGTAACACCTTCTGAAACCATGTAATACTCACTGGAGCTTTTCTCCCCGGGCCTCTACTGAAAATGGACATATATCCAGATAGACTAGCCCGGTCAACAAATGTAAAATAAATAAATAATATATATATATATATATATATATATATATATATATATATATATATATATATATATATGTATATATATATATATATATATATATATATATATATATATATATATGCATGTAATTTAGAACACAAAGTTTACCTCCAACTAAAAGCAAATGCACCAAAAACGCTTTTGAGCATAGTGAACGAAAGTAGAGGTAATAATAATAGAGAAGAAAAGGGGGCTGGCGGGTGGCTAACCCAGACTGCAACATTGAATACACTAACATCTACATTTATGTTAAGTGTACACAACTGTACTATGTTCTTCGTGTTTCACTGTTGCAGTCATTACATTTGGGGTAGAATCCCAAAGCTATGGATGGGAGGATGGAATTATACAGCATTAGGAGTGGCTATAAGGCCCTGCAGGACAGCAGTGGTAAAGCCTGCCCTGGATTTAGAAAAAGAGAGGTAAATGGCAATGTTTTGTGAACGTATGAAGTGAGCTCCAAGCAGCAGCTTCTAGAATGTCTCTGGTAGGAACTCCTCTGAGAAAAGCTGCAGAAGTAGATGCAGCCCTGGTGGAATGGGATCTGATCCCCTTGGGGACAGGTTTACTATGGTGCATGTAGCAGAAACAAATACAATGGCTTACCCATTTTGAAATAGTCTGCTTTGAGATAGCCTTCCCCTCCACCCCTGCAGCAAATGGCACCACCAGTAGTTGCTCAGACTTTCTTAGAGATTTTGCCTTGTTTAAGTAAAATCTTAGTTGTCTGTGTACATCCAGTGAATGCAGAATTTGCTCCCCCTTGTTCTGCGGATTTGGGAAAAAAGTTGGCAAATGAATGGTCTGGTTAAGTGCCACACTGAATACCACCTTAGGCATAAAAGAAGGATTGGTCCTGAGGGCCACCCTGTTCAGATAAAAGATAATGAAAGGCTCCACTGCCATGAGAGCCTGTATTTCTGAAATCATTCTAGCTGAAGTGACTGCTAGAAGCACAAACTTGAGGTCCCATGCAGGAGTAGGAGCTCTCCTGGGAGGTTTCAAATTTTTGGCCCCTCTGAGGTACTGCTTTAGCAGGGGATGAGAAAAGAGAGGAGGCTCTGTGTTGCAATGAGCAGAGTTGGCAGAGGCATTGATCTTTATAGAAGAAAAAGACAGGCCCTTGTCAAGCATCTCAGTTAAACATTGCAGAATCTGAGGAATATTGGGCATTACTGTGTTTATTCCTTGTGCTTGGTTTCCAGGCACAGAATCTCTTCCATTTATCTGGATAAGATTTTCTAGTACTAGGCCTTCTAGCCTCCAAAATGACATCCATCACAGGTTTACTGAGGGATGTGACTGGTGAAATTCGTTTAAATTAGTTGATTAGCCATGCTGCAAGATTCAGAGTTTGGAGCTGAGTGTGCAGACAATAGATGAGGAGTCTGAGGCAATTATCACGGAGGAAGGTGTGACATATTCCTTAGAAGTGGGTACCAGTGTTGACGAGGCCAGTCTGGAGCAAGCAGAATCATTTTTGTTTTTTCCTGTCTGACGTTTAGTAAAACCTTGGAGAGCAGAGGCACAGGGGGAAAGGAATAGACCGATAGGTTTTTCCAGCTGAAGGATAGAGCATCCACTTTCCAAGCTTTTTTGTGATGAATTCTTGTGCAGAATTTGTCTAACTGGCAGTTTTGGGGAGAAGCAAAAAGATCCATGTCTGGGCTCCCCCATTTTCGTGTCAACATGCTGAAGATTTGCAGATCCATTTTCCATTCGTGTGGGTCCATAAGATTTCTGCTTAGGTCTGCCAGAGTATTTTGCTTTCCTGGCAGGAATTGAGCTTGTAGATGTATTTGGTATGTCATGGCTGTGTTCCACAAGGCCATGGCTAGGCTGCAAAGGGGGTAGGAGTGGGTACCCCCCGCTTGTTTATGTACCATATAACTGTGGTATTGTCCATCTTTATCAGTAGTTGTCCTGGATGAAGGAAGTCCTTGAAGGCTGTCAGAGCATTCTGTACAGTTGGCATTTCTTTCTGGTTGATATGTAAGTGCATCTGAGTTGGGCTCCATTCGTCCTGAATGCATCTCCCTGCCAGATGGGCCCACCAAGCATAGTCTGATGCATCTGTAGTCAGGGCTTGGGTAGCAGGGGGTAGAGTGAATGACAGTTCCTTGTTTTGGTGACAGGCCTCTGCCCACCAAAGGCACTCCTGTTGCAGGTAAGGAATGAGAGGAATCATTGTTTCCAGGCTGTGACAATGTTGACTCCATAAGCTTTTTAGGTACCATTGAGGTTTCCTCATATGCAGTCTTGCATATGGAATTAGAATGCAGGATGCCATGAACCCCAAAAGCCTGCAGAATTTGTCTTGCAGATAGCTGGGTTTTGTGGCGACTTGAAGTATGTTATCAATTGAACTTGTTTGTCTGGCATGAGGTAAGCCATCTGGGCAGTTGTATTCAAGCTTGCACCCAGGAATTTAATTATTTGAGAGGGTACCAGTTGTGATTTCGTTTTGTTTATGGTGTACCCTAGGCATGTTAGAAGCCTTTTTACAAATGCCAGATGTTGAAGAGTGCCTTGTCCTCTGCCTGAATTAGACAATCATCCACATAAGAATAAATTTGAATGTTTCTTTGTCTGCAAAATGCAATCACTGGTGCCAGGCACTTTGTGAAGACCCTGGGCGCAGTAGACAAGCTAAAGGGCAGTGCAGAGAACTGGTAATGCAAATAGCCTGCTTTGAAGCGGAGGTATCTTCTGTAAGATTCCCTGATTGGGATATGCAGGTAAGCCTCAAGTCTAGAGTTACCAACCAGGCATTCTTGCCTAGCATAGGCAGTAGCTGTTATAGAGTCAGCATCTTGAATTGTGCAATGTCCAGGAAAGTATTTAGAATGGATAAGTCCAGAATTGGACGCCATGATTTGTCTTTTTCTGGGTACCACGAAAAGTCTGGAATAAAAGCCCTGTCCTTTTTCCTTTTCTGGTACTGGTTGAATAGCCCCCATATTCATGGGGGACGTGACTTGTTTCTGGGACTCTGCCCACTGATTTGGAGGCAGATTTGGCTATCCGTTTGGAGTTGGCAACGTGTGGAAATGAAATCCGTACCCCTGGGATACTATATTTAAGACCCACCTGTCCTGGGTAATTAGATGCCAATTTTGAGCATTAAGTGCTAGTTTTCCCCCCAAAGGGGCTGCCAAAAGATAAGTGCTTGGAAATGGCAGAGGAAAGTCACAGACTGTTTACCATAGGGTGGTGCTTTGCTACTTCCTGATTTGGAGGTGGAGGCACCCCATTGTTTTGTCCTGTAAGATCCTTGTGACTGAAACCTGGAGCCCTTGGAGTGTCTGGTTTTGACCTGAGCGGCTCTGTTGGGTACTGGAAAGGACCAGTTCTTAGTAGGCCAATACCTACTGAACCTGGGTGGCTGCACTTGCAAGAAATCTTTTACAGTTTGCATAGCTTTAGCATTGTCTTCCATCTTTTTCAAAACTTCTTCTGCCTTATTACCAAACAGACTGTCCTGCTATAAAGGAGCATCCAGCAATTTAGATTTAACATGACCAGGCAGATTTTGCTCCTTGAGCCAAGCATGCCTTCTCATTACAGATCCAGTTACGGCGGCCCTGCAAGAGGCCTCCAAGGAATCAGAACCACATTGCAAAGTATGCTTTCCAACTTGTTCAGCCGAATGCAATAAATCCTGTAACTATTTTCCACACAATCAGAAATCATTATTTTCTGTTTCAGTAAGCCCATTGACATGTTGATATTTAAGCATATGAAATTGACAGTTTAAAGCCCTGATTGCCAGGGTTGCAGACTTATAAACCTTCTTACCCCATCTATCCAGCGCCCTGGAGTCTCTATCAGAAGGGGTAGGATTTTTAGCAGTAGAAGCCTCAACACCCTTGGGACCCTGAGAAACTGTTTCAGGTCAGCAGTAGGATTTTTGAAAAGAAACTTGTGGGAGTCAGGAACCTTGTAATATATGTCTGGCTAACTAGGAGCCAGAGGCAGGGAGTCAGGAGCCATGCTTGATTCTGAGAAAACAATCAATGTCTAAAACTGGAGGTATAGCCAAAGGCCTATGATGAGGAAAAAAGAAAATTGTTAAGCCTCCTCTTAGATTCTGAGAAATCCTGACTCTCCCAATGAAAATGTTCCCTTAAGGTATGCAAAGTCTCTCCAAAAAAAAAAATCTTCAGGAGAAGCAGAAGGGATGGATTTCTTCTGCATCAGTGTCCTCATAAGGGGGAAGAGAAAATTCCTGATCAGAAGAGGAATCTGAAGAAATGGAAACCTGATCTGAAGATTCATAATCAGTGCCTTGCCTAGGCCTCTTAGCAGGAGGGGGGGTTGGGAACCCCTGATCAAGGTAACTAAATCCTCAGCCATTTTGATCATTTGTTTTTTAGGCATAGGGGCCTAAGCATGTGGCTCATGCGTTGGTTTTTTAGACACAGAAGTTGGTTTTGGCCTTGTTTTTGATGATGGCGTCGGTTTAATATACAAATCTTTACGCGTGAAAACACCCTCAGAAGCCGGTGCCTGCTCAGCAGCTCTGGACCCAGCCAAGGGAGAGACATCCACGGGTTCAAAACTTGGAGAATCTAGCGTCATACTGGACCCCCGAATGGGTCTCGGTAGAGGCCTGCGACTCAAAAGTAGTGGGCATCAGGGGCTGCGAAAGCACCTGAGTACTGGTGAACCAGCGACTGGCTTAGGAGAAGCTTCGGTTTTGGACCTTGACAGTCTCTTTTTCTTAGCGTTTTTTGTGAATTCTGGTAGTCTGACTGCTAACCGATGACATTTCAGGATAGTTAAATCTTGAACCAAAGTATTCAGAAGCAAAAATATACAGATGCTTTAGTGCGTTGGTTAAATTTAGCACAAAACCAACAGCAAGGCACGTTGTGGTCAGGGCCTAGGCAAGGAATACAGTACAAATGAAAATCCTTATGAGGTATTCGCTTCCCACAAGTAATACAATTATTAACTTTTACGGACATCGATAAGGAGCAAGAAAAATTTTCCCCAACGGGGTACTCAGCTTTAGTTTGAAGACTTCGGTTCTGAAACTCGAAAATGGAAAGTTCAGGAGTCTACCGACCGGCACTTGTGAACTGCTTCTGCTTCAGGCACCGTGCGGCAAGAAATTCTGATTAAAATGGCGTTGGCTGCATGTTTTATACCCTTGATGACCTGATGTCATGGAAGGGGAGACTGCAACTGACGCAGGACCCAAGACTTTGTTATTCAAGCCAATTGAGGGCAACCTGCCAGCAGATTACCCAAATGTAATGACTGCAACAGTGAAACAAAGATCATCAAGGGTGGCCCAAATATCCATAATGTTAGGTTGAAGACTGTTGTCACTAGGGGGGGTTCAGGACTGATCAAGGAGGAGCTCAGTGGATGGATATTTTTGCCTTTTTATTTTTGGTAATTTAATAGGTTTCAGCTCACTATCGGTATTTCTTTGATTCGGAAAGTACCAGGGATGCGGGCTAGACTAATGTGCTACAGCTGTAACTAAAGGGAAAAACTGTTGACTTAATCAGATATGGCACACAATTGCATGGCAGTGCACAATGCTGTGCGACACACAAACAAGCAGAAATCTACTCAAATGCAAGGGTTAAATACAAGTAGCTAAAAACTTGAAAACATTTTAAAAAGGTTCAAAAGGACCAATGAGGATGCCTATTCCAAGCCCCAGACCAACCACCCTTCACCAAACAGGTTACAATCAGCACAAAACTCTCACTAGAGTGCAGAAAGGCCCATTCAAATCCAAGATGGCCTGGAAAACGTGCTCAGAACAAGCAGCCATTACAAACGGACCCAGATGCAAATCTCTATCCGGACTATGCTACAGCTACTAGCTACCCTAGTTTCAGCAGGAACCACTACAGAATGTTTAACACAGCAGAAAAATGGCAGGGATACACTAAAAAAAAAAACATTTAAAACAGAAAATCAGCAAGAAGATTCTAAAGAAAGTACAGTTGTGTACACTTAGCATAAATGTAGATGTTAGAGTGTATTCACTGTTGCAGTCATCATATTTGGGTTATCTGCCTGCAGGTAGCCCTCAGCCGGCCTGAATACCAGAGTCTTCGGATTTCTGCATTGGATGCTGTCGCTTCTTCCTTGACGTCAGCTTGTCAGGGGTATAAAACATGCAGCAGATGCCATTACATCAGTTTTTCTTGCCCTAGATGTCAGGTGCCCCCACAATAGGAAGCTATTATATGGTATATTACACCTCCAGCAAAAAGCAAATACATATGATATAATATATGCCAAACAAGAAGGAAAGGTAGAAGCAAGAGAAGTCAGGGGGCTAGAGGGAGGGTAACCAGGACTGCAACAGTGAATACACTTGAACATCTACATTTATGGTAAGTGCACACAACTGTACTATGTTCTTCACGTTTCACTGTTGTATTCATCACATTTGGGTAGATTCTCAAAGCTAAAGCGAGGAGGAAGTTAAAGAGCATTAGGGCCAGCTATTAATCCCTGCAAGACTGCAGTGGCAAATCCAGCTCTGAATTTAAAAAAGATAGGCAAGTGGTAATGCTTGGTGAAGGTATGTACAGAGCGTAACAGCTTCTAGGATGTCCCTGGTAGGGACCCCTCTCAGAAATACCACAGAGGTAGATGCAGCCCTGGTGGAATGTGATCTTATCCCCTGTGGGGTAAGTTTTCCAAGGTGCTTGTAGCAGAAATTGATACAATGGGCTATCCATTCGGAAATGGTTTGCTTTGAAATAGCCTTGCCCTCTGCCCCAGCAGCAAAGCTAACTAGCAGCTGTTCAGATTTTCCGACAGGCTTATTCATGTCCAAATAGAATCGAAGTAGTCTGTGCACGTCCAGAGTGTGCAGCACTCACATTCCCCTTTGTTTTGTGGATTAGGGAAAAAGGTAGGTAAATGAATGGACTGATTTAGGGCCACAGAAGATACCACCTTGGGCATAAAGGAAAGATTAGTCCTGAGGGAAACCCTGTCCACATGGAACATAATGAAGGGTTGCACTGCCATGAGGGCCTGTATATCAGACACTCTTCTAGCTAAAGTAATGGCTAGAAGGAAGGCTGTTTTCCAAGAAAGGAATTTCAACACTGCTGTAAAAGCAGCTGGTTCAAAGGGGGGAAGAATGAGCTTTTCCAATACAAAGTTAAGGTCCTAGGCTGGAGTGGGAGCACTCCTGGGGGTCTTAAATTTTTTGCCCCTATAAGGAATTGCTTTAGCAAAGGGTGAGAGAAGAGGGGTGGCTCAGTATTATAATGTGCTGAAATGGCAGAGGTATGATTTTTAATTGACGAGAAGGATAGGCCCTCGTGGAGCATTTCTGTTAAGTACTGTAGAATATGAGGTAAGCTGGGCACCGCTGTGCCCATCCCCTGAGCTAGGCTCCAGGAACAGTATCTTTTCCACTTTTCAGCATAGGATTTTCTAGTACTAGGCCTCCTTGCCTCCAGAATGACATCCAGTACCTGCTTACTGAGGGATGCTAGGGGAGCGCTCAAGGAATTAGCTAGGCTACAAGGTTCAGGGTTTGAAGCTAAGTGTGCAGAATCTGGCCTTCCTGCTGGAACAGCAGGGACGGGGGTCTGCGGCAGGTGCCATGGTTGTAACAATGTCATACTGTGCAAGAGGGGGTACCAGCGCTGGCGTGGCCAGTCTGGTGCAATCAGTATTGTCCTTGGCTTGTCCTAGGACCTTCAAAAGGAGAGGCAGAGGGGGAAAGGCATAAACTGAGAGGCTTTCCCAGGTGAAGGACAGGGCATCCACTTTTCAAGCTCGCCTGTGGGGAGTTCGTGTGCAGAATTTGTGCAATTGGAAGTTTTGAAGGGAGGCAAACAGGTCTACCTCTGGAGTTCCCCATCTGTTCCTTATGAGTTTGAACATTTTGGGTTCTAGTTTCCATTCGTGTGGGTCCATGACATTTCTGCTTAGGTCGTCTGCCAGTGAATTTAGTTTGCCTGGCAGGAACTGAGCTTGCAGGTGTACTTGGTAGCTCAAGGCTGTATTCCACAGAGCCATGGCTAGTCTGCAGAGAGGATACGAGTGGGTTCCTCTCTGCTTGTTTATATACCACATAACTATGGTGTTGACTGTCTTTACCAATAGTTGCCCTGGAAGAATACAGTCTTTGAAGGCTGTTAGCATTCTGTACAGCTAACATTTCTTTTTGACTGATATGCAGGTGGATCTGTCTTTGTTTCCATCTGCCCTGCCATGTGAACCCCCCACACAGTCTGATGCGTCTGTTAGGGTTTGGGCGGCAGGGGGTAGAGTGAAAGGGAGTCCCTTGTTGTGGTAGCAGGCCTCTGCCCACCAAAGGAACTCTGTCTTCATACAAGGAATGATAGAAATCATTGTTTCCAGGTCCTGAGAATGTTGACACCATAGGCTTTTTAAACACCACTGGAGTTTCCTCATATGCAGTCTTGCATATGGGATTATTAAAATGCAAGAGGCCATGAATCCCAGGGCTTGCAGTATTTTTCTTGCAAATAGCTGGGGTTTTGTGGCCAATAGGTTTGAAGTAGGTTGTCAAACTTGTTTCTCCGGAGTGAGGAATGCCATCTGGGAAGGTGTGTTCAAGCTTGCTCCCAGGAATACAACCTGTTGGCAGGGTACTAGGTGAGATTTCTTTTTGTTGATGGTGTACCCCAGTGGGGTTAGAAGTTTCTTTATGAATGCCAAGTGTTGTAATAGCAAGTCCTGGCTTTCTGCCTGAATCAGACAATCATCCAGGTATGGGTATATTTGAATATATTTCTCTGCCTGCAAAATGCAATGGCTGGAGCTAGACACTTTGTGAATACCCTGGGCACAGTAGATAAGCCAAAGGTAAGTGCAGAGAACTGATAGAGCATGGAGCCTGCCCTGAAGCGTAGGTATTTCCTGCAAGATTCCCTTATTGGGACGTGGAGGTAAGCTTCCTTTAAGACTAGGGTTGCCAGCCAGGCATCCTTGGCTAGCATGCGGAGAAGCTGTTGCAGAGTGAGCATTTTGAATTTTGGAACTACCAGAAAGGTGTTGAGAATACAGAGGTCCAGGATGGGACGCCAGTTGTCTTTTCTGATTACCAGAAAAAGTCTTGAATAAAAACCTTGTCCCCTTTTTTCTGCTGAGACAGGTTGAATAGCCCTGAAATTTAGAAGAGACCAAACCTGCTGTTGGGCCTCTGCCCATTGGTTTGAGGGTAGGTCTGGCCAACCATTTGGGGTTGGTAATGTGTGGAAAAGCAATCTGTATCCTTGGGAAACTATGTTCAAAACCCATTTGTCCTGGGTAATGAGTTCCCAGTTTTTTGTATGCAGGGTGAGCTTTCCTCCTAAGGGAGCAGGTAGCTGAGCAGGGCTTGGAAGGGTTAAGGATAAGTCATTGTGATATTTTTCCCTAGGGGGATGGCTTACTACTCCCTGCTTTGGAAGTGGGAGCCCCCCCCCCCACACTGTTTAGGTCTGTGCGTAGCCTGATACTGTAATCTAGGTGGTCTGCTGTTCCTGGGTTTGGACTGAAGGCCTACAAGAGGCTGGAAAAGACCAGTTCTTGGAAGGTCAATGCCTTCTGAATCTGGGAGGCTGCACTTGTAGGAAATCTTTAACAGTTTGCATAGATGTAGCTTTTCCTCCATCCTTTTGAGGATGACTTCTGCTTTGTTGCCAAAAAGGCGGTCTTGGTTTAAGGGAACATCCAGTAATTTAGCTTTTACATGATCTCGCAAGTTTTGTTCCTTAAGCCAAGCATGCCTTCTAATTACAGACCCCATGAGAGCAGCCCTGCAAAATGCTTCTAAAGCGTCAAAACCACATTGCAAAGTAGGTTTACCGATTTGTTCTGCAGAATGCATTAAATCCTGTAATTCTTTATGTTCAGTACAGTCAGGAATCAACATCATTTTCTGTTTAAGTAGCTCCATAACATGCTGCTGTTACTTTAACATATGAAACTGGCAATTTAAAGCCCTAATGGCCAAAGTAGCAGAAGTGTATACCTTCTAACCCCATTTGTCTAAGGCTCTAGAATCTCTATCAAAAGGGGTACGATTTTTGGCAGCTGTAGCCTTAATGCCTTTTGGTCCTTGGGAAATGATCTCTGGATCCACAGAAGGATTCTTGAAGAGGAACTTGAGAGAGTCATGTACTCTGTACTACCGGTCAGGTTTTCTGGGAGCTGGAGGTAAAGTGTCTGGGGTAAGGCTAAATTCCAAGAAAGCATCATCTACAATGTCCAGAACAGGAGGGATAGCTAAAGGCCTGTGTTGAGGTAGTAGTAAGAATTCCCCAAGTCTCTTTTTGGAGTCAAAGTAATCTTGGCTTTCCCAGCAGAAATGCTCCCTAAGAGTGTGCAAGATTTCACCGAAAGAAAACTCCTCTGAAGGGGAAGCAGAGGGAATAGAATCCTCTGCATCAGAATCCTCATAAGTAGATAAGGGTAAATCCTGGTAAATCAGAAGGAGAAGAAATATTAGATTCCTGATTAGAAGGAAAATCAGTTCTAGGTCTCTTAGAGGGGGAAGACTGGCTTCCCCTAATTAAGGTAACAAGGTCTTAACAGCCATTCTAAGCATTTTTTTTTTTTTTTTAGGCATATGGGCCTGAGTCTGCGGTTTGGTCGTCTGTTTTCTAGGCGTGGTGCGAGTTTTTGGCCTGGATGAAAATGATGGTGTGTTTAATATAAATGTCTGTAGGCCTGAATACACCCACAGAAGCCGGTGCCTGCACAGCAGCTCCGGACCCATCCACGGTAGAGACATCTGCAGCTTCCATAGTCGAAGAAGCATCTTGCTGCATACTGGACTCTGAATGGTTCTCAGATGCCTGCAAATCTGAAGTAGCGGGTATCAGGGGGTGCGAAAGCACCTCACTGAGTACCGGCGGACTGGTGACTAGCTTAACGGAGGCGTCGTCGGCAGTTTTAGACCTATGCTATCTGTCATCATTACGTTTTTTTAGAATATTGGAAGTCTGATGGCTTGACAAAGCCATTTCGGAGAACACAGAATAAATACAAAAATAATTAGCTGCAAAAATAGCCAGACAACGAATAGTTCGGGCATTGAAAAAGGCACAAAACTGACTAGGGCTGTCGTGGTCTGGGCCTAAACAAGGGATGCAGTAGGAATGATTCTCTGAGGTATTTGCTTTCCACAGGTAAGGTGATTAACTTTTATGGACATCGGTTAGAGCAAGAAAAAAGATCCCCAAAATTTCAGGAGTCTGCCGACCGGCACTTGTGAACTGCTTCTGCTTCAGGCAGCGCACGGCAAGAAAGACTGATGTAATGGCGTCGGCTGCATGTTTTATACCCCTGATGACCTGATGTCGAAGAAGTGACAGCATCCGATGCAGAAATCCGAAGACTCTGCTATTCAGGCCGGCTGAGGGCTACCTGCAGCAGATAACCCAAATGTGATGACTGCAACAGTGAAACACAGAGAACATCATTTTAAACAGTGTAACAAATCAGTTACAACACTGCTTGGTGGGAAAACCAGAACAGATTACTTTGCAACATTGAAAAACACCAGCAAATACTTAAACAAGGAAAACAGCAATACAATTTTATTTAAAAGGCACAGTAAGACAGTGTTATGAGGAACTTTCTCATCATCTTAGCTATCTCTGCCTCAGACAAACTTCAGGGTGACCTAATGGAGGAGGACGACGGAGTGCAGCCTAGAAATTTTCTTGGGTGTCAACTACAGAAAGGGAAACTTCAGTCTGGATGACACCGGTTCAGGAGAAAACCTCAAACTATGGGGCTGAGAGAATGGAGACACTGAGTATAAGAGCCAAAAGCTTAGGCTCTGAGGTCTTAGTAACCCTTCTTGGGTGGCTCCAAAAGCCTAGGCTCCGAGGTCTTAGTAAGTCTTCTTGGATGGCTCGAAAGGAAGAAGCGTCTTTGGAGACTGGTCAGGACAGCATTTATGGTGCTCCTTCGGCTCCTTAGGTTTTTGTAAGAGTTTGAGCCCCTGATGTACAGGTACCTGAAGATGGAGCAGATGCTGGTAAGAGATCTTTTGCCTGTCACTAATGGCCCTAGAGTTAAAGGCTGCACAGATAGAACACAGTGTCCAAATGTGACAGGCCTAAGCAATGAACTCACTCCTTGTGGGCATCAGAATTGGGACTCTTATGCCCACAGGAAGTGCACTTCTTAAAACCAGTAGGCTTTTCGGCCATACTGGAAGAAAAAAGGATCATACCACTACAAACAAGTAGTTATTTAAAGACCAGAATAAACTAGTTTGTACTACAATTTTTTTTGTATACAAGGGGAGAGAAGAAAGAATACACCATCAATGGTAATAGAATGCTACCAAGTGAGGTAGTGAAAAAAAGGTCTACTAACTATGGTAGAAAAGATACTACAACAAAACTTGGTATAAGAGTAAGGGAGAACTATAATCCAACGGAAACATTTAAGACTAAGATAGATTAACAAAGTAGAAAAGATAAGCAAAATCATCATCATCTTTCAGCTGTTCCCGTTAGGGGTTGCCACAGCGCATCATCTGTTTCCATTTCTTCCTGTCCTCTGCATCTTGCTCTGTCACACCAACCACCTGCATGTCCTCTCACCACATCCATAAACCTTATCGTAGGCCTACCTCTTTTCCCGTTACCTGGTAGCTTCATCCTTGGCATCTTTTTCCCAATATACTCCGCATCCCTCCTCAGCACATGTCCAAACCAACGTAGTCTTGCCTCTCTGCCTTTGTCTCCAAACCTTCCAACCTGGGCTGACCCTCTAATATACTTCTTCCAAATCCTGTCCACCCTCATCACACCCAGTGCAAATCTTAACATCTTTGACTCTGCCTTTTTGTCAATGCCATTGTCTCCAACCCATATAACATAGCTGGTCTCACTACCCTCTTTGTAGACCTTCCCTTTCACTCTTACTGGTACTAGTCTGTCACAAATCACTCCTGACACTCTTCTCCACCCACTCCATCCTGCCTGTACTCTCTTCACCTCTCTTCCACACTTACCATTACTCTGAACTACTGATCCCAAGTATTTAAACTCATCCACCTTCACCACCTCTACTACTTGCATCCTCACCATTCCTCTATCATCCCTCTCATTCACACACATCTATTCCGTCTTAGCCCAGCTGACCTTCATTCCTCTTCTCTCTAGAGCACATCTCCATCTCTCCAAGGTCTCCTCCACCTGTTCCCTACTCTCACTACAGATCACAATGTTATCTGCAAACACAGTCCACGGGAACTCCTGTCTGACCTTGTCTGTTAACCTGTTTATCACCATTGCAAATAAGAAAGGGCTTAGAGCTGATCCTTGATGTAATTCCACTTCCACCTTAAACGCATCCGTCACTCCCACCGCAGACCTCACCACTGTCACTACCCTCGTACATATCCTGTACCACTCTTACATACATCTCTGACATTCCCGACTTCCTCATACAATACCACAACTCCTCTCTAGGCACCCTGTCATATGCTTTCTCTAAGTCTACAAAAACAAAATGCAACTCCTTCTGACCTTCTCTGTACTTCTCCATCAACACTCTCAGAGCAAATATCGCATCTGTAGTGCTCTTTCCCAGCATGAAACCATACTGCTTATCACTAATCATCACGTCCCTTCTTAACCTAGCTTCCACTACTCTTTCCCATAACTTTATGCTGTGACTGATCAATTTAATCCCTCTGTAGTTACTGCAGCTCTGAACATCACCATTATTCATAAAAATCAGTACAAGAACACTTCCTCCATTCCTCAGGCATCCTCTCACTTTCCAGGATTTCATTAAACAATCTGGTTAAAAACTCCACTGCCATTTTACCTAAACACCTCCATGCTTCCACAGGTATGTCATCTGGACCAACAGCCTTTCCATTCTTCATCCTCTTCATAGCTATCCTTACTTCCTCCTTGCCAATTCATTGCACTTCCTGATTCACTATCCCCACATCATCCAACCTTCTCTCCCTCTCATTCTCTTCATTCATCAACCCCTCGAAGTACTCTTTCCATCTCCTCAACACACTCCTCGCTTGTATGTTTCCCTCATTATCCTTTATCACCTTTACCTGCTGCACATCTTTCCTAGCAGCCACTGGGGATGCACAAGCCAGTACATTTCTTTGCGCCAGTCCCAAACCCGGATAAACTGAGAGGGTTGTGTCAGGAAGGGCACCTGGCGTAAAGCTGCACCAAATCATTCATGCGGACAGCAGTAAATATTTAGAAAAGATTAGCAAAATATGCTTATAAATACACTCACAAAATCCTTAGAGCTTAAGAGGATGCAATCCCATCCAAAACTGAAGAGCGGCAAACAAGATCTGGAGTACTGCAGTGCTCAGGGGCATTATGGGTAAGACAGGACCTCGAGAGTCGCATTCTAGAATCCATAGAAGATGGACAAGTGTGATCCAAAGGCTGGATCCGAACTCGCACATTGAGGAAAAAATGAAAATGACAACATCAAATCCTATTCTATTCATCACCAGAGATAAAGACTTAACATTTCCACTTGACAATCTATGCCTCACCAATAATGTCCCACACATGGAAAACGGCCCCAATATAAACTACTTTATTGCACTTCACAGCTGCAAGAACTCTCATCTTCGAACTATATGTAAATTACTTGGAAAAAAAAAACATTTACACATAATTAACTGAATACATTCAGCAGTACCACCTCCTCTCATTAAAGCAACATGGCTTCTGGAAAGGGGAAAGCACCATGACAGTCATCTGGAAGTTAACTGATGACATTCTATTAAACAATGACAAAGACAACCCTCTCAGGCTTTCTTCACTGACCTCAGCAAGTCATATGACCTTGTTTTCATCTTTCCCATAGAAAAACTAACATAAATAGACATCAACTCTGACTTATTACCATGGTTTAAACATGCCCTCTCTAAAATGCTGTGTTAAGGTCAAAAATAACTCCAAGCAACACAATTTAGCAAAGCTGAATAATTTCCTTTAATGCAAAGAACTAAAGTACATAGGAGACTAAGCAGTGAAGGTCTTGTCTCCTCAAACGCAGGAAATTACACTCATAACTATGCCTAAGAAGAATGTTTTGTGGCTATTGAACTATACACACTGACCAATTAAAATGGAGCACCTCTGTATTATTCTGCTTACTAAGAATCTGCTGACCCCTTATCTGTGCCTTTCCATATTAAAACACAAGTTCCAATCTTCGACGTTTGAACTTTCTATGCTGGCAGGAAATACAGACAAGATGGGTTCCAAAAATGGAAAATACTATATATAAACATTTTTCTCCACATTTACACTTCTCCCCTCAGATATTTGACAAAAAAATTACAAGTCCATTCACAGATAAAGAATCGTCCTTCACAAGCAAACTAGTGACCCCCAGCATTCGATTCTTGTCCCTTCTCTTTTTCTGTCCTTATTAAACTACTTTATGACTGCTCACATCCCACTGTTTTATATGCAGATCCTCAACTACACATCTAACTCAAGCCTTACACACATGCAGTCCCAATTTCAGACCTTTACTTTCTCCACAATTAGATTAACCAGAAACTATTTCATAACCCTCCAAAACCATGCTGTTCAGAACCCACAAAAGGTTGTCCCATGACTCCAACATCCATATTACTGAATACATCAATAATCTAAATTGCAACATAGAAACTACCACCTTTTTCAAATACCTCCATATCTAGTTAGACTAAACCCTAAATGTTGAACTACACATTAAAAAATAGAAAAAAAGTAGACTCCATCCTCTTCTGGGAAAACAAAAAGAAAGTACAGTTTTGTACCTACCATAAATGTAGATGTCCGATAGGAATGCATCTGCAGTCCTTACAAATGGGTTGTCCTGTCGTCAGGCAGCCCTTCGGTCGGCCGGATTCCAAAGTCTGGGTCTGGCTTCGGCTGGTGTCACGCTTCACCCGACGTCATAGCTGCAGTTCTTCGGGTATAAAGGCATCAGCCGACGCCATTTTCCTCAGTGTTTCTTGCCCCAGATGCCAGGTGCCCTCTTGGATGGCTAAATTTGGATAAATGCCAATGTTTCCAAATAGTAGAGAGCAAACACATAAAATAAGCATGTATGTACATATATACAAACAAATACACCATAATAGATCCCCCCCAAGCTAGCTGAAGGATGGCAAATACCCTAGGAGTACCACAGAGGGGAAGGTGGGTGGGTAATCCTGACTGCAGATGCATTCCTATCGGACATCTACATTTATGGTAGGTACAAAACTGTACTATGTCCTTCAAGGATGCATCTGCAGTCCTTACAAATGGGTAGAATACCATAGCTAAACTAGGCGAGGAGGAAAAAGGAAAGATTATGGTGTAGTTAGGATCCCTTGCAAAACAGCAGTGGCAAAACCTGCTCGGGATCTAGAGTATAAAGGTAAATTGTAATGCTTGGCAAATGTATGCACGGAGGTCCAAGTAGCAGCCTCTATAATGTCCTTGGTAGCCACTCCTCATAAGAAAGCTGTGGTAGTGGCTGTAGCCCTTGTGGAGTGAGGCCTGATGTTCTCTGGAGTTTTCTTTCCATGGTAGGAGTAACAAAATCTAATGCAATTTCCTATCCATTTGGAGATTGTCTGCTTTGAAATTGGTTTTCCTTCCTTTCCTGTTGCATATGCTACCAGAAGCTGGTCAGTTTTTCTATTGGACTTAGTCCTGTCCAGGTAGTAGCGTAATTGTCTATGTACATCCAAGGTATGCAACAGTCTTTCTCCCTGTTCTGAGGGTTGGGAAGAATGTAGGTAGGTGGATAGCCTGATTTAAAGACACTCTGGATACCACCTTAGGCATAAATGTAGGATTTGTTCTCATGGACACTATCTTGATGGAAGATCAGGAAGGGTTGCACTGCCATTAATGCCTGTAGTTCAGAGACCCTTCTTGCTGAGGTGATTGCCAGCAGGAAAGCAGTCTTCCAGGATAAGTATTGTAATTCTGCTGTTGCTGCTGGTTCGAATGGGGGAAGTGTCAATTTTTCTAGCACAAAATTCAAGTCCCATGCTGGCAATGGTGGTTTCCTGGGAGGTTTTACATTTTTAATTCCTCTCAGAAAGTGTCTGAGCAGAGGATGCGAGAAGACAGGGGTATCCAAGCTGTATTCTGCTGAAATGTCTGATGCATGTATCTTGATGGAAGAATAGGACAGGCCTGTATGGAAGAGCTCTGCCAAGTACTCCAGGATGTTGGCTATATTTGCCAGTGCCACATCTTCTCCCTTTGCAGTACTCCAAATGAGATATCTTTTCCATTTTGCTGCATAATTCTTTCTTGTTGAAGGTCTACGAGCCTCAAGGATTATTTCCTTAACCCTTTGGGATAAATTTGGGTTAACTGTTCTTATGTAATGTTCCAGGCAGTTAGCTGCAGAGTTTTCAGGTTTGGATGCAGGATGTTGTAGTTGTTCTGTGTTAACAGCAATGGGATCAGAGGTAGTGGCCATATTTGTTCCCGAGACATGCTCCTCAGCAATGGGTACCAGTGTTGCCTTGGCCAGTCTGGAGCTATCAGAATGATCCGTGGATGTTCCTCTTTGATCTTCAAAAGCACCTTGTGCATCAAAGGAAGTGGTGGAAATGCGTATGCTGTCAGGTTCTTCCAACTGAAAGATAGGGAGTCCACCTTCCAAGCAAGTGGGTGGTACGTCCTTGTGCAGAATCTCTTTAGTTGGTGATTGAGTGGGGATGCAAATAAGTCTATTTGTGGTAATCCCCATTCTCTTGTGATGGCTTTGAAGATGTCCGGATGCAGCATCCATTCGTGGGCATCCGTTGTAGTTCTGCTTAGTATGTCTGCTAGAATGTTTTCTTTTCCCGGTACAAAAATTGCTTGTAACTGAATGTTGTAGCTCAGAGCCACATTCCATAGGTCCAGTGCCAGCCGGCATAGAGGGTATGAATGTGTGCCTCCCTGTTTGTTGATGTACCACATAACTGTGGTGTTGTCTGTCCTTATCATCAACTGACCTTCTTGGAGAAATGGTCTGAATGACTGGATTGCCAATTTTACTGCCAGCATTTCCTTTAGATTTATGTGCAGGCGCAGCTGGTCTTGAGTCCATAAGCCATGTATGCACTTGTCCAGCATGTGAGCCCCCCAACCGAGGTCTGATGCATCTGTCGTGATGGTTTGGCTTGGTTGACTGTTGCAGAAGGGCAATCCTGTGTTTGATTGACAGGCCTGAGCCCACCATAGGAACTCTTGCTTCAGGCATGGGATTATTGGAATTTTCGTTTCTAGGCTGTGCTTGTGTTGAGACCACAAATTCTTTAGGTACCACTGTAGCTTTCTCATATGCAGCCTGGCATGAGGGACCAGAATTATGCAGGATGCCATGAAGCCTAGGGCTTGCAGTACTTTCCTTGCAGTTAGATGGTTCTGCTTTGTTAATGCCAAGAAGTAGAGAGGTAGTTGCTCTTTCTTTTCTGCAGTTAGGGATGCCATTTGCTTTGATGTGTCCAGCTCTGCACCCAGAAAGGTTATTCTTTGGGATGGAATCAGCCTTGACTTTTTTATATTGACTGTGTATCCCAGGGCTTGCAGCAGGTAAATGACTCTTTGTAAGTCTTCTGTTAGCTTGCTTTTGTTGTCCGCTTGTATCAGGCAGTCGTCCAGGTAGGGGTAAATCTGGATTCCCTGAAGTCTGCAATATGCAATTACTGATGCCAGGCATTTCGTGAACACTCTGGGCGCAGTAGATGAGCCAAAGGGCAATGCTGAGAATTGATAATGCTCTGATCCTGCAAGAAACCTGAGGTATCTTCTGCAATTTGGTCGTATGGGGACGTGCAGGTATGCCTCCTTGAGATCTAGAGTTACCAGCCAAGACTCCTTGCCCAGCATGGGAAGGAGCTGCTGTAGGGTCAGCATTTTGAATTTTGGAACTATGAGGAATGTTTAAAACGGACAGGTCCAGAATAGGCCGCCATTTGCCCTCTTTTCTTGGTACCAGGAAGAGTCTGGAGTAAAATCCCTTTCCTTGTTCCATAGATGGTACTTATTCCACAGCTCTCATTCTTAATAATTGAGATATTTGCTTTAGAGCTTCTGCCCTTTGAGTAGGTGGTAGGTTTGGCATTCCTCTCTTTGCTGGTAGAGTATGGAAATGGAACCTGTAGCCTTGGTCTATAGTTTGCAAAATCCATTTTTCCCTTGTGATGCAATGCCAGTTTTTTGAAAATAATGTCAGCTTTCCGCCTAAGGGTGCTTCCAGTTGTTCCCTGGTAGGCGGTGCCACAGCCAAGTCACTGATTGTGGTGTTGCAGTGGTGGTGGCTGCATCTGTGCCTCACTGGTTGTTACCTTGCCACTGGCGTCCCCTGTAGGCACCCCTGGATTGGTTTCTGCCTCTTGAACGCCTATTCCTGCCTCTCTGTGTCTTAGAGGAGTCCGGAAAGGACCAATTCTTGGAGGGCCAGTTCCTGCTAAACCTTGGAGGTTGAACCTGTAAGAAATCTTTCACCGTTTGTACAGATTTCGCCTTCTCTTCCATCTTTTTTAGTACCTGCTGTGCAGGGGATCCAAATAAATTGACTTTGTCCATGGGAGCATCTAAAAGCTTTGATTTGACATGGTCAGGTAATGCCTGCTCTTTCAACCATGCATGTCTCCTGATAACTGTACCAGTCATGGCTGATCTAAAGGAAGCCTCCAGTGCATCATAGCCACATTTTAAAGAATGGTTACTAACCTGCTGTATGTTATGTACCATTTCCTGAACATATTTCTTATCTAGAGATTCTTCAGAGGACAGTTTTTTAGTTAACTGGTCTAGCATAAACTCTTGATATTGAATCATATGAAATTGGCAGTTCAAAGCCCTAGCTAACAAAGTAGCAGAGGTGTAAACTTTTTTACCCCAACGCTCTAAGGACCTGGATTCCCTTTCAGAGGGGAGGGGGTTTTTAGCAGATGCAGTTGCTACAGCTTTAGGGCCCTGGGAGATAGTCTCTGGATCAGCAAAAGGAGCCTTATATAAATGGTGATGAGTGTCCGGGACCCTGTAGAACCTATCGGGTTTAGCAGGGGCCGGAGGTAATGAATCAGGGGCAGTGCAAGCATCATTAAATGCATCATCTACAACAGAAAGAACTGGAGGTATAGCTAAAGGCCTATGTTGTGGCAAATGTAGAAAGGTTCTAAGCCTTTTTCTGGAGTCTGAGAAATCTTGGCCCTGCCACTGAAATTGTTCCCTCATAGCATGCAAGGTTTCCCCAAAGGAAAATTCCTCAGGTGGAGAGGCTGAAGGAATGGACTCTTCACCATCAGAGTCTTCGTAAGGAGAATAAGGAGCCTCAGGAGGGTCTGTATGATCTAAGTCATCAGAGGAATCATCTGTGGATACAGGCTCTGGGGGCTCTGCTCTAGGCCTTTTCTCTGGAGGTGGAGGAGAGGTCCTGTCTGGATGAGGTTAGGAGCCACGAAATAAAGAAATGAGATCCTCAGCCAAAGTAAGCATATGGGAACTGGTGCTGGGCCTGTGAGAGGGGGGCTTAACAGGCACCTTTTTGTAGCTTTAGCTGCTTTAGCCCTGGCAAAGGCCTTAATAGACATGGCTGCAGGAGGCCTAGCAGCTCCACGTGCAGGGGTTGAAACATCCAAGGGAATAGTGTCAGATAATTCCTGAGAAACCACAACTGCAGGTTGGATTTCAGAAGCCGATTCCACCAGGTTAGAAGAGGCCTCGGTAGAAGGCATGTTTTCGGCTGGGGGAAGAACCGCTTGCTCGGTTTCAGCTGAAACAGAGACACTCGCGGTTGGCTTAACCGCGGTTTCATCCGAAACCGCGGACCGCGAGTGTCGGTCCTTTTCCCTGCGTTTTTTGGTTATTTGTGAAGTCGGAGGATCCGACGGCATGATATAAGCAAAATCAGAGCCGAAAAACTGTTCTGCAAACTCCGACCGGCGTCTAAGCGTCCGTCGGTTAAAAGAAGCACAGGCTAGACAAGCTGCTACGTCGTGGTCTGGGCCTAAACAAGGTAAGCAGTAAGAGTGGAAATCTTTATGAGGTATTTGTTTCCCACAAGTTAAACAGTTATTCACTTTTTCTGACATCGGCTGAGGCAAGAAAGAGTCCCCAACGGGGTACTTAGCTTTTTAGAAGTCTTCGAAGTAGTATTCGGTAGTAGTAATCTCTGGATCTGACCGACCGGCACTTGCGAACAAGCTTCTGCTTCGGGCGCCACGCGGCAAGAAAGACTGAGGAAAATGGTGTCGGCTGATGCCTTTATACCCGAAGAACTGCAGCTATGATGTCGGGTGAAGCGCGACACCAGCCGAAGCCAGACCCAGACTTTGGAATCCGGCCGACCGAAGGGCTGCCTGACGACAGGACAACCCATTTGTAAGGACTGCAGATGCATCCTTGAAGGACATCAGTTGTGTACCTACCACAAATGTAGATGTTAGAGTGTATTCACTGTTTCAGTCATTACACTTGTGTTTTCCTGCTGGCAGGCTACCCGCAGTCGGCCTGAATTCCAAAGTCCTGGTCTGGCGTTAATTGCTGTCACCTCTACCCTGACTGACGTCAGTCCGCCAGGGGAATATAAGATGCAGCTGACGCCATTTTCTTCAGTTTTTCTTGCCCCAGATGTCAGGTGCCCCCAATAAGGTAGGGAATACATAATGCTTATAAAAACACAGTGAAATAAAAAATACCTTCATCTACAAGCAAATACACCACATAGGTTGTATAGGATAGAGAAGTATAGGTAAGCCCCAGCAAGGAAAGGGGGATGGAGGGTGGGTAATCTGGACTGCAACAGTGAATACACTCAAACATCTACATTTATGGTAGGTACACAACTGTACTATGTTCATCGTGTTTCACTGTTGCAGTCATTACACTTGGGTTGAATCCCAAAGCTGAGGTAGGGCGGCTGGGTCTAAATAGGATTAGGAGTGGCTATGAGGCCCTGCAGAACTGCAGTGGCAAAGCCTGCTCTAGATTTAGAGTAAAGAGGTAAGTGATAACGCTTGGTAAAAGTGTGCACTGAACTCAAAGTTGCAGCCTCCAAAATTTCCTTGGTTGGTACTTCTCTGAGAAAGGCTGAAGTGGCTGCTGCCCTGGTAGAATTTAGCCTAATATTCTTAGGTGCTGACTTGCCATGCTGTGCATAGCAGAAATTAATGCAGTGTCCTATCCATTTTTAAATAGTCTGCTTTGAGGTAGCCTTTCCTTGTGATCCTGCAGCATATGCTACAAACAGTTGCTCAGTTTTTCTGAAAGCTTTTGTTTTATCCAAGTAGAAGCGTAGCTGCCTGTGTATGTCCAAAGAGTGCAGAACTCTCTCCCCTTTATTCTGGGGATTTGGATAAAATGTTGGCAAATGAATGGTTTGGTTAAGAGCCACACTGGATACTACCTTTGGCATAAATGTTGGGTTTGTCCTTAAAGAAACCCTGTCCGGATGAAAAATGATAAAAGGTTCCACTGCCATTAATGCCTGTAACGGAGACTCTTCTTGCTGGAGTTATTGCTAGGAGCAGAGCAGTTTTCCATAAGAATTTTATATCAGCTGTATTGTCTGGCTCAAAAGGAGGCAGTGTCAGCTTTTCCAAGACAAAGTTGTGGTACCATGTAGGTATCGGTGCTCTCCTTGGGGGGGCTTATGTTTTTTGCTCCTCTGAGGTACTGTCTTAGCAGTGGATGTGAGAAAATAGGAGGTTCCGTATTGTAATGAGCTGAAATAGCAGAGGCATGGATCTCAATTGATGTGAAGGACAGACCTTTATCCAGCATCTCAGCTAGGTATTGTAAAATCTGAGGAATATTTGGAACAAGTGGTTCAAGTCCTTGTGCCTGGTTCCAAGCACAGAATCTCTTCCATTTTTCTGCATAAGATTTCCTGGTGTTGGGCCTCCCGGCTTCCAAAATGACATCCATAACAGCTTTAGAGAGAGGAGTGCTCGGAGTGGCTGTATTACTTGCCATGCAGCCACATTTAAGGTTCTGAGTTGGCTGTGCAGGATCCGATTGTTTTGTTGAGTCAGAAGATTTGAGGTAAAGTCCAGGCTGGGCCTTGAGACAAGCTCTTTAGGATTGGGTACCAGTGCTGGCGTGGCCAGTCTGGGGCAATCAGAATCATTTTTGGCTTCTCTTGTCTGACTTTTAGGAGTACCTTGGGAAGGAGAGGCAGTGGTGGAAAGGCATAAACTGTTAGGGTTTTCCAGCTGAATGACAGAGCATCCACTTTCCATGCTTGTGAGTGATAAGTCCTTGTGCAGAATCTTTGTAGTTGGCAGTTGTGAGGGAAGGCAAAAAGATGTCTGGGTATCCCCATTTCCTTGTTATCATGCTGAAGACCTGTGGATCTAGTTTCCACTTGTAAGGGTCCATGAGGTTTCTGCTTAGTTCGTCTGCCAGAGTATTTTTCTTTCCTGGCAGGAATTGTGCCTGCAGATGTACTGGATAGATCAGTGCTGTGTTCCACAAAGTCATGGCTTGCCTGCAGAAGGGATAGGAATGTGTGCCGCCTTGCTTATGTACCACATAACTGTAGTATTGTCCATCTTTAGCAATAGTTGTCCTGTATGTAGGAGATCCTTGAAGGCTGTCGGAGCATTCTGTACAGCTAGCATCTTTTGGATTGATATGAAGATGCATTTGGTTCGCAGGCCACGTGCCCTGAACACATTTTCCTGCCATGTGTGCCCCCCAGGCATAATCCGATGCATCTGTTGTTAGTGTCTGCCTGGCTGTGGGTAAAGTGAAAGGCTGTCCCTTGTTGTGGTGACAGGCCAGTGCCCACCATCGAAACTCCTGTTGCAGGCATGGAATAAGAGTTTTTATTGTTTCCAGGCTGTGGCAATGTGGAGTCCAAACACTTTTTAGATGCCATTGTAGCTTCCTCATATGCAGTCTTGCATAAGGAATTAGCAGGATGTCATGAAGCCCAAAGCCTGCAGAATTTTTCTTGCAGGTAGCTGGGTCTTTGCTGCCATCATTTGAAAGTAATGAGTCAGTTGCCTTTGCTTGTCTGGCATGAGATAAGCCATCTGGGCAGTTGTATTTAAGCTTGCACCCAGGAATATTATCTCTTGAGGGCACTAGTTTTGATTTCTTTTCGTTTACTGTGTACCCTAGGCAAATTAGTAATCTTTTTACAAACGCCAGATGCTTTAGAAGAATGTCCTTGCTCTCTGCTTGGATAAGGCAGTTGTCCAAGTAGGGATATATCTGAATTCCTTTTTGTCTGCAAAAAAGCAATTACTGGTGCCAGGCCTTTTGTGAAGACCCTGGGCGCAGTAGATAAGACAAAGGGCAGTGCAGAGAATTGATAATGCATTGAACCAGCTATAAATCTGAGGTATCTTCTGCAAGTTTGTCTGATTGGGACATGCAGGTATGCCTCCTTGAGGTCCAAAGTAACTAGCCAAGCCTTCTTGCCCAGCATGGGTAGAAGCTGCTGCAGTGTCAACATTTTGAATTTTAGAACGTCCATGAAAGTATTTAGAGTAGACCGGTCCAGTATTGGTCTCCAAGTGTTGTCCTTTCTGGGTACCAAGAAAAGTCTCGAGTAAAACCCTTGCCCCTGCTCTTCCTGTGGTACTTTTTGAATAGCCCTCATATCCATGAGAGCAGACATTTGATTTTGTGCCTCTGCCCATTGATTGTGTGGCTGGTCTGGCACACCTTTTGGCCTTGGTAGGGTGTGAATGTGGAACCTGTAACCCTGAGAAACAATATTCAGTAACCATTTGTCCTGGGTGATCGTGTGCCAATTTTGTGAGAAAAGTGCTAGTTTTCCCCCTAAGGGTGCTGCCAAAAGGTAAGTGTTTGGCATAGGTAGAGGAAAGTCATTGGGACTGTTTCCTATAAGGTTGTGATTTGTTTTCTCCGCCTTTGGGGGCTGAAGCACCCTACTGTTTATGTCTGTATGAGCCTTGGGGCTGAGATCTGCCTCTTGGGCATCTGTATTTGCCTCTGTGGCCTGCCTGACACTGGAAAGGACCAATTTTTTGAAGGCCAGTTCCTGCTACATCTGGGTGGCTGAACCTGTAAGAAATCCTTTACTGTCTGCATTGATTTTGCTTTACCCTCCATTTTCTTTAACACCTCTTCTGCCTTAACACCAAACAAAGTATCATGCTGTAATGGAGCATCCAATAATTTTGCTTTAACATTATTAGGTAAACTTTGTTCTTTTAACCAAGCATGCCTTCGAATGACAGAACCTGTAACTGCGGCTCTGCAAGTAGCCTCTAATGAATCAAAACCACATTGCAAAGTATGCTTTCCCACTTGTTCAGCTGCATGCAATAAAATCCTGCATTTCCTTATTTTCAGGACATTCTGAGCTTGTAAGCATTTTCTGTTTTAGCAAAGACATTAGGTATTGTTGATATTTAAGCATGTGAAACTGGCAGTTTAAAGCCCTTACAGCTAAAGTAGCAGAGGTGTAAACTTTTTCCCCATCTATCCAGTGCTCTAGAATCCCTATCAGAGGGGACACAGTTTTTTTGCAATGGAAGCCTTGTCCCCTTTGGGACCCTGAGAAATTGTTTCTGGGTCAGCAGCAGGGTTGTTATAAAGAAATTTATGAGAATCTGGGACCATGTAGTGCCTATCTGGCTAGACTGGTGCAGGGGGTAAAGAATCAGAAGACAAACTGGATTCAGAAAAAACAAACAATATCTAGTACAGGGGGGATAATAGCAAGGGGCCTGTGCTGAGGCAGTAAAAAAGTCCCTGAGCCTTTTCTTGGATTCTGAATAATCCTGGCTCTCCCAATGGAAATGCTCCCTCATGGTGTGCAAGGTTTCCCCAAAAGAGTAATCCCTCAGGAGGAGAGGCTGAAGGGATAGATTCTTCAGCGTCAGAGTCCTCATAGAGAGGAAGAGAAAATCCCTGTTATCAGGAGGGGGATGGGAACCCCTGATCAAAGTAATTAGGTCCTCGGCCATTTTAAGCATCGGTTTCTTTGGTATGGATGACTGTCCAGGAGAATGCTGTACTTGTTTCTTTGTCTTTAATGTTGTTTTAGACTTTGCCTTGGCTGCTGAAGTGGTCTCGATAGTAAGCTGTGTAGGTCTGAAAACACCCTCAGAAGCAGATGCCTGCTCAGTGATTCCGGACCCATCTGAGAGAATAGTTTCCGTAGGCCCAATACCTTGAGTTTCCAGAGGCCTAGTTGTCTCCACATGGGAGTCAGAGGTGGCCTGTGGCTCTGAGGTAGCGGGTGTCAGAGGCTGCAAAAGCACCTCACTGAGAACTGGCGAACCTGCGACTGGCTTAGAAGAGGCTTCATAGTCAATTTTGGACCTCGGATGCCTGTCCTTTTCTTTGTCCTTGCGCTTTTTATGAATTACAGTTGTTCCAATGGCATTATATAGTTAAACCTTCGGCCAAAGTAATGTAAAGCAAAATTCAGACGCTTAATAGTGCGTTAGTTGAATCTAGCACAAAACCGACAACTAGCAATGTCGCGGTCAGGGCCTAGGCAAGGAATACAGTAAGAGTGAAAATCCTTGAGGTATTTGCTTCCCACAAGAAATACAATTGTTAACTTTTACTGACATCGGTCTGGATCAAGAAAAAAAAGTTTCCCCAACAGGGTACTTAGCTTTATTGAAGACTTCGGATTTGAAATTCAATTTCAGAAATCTCAGGAGTCGGCCGACCGGCACTTGCAAACCGCTTTTGCTTCGGGCACCACGCGGCAAGAAAGACTGAAGATGGCGTCGGCTGCATCTTGTATACCCCTGGCGCACTGACGTCAGGGAAGAGGCGACAGCAACTGACGCCGGACCAGGACTTTGGAATTCCGGCCGACTGCGGGTAAGCCTGCCAGCAGGATAACCCAAGTGTAATGACTGCAACAGTGAAACACGAACATTCGCTCCCTCTTCCAGCACATCAGCCAGGATAGCCACAGGAAAAGGTGGTCTGCTATCTCAACTAAAACACAGACTCTTTATTGCTTCAGCTGCCAAAATGAACTCTGAAGCTTCTACTACCAATTTGGAACAGACAAAACATGCCTACTCCACTTCTGCACTCCACACCTTGGCAATCACTCCACTCCCACCTCAGAGATATCACCTAATTAACCCCAGAAGAGACTGTGTGCACATGCAGTAGTGAAGAGAGCTATCCTTGGCACCAGCATCAATTATGAGGTGTGCATACCTCTCGCACAAGAAATCTGGACAAAACCACAAATAATGGGGGTGGACAAAGAACCAAAAAAATAGGGACGGATTTTAAATATTGCTCTTATAAACTTAGAAAATTGCTAAAATAAGGTTTCCATTAGCATCTATTTTCTGAGGATATGAAGTCTAACTCTAATGTATACCATTATTTAACGACTTCAATCCCCAGTGCCTTGCCAGAAAACTATACATTTATGAGAATGGGACCAAACATATGAGCCAAAAATTTGGACAGTTGAGAGGTATGCTCCCTTGAGTTTTAGCTCAAGATATATGGATAAACCTAAAATAAATGGGGGGCATATTTTACTTGATTAGGGTTTGAGTTGACATGGATTTTCTGAAACAAAGGTGTGAGTGAGAGAGATAGACTACTGGCCACAGCAGTAGAGGTTTGCATACCTCTGGACCTTTCAGCTTAAGAAACCTGGATAAAGCCTAAAATAAAGACCGAACAGAGACACAAAAATAGGAACAGATTTTAATTATTGCTCTTATAAAATTACAAACATGCTTAAAGAAATGGATTTTTTAGCATGAATTTTCTGAAGAAAATAATACTCTGAATCTCAAATGTATGCCACTATTTAATAACTTAATTCTCCAATAATTTGCAACAAACCAAATGTTTTAGGAGTAAGGGACCAAAAACTAAATACCTGCACATTTTTAAGTGTTATATTTTGGATGAAAAAGGTTTCCTCCACAGTACCATTAACATACTACAGCAAGTTTGAAACACTAGGCGGAGGATCTATTTTTCATAAAAAATATTTAAAAAATAATACAGTACTTAAAAAAAAAAAATAAATAAGTAAAACAGTTTTACAGAGAGCTCACTCTAAGCGCAATAATGCCCTCCAGAGTGTGTGTGTGTTAATGTGTAATTAACGTCCTTCCAGGGGTGTAGCCTCAACACCCTTGGGAGGGGGTTAATTGCACATTAACATATACCCTTGTCAGGCATTATTGCTCGCTTCATTGCCCTTAAAATGGCTGGAGAGTCTTTCTCTGCAACACTTCTCTGTAATGAGCCCTCAAATCCTCGTAGAGCAGTGAATGGAGCTTAGCTTCTGCATCACCAGCAGCATAAAATGTAACCACTCCCCACAAGAAGATGAAACCTAAAATTCCCACTTCTGAACAGCATCACTTCATTACAAAAGGTTTCACTCTTTTGCCTCGTTTCAGTGGAATTATCATCACATCAGATTATTGCTTTTCATAGGTTGGTACTAGGCTATAGACCCTAGGGCCTATACAAGCCTAGCCATAACAATTCCCTGGCTGTTTCTTCCCACACTGTTAACTTCCCTGGACCCCTGTCAAGCAGGGCTTTACTTCTTTTACAGCAGTCCACACTTAAGAAAATCCTTTAAGTCCATGGATACAGAAATGAACTAACAGATTTAGGAAACGTCATCTATTGTAACCATGGAAGAAAACCTCTGTAGGCTCTTAATTCCTCTCTCTCCTCAGCAGACCAGTTCAATGCACCAAAACATCTATTGTGAACTTCACACAAGTCAATTTCCTCAGCCTTTTTCCAGGAATATTTCGATGCCTATGAAGCATAGGTTTTAACACCTACTTCCTGCTTCTATATCCACAACTTTTTGACTTGAAGTCCCAGTAATGCTTCTAAGGTACTTATTTCTGTGTTTCATCTGATACGTCCCCTTCAAATCTTACGGCTGGCGAAAATGTGAACTCAAGGCAACGTCCAGATCTTCCATTCCATGACCAGAGTTTTAAATATAATCCAATAAACTAGTGTTACTCCTGTGCAGATCTGGCATCACTGATTTAAATCTCTACTTCCATGCTGCCCACTATCTTTTCAGTCAGCCAACTGTCAGTGTTAGCTTCAACACATTCCTCCTTAGCCCAGGATTTAGCCTGAGCTAGCGGCAGCTCCAAATGGCAAGAATCACCTTTTTATCCCTTCTTTTCAAAAACCCAAATTCATAAACTATGGCACCAGCAGAATTTCACAAATTAATCTATATGTATAGTTTCAGTTTTATAGTGTTAAAATTGCAGTTTAATTCTCTGAAGGAAAGGAAGCTTTGTTCATACATTTCCCACACGTTCCTTGACCTGACAGAAGTCCTTATGCCAGCTCATTTTAAACAACCTACTTCATTTCTTTTCAGAAACCATTTCCTCTATTTTTACCATCTGTATTTAGAAGCACTGCCACTCGGCTGTGGCTTTTACAATTCACTTTTAGCTACATAGGTTCACAGATTTATATGTTTATACTAGGCTAATGACCACCAGGGTCCTTACAAGCTTAGCCGTGCAACTCAACCTAGTTTTGCTCAGAGTTTCTTGGACAACTATATGGTGAGGTATGTTAGTAAACAGTTAGGGTTATGTAGGGAGTAGGTTAGTTGGAGATCAGTTTACTTACTGTTGATCTCTGTCCAGAGACATGGGGGGGTCAGATCGGGATGAATCTGCAATTTCCCATCCAATTATCAAGGCTTCTTTTGAATATGGCCAGGGATGAATTCTGCTTCACATAGATAGGAGCTTATTCCACAGCACAGGAATCCTTTGAGAAACATTGGTCTCTACAGCATGTTCTACTTATGTCGCAGACAAAGTGATGCTCCTTGGATCTAGTTTTGCTGGTGCTGTTTGTTTTGCAGATCTGCAAGATCAGAGTCTGATCAGGGGATGCATTACATTATATGCATAAATCATCTCACAGTTACCTGAAGGAGACAGAGTACAGAGAATAAGGCCTTAAGGCGATCTATGTAGGACAGGGTATTCATACCTTGGATTGAGGGCATTCCAACTGTTAAGTGCTTGGTTAGGTACACGCCAAAAAAGGCATTGTACTCCATTGATGGATTTGATGAGGGCTGAGTAGAGTGGTACTGTAACTTCCTTGGACCTGGATGCTATACACTCACTTATGACTTGGCCAAGATAAGAAAAATATTTTATGTTGCCCATGTCTTGGTCAAAGGCCAGATTACTGTATACGTTTGTTCCCAGATCCCTAACAGGTCAACTCTTAGGGGTGTTTTTATAGATGGAATAATTAGTTTTGGTGAATGACTTGCCAAAGGGCACTATAATGAGTTTTGTCACAATGAATTTGAAATCCATGGCTTTGATGCCAGTTGTTTGTGTTAGATCCTCTTTGTAGGATGTTGCTGCTGTTGGGGGAATCTATGACAGCCCACAATATATAGTCATCTGCCAGAGGCCCTAGACATTAGCATTTACTTCCAAGTAGTAGATGATAAAAAGGAGCAGGCCCAACACGGAGCCATGGGGTACTCTGCTGCTGACTGGTCTCCTGGGGGAGATGGTCTCACCAATCTTGACTTCTTGTATCCTATCTGTTACACAGCCAGAAATCCAGTGAGTTATGTAGGGAATTATGCCTAGTTCTGAGAGTTTGTCAATATTACTGGAGTGAGGTATTGTATCGAATGCCTTGGCCAGATCAAGGTAGGTAAATATGCACATTCTTCCCCTCATCCCTAGCCTTGGTGAGCCTCTTGAAGTCTATCAGTTTGGAGAAGCAAGAACTTCTCCCATAAAGCCAAACTGGCATGGGTCCAGTGTCTGCAGGTTGCCAATGTCCTCGATTATTACCATAATTCTCTCCTTGCATTTGCATATCAGATTTGCAAGACTGATGGGTCTGTAGCTCTCAGGGGTCAGTTGATTGTTTGCCCTTATGAGGGATGACCACTGCAGCCTTCCATTCACCTGGCAGGTAACCTGTTTTGAGGCTGTAGTTGAACAGTGCAAGTGTTCCGGTCAGGTCTTCTTTTAAGCTATTTCAGAAGCAACATGGGACATTGTCTGGGCTCTTTGAAGAAGTGTTTTTGGTCTTAAAAAGCACCACCAGGACCTGCTCCCTGTTGAACGTTGGGAGGGTATGCTAGAATGGATTTTACAAGGGGAAGTGGGGGGTGAAGTTACAGCCAAATATATCAGCCAATAGCCACAGAGTTCTACATACTTTTGCAAATCCTCACCTACCTCCTTTAAAGATAGGTTTCTTCATAACCCTGCTTATTCAACCCCCACAGCATCAAGACTTGTTTTTAATACCTGAAATTAAATGTCACTTGCTCCAGCTCTCATCTTCAAGGCTAGAAATAAAAAAAAATTCAGGCACAGCCTTTTAACTTGCAAGAGTAGACTTTTTTTTCAATAATGGCATGTGATGCTCTATAGCTTTCCTGCTATCCAATCACACTTCTAAAAAGTCCTTTATTAATTTTCCCATAAATTCTTGCATTTTGGTAGCGCACTCTAGCTTGAAACGCACACTTACTCTTCAGCATTACTTATTCAAGCTTTAGTAGAGCTTCCAAGCTAGAATCACCTTCCATCTAAGTTTTCACTTCACTTTAAACAGACACAGTTGTAACACATAAATGAAGCATCCATTAGCTCCTGTAGGTCAGGAATATTCTGATGTGCACCACTCTCACCAGTAGAGTAACAGTTTTTACCTTCCATAATAGTAGCTCTCCTTTCAGCACAACTATTGCTTTATTACCTCTTTTGCATTTTCAATGTTTTTTTTCTAGTAGTAGCAGTTTGCAATTTAAAAGCAAATTTCATTTATACAGTACAAACATTTTTTTTTAATTCCGAAAACTGACCAGGTTTACAAATCATTCACTTTTTCATAGCACACAACTGGGGCACAGCAGTGAAACCTTTCTTCTGCTACAAATTCTTTAAGTTTTAGAAACAGCAACACTGTTTCAGTGTGTTGGAGGAAATGCTGCATTATTCACAAAACTAAATGCACAAAGGCTACCCACTCCAAGGATCTAAACCTGATCTCTAGCAGGAATATATCCATACTAGAGAGACAGACATGTGTCCCACAGCTTGCCCCTCATCTGGAATAGGCTTCCTATTGACGGGAAGCAGAGTCCTTCTCTAAACATCTTCAAGTGCAATACGGACTTATGGATAGAAACTCACAAATTCAGCCCTGAAGTGGTGCCCATGTCCCTTATGGACACAGGTAGTCTGTAAAAATTGTCAAAACCCTTGCTTGTTGACCCTTGTCACCTTTTCCCCTAGGGACAGAAAAATGGGTAAAACTGGCTAAGCTTTAAGGGCTCTTGAGCCATTAGCTTAGTAATCTCTTATGAGCCTATACGGTACTTGATGTGCATAAAGTTTCCATCAGAATATCCCTTTTTCAGCTTCATCTTGGTTCTAAACACCATAACCAATAAGAACAGATTTGTAAATGTTCAGTTCTGTATACAATTATTTCACTTCATTTGCTTTCATACTACCAACTGCTAATTCATCACAATTCCTTATAACATACAAGCCCCAAAAGCTTGTACTACAGCTTTATTCACAATTCACTAGTGAAAACAGCTTTTGAAAAATACTGTACCTTGGTGAACCATTCAAAGATGTAAGTGCTTAGACTGGGTTTTACAAAGAAATCAATATTGGTACAAGCATAAGCATCATGCCATGTAGCTTCTTTCAAAGTCTTTATTTTTTTTAATCACCACCTATCAACAGTTGCCCTACACCACATTTTCATCGACCCTTGCACTGCTCTTGCAGTACAGTTCACTAACTTGCACAGAAAACGTTTGACCAGACATCTGACGCACAGTTGAAAGATATAATATACTTCAGCACAGTATAAATTCACAAATGTAAAATGTTTATTAGCTCATGTCTGTAAAGCACTACCTTTTAGCATGCAATACTCTGACTTGTGACAGTTACCATCCTGCTGCTTTTTCTGGCTTCTCAGAACATACTGTGACATTACCAGTTCTGAATTCACTTTCATCAATTTTTCTTATACTGTAAAAACCTCACAAATGATTGGGTTACTTGTGTTACAAAATTCGTAAGAGATTGTGTTACAAGAGGACTTTTCAATACATTCTTTTCATGAAGACACCTTAGTAAATTTAGCATGACTTAATATATGCACTTTTATTAGGCAAACCCTCAACAATTACAGTAGTAAACCATCTGTCAAAATTCAACACTGTTTGTCAGAATGAGATCATGTCTCCTGAATCACTACACCACTTATTCAGGCACATATTTGAAAATGCCTGAACAGCCACGTATACATTCATTTCTCCTTACACATTAAGTTAACCAAATATCTAATTTCAACAGACTTCTCACCGAGTTACACAACTGTTGCACATCACCCCATTTAATACATTCAGTAAAACATAAAAGTATTTATAAATTTTCACTGTGGTTAGCAGCAGAAATTGAATTTTGCCAATACTTTCTATCATATCTGAAAAGTTGCATCTTTAGCTCTGACAGAACACACACTTGAACCACATTTTCTATAATTCAAGGCATACTTTAAGCACAGTCAGCTTAAAGATATGGTACAGTCTTCCTTCTTGTAAACTTTGAACAGAATAACCAGTACAATAAAATCAGACTCTCTTGGACTTTTACGTACAAAATTCAAAAAATACTGCATTTTTCAAATTCGTAGAGCTCAAAACTTTCACAAATCACACAATTTAAGTATTTGTAGTATCAAATATACAGATTTAGCTCAGTCCTGATAATTTTCTGACTAGAATATACCATGAATTTACAGGCACTCCAAAGTGCTAATTTTATCTGTCCAGGCTACTAGCAGTTCAGCACTATGTTTGCAGTGGGATCTCCTTCCCCATCCACTTCTGAACACCTGAACCCACTCTTATCAGGGACTTCTCTTCCAGTTTAAACTCACCTATGGTAGACTTTTCTTTGCCTCATTTTAATGTTGCCACATGCACTTTCGGCCTCTTCACACTACCAAATTTGGGCAGTCTCCAACAGCCATTCTATCAAGGACAGTTTCCTCATGCCTCTCAAAAAGAAAACCAAACTAATGAATTTCCACTGCAGAGTATAAAAAGACCTTTCTTCAGACTCTGTGATTTTAACCGCCATTTCTATTACAGGCTTGCGACCTCCACATGGTTTGCATTCTTTGTCTGGGAACCTCCTAGTATCAAGTTTAAACTTTTCAAGCACTCCTTCACCTGCCCTACTCTAAATCTTACTATATCACATTACAAGGTCCCAAGAAAGTGAATCTGGGCAGTACTGCAGTGGTTTTAAGTCCCAGAGACAGTGGTAGAATTAGTGCAGACTATGTATAAGGATCCAATGATTCAAGTATGAACAGTGTTTGGCCTTGCACAAGGGTTTCCAGTGGGAGTGGGTGTACACAAGGGTTCAGCTCTGAGCCCACTGCTGTTCATACTGGTGATGGACAGCATTAGCAAACAGGTCAGAGGGGACAGATCAACAAAGTTGTATGCAGACAATGTGGCATTACTGGCAGACTCTGGGCAAGAACTTCAGCAAAGAATAGGGAAATAGAATGCAAAATTAATGGCACATGGGATGAAACTAAGCACAGAAAAGACAGTGGTAATGGCAGCAAACTGGGGAAATCACAAGAAGCTGAGAATTGAGATATAAGAGAGAAGGGAAGATAGTGGAACAGGTAAATAGCTTCATATATCTGGGAGGGGTGGCTGAGAAGTGAAGTCTGAATGAAGAGATCAAAGCTAGAATCAGTGGGGCTGCAGCCAACTGGCAGTCTCTCAGGTGTAGTCTATGACAGAAGAATGCCAAAGAAGCTGAAAAGTAAAGTGTACAAGACAGTGGTGCAACCAGTACTACTGTATGGTTGAAAAACCTGGTCAGTAAAGGCAGAGGAGATGAAGAAGCTAGAGGTGATGGAAATTAAGTGCCTGAGAAGGGTGGTAGGATGCACACTGAAGAAATGAGGACATAAGTGGAGAAGCCAAAGTAGCTCCAACTGCAGAAAAGATCAGAGAGAACAAATTATGGTGGGTTGGACATGTGCAGAAAAGCTGAAGACAATCTGTTGAAGATGATTTGGGACAGACAGGAAGGAGGTAAGAGGAAATGAGGATGTCCAGCAAAGAGGTGGATGGATAATGCGAAACAGCATCTGCAACAGTCGGGCATGAGTGTTGAAGAAGACACAAGTGTGGCATTGAGTCGAGAGATGGTGATAGTTAAGATACCCTGACCTCATCAAGAAAATGGGGATGATGATGATCACAGTACAAAGTAGGAAAATTATCTAAATGAAACAGCTCCTTAAAGCTGTAACTATATAATGGACACAAATACTGCATCATGTAAACTATTTTATGTTGAAAGCATATACAATATTGAAGTGCAACCAAGACATTTTAATTTACAGGTTAAAAGCCAAGTATTAGGCTAGCTGTCCTTGAGGGACATTTTAAGCCTAGCCAGTTTTGCTTTGTGATCTTGAATTAATGTAGCCATTTTGTTCGAGGCTGGCCTTATCCAGTCCACAGTCGATAATTATATACTACCCCTAATGAGAATAAGTGGGATCATACCATAGATAATTTGAGCACGGGATAAAGCTGTAAGCCTGTTTCCTACCTTTCCTGTAACTAGTGTTCCAGATGCAGATTTGCTCTATCCAGGACTGTATGTAAGCTTCTGAGCCCCCCCCAAGCCTTTCTGTGTTGGAGGGAAGCCTTCTAGCTTATCAGTGGGAGTGGTAAGCACTAGGTAACCCGTCTACCACATAAAGAGTGGTTCTGGCCCAGAAATTGTAGTTATTGGCCGTTTGGGCAATCTCTTCTATCTCTCTCAACTTTCTGATTTGAAAGCCTGCATTTGCACTTGTTTCTGTCCTGTAACTCGTCTAGTGTAGATACAGATTCTTAGTTTTAGCACTTAAATTTGCTTGTTCATGCTCAGCACTTGTTCAGAACTTGTAAGCACTAAATAAGCTACTAATTACTATAGCACTATCTTCATTACCTAGAGGAATGCAGTTTTTGTACTTACTTTTCTCACTTGCTTAGAGAAAAACAGCTCTTGCACTCACTTATCTAGAAGAAAATAGTTTTTTTATTCAGGCATGTCCAAGGGTCACAGCTCCCAGTGTTCTCTCCTATCTGATGAATCTGAGCATCTTGAGGCAATGTAGAAATTTGCCTCATGTACACTGACAACCCTCTCCTCCTACCACCCACCACTACAACCTGTGAGAGATGCACTTATCTAGCCAAACTGCCTCTCTAACCAAGACTGAACTTGACAGTCATGAGGAGAAGGTAAACATTTGCACCACACCACACTCATCACATAGTCTCACTAAATCTATACCACCAAAATCCACACACAGTAATACAAAAACATTTGCGGAGTCTCTCAATAATAATCTAAGCAACAGAGACCTCCAAAGCAGAAACGCAAGCAACCTCCATCCCCCAACACAACCCTAATGACACATAGCCCACAGACTCAAATGTGCCACTCAAACACAGCCAATAAGGCAAAACAACACACCCAACACACTAGTCCATAGGTGACTCTATAGTCAGGCACACTGATGTCCCACTCACCAGGCTAGACAAGGAGAAGGCTACTGTCAGCTGCCTGTCATTGTCCATGTTGGTGTGAATTACCCGAGATGTACCTCCCTGGACTACATGAAGAGAGACATGGAAGAGCTCTCCGATCTTGTAGTCCAGGCAGGTATGACCCTAGCCCTGAGTAGCATTCTGCCATCACCCAGAATAATACCACAGTACAAAGACAAAATGATTGACTTCAACAACTGGTTAAGCTTCTGGTGTCATTCTAAGGGGATCCAGTATCTGTCTGCTTGGGATGACATGGTCGACAGGCCACGATGCTTTACCACAGATGGCCTGCACCTGTCGTCCCTGGGATTCCGGATACTGGCTAAGGCTCATGCTGCCCCTATAGTGCCTTTTTTAGGCAGGGTTCAAATAACAAATTCACCACCATAACAGGAACAGGCAAACAAAAACTGAAGGTAATGCTACTCAATGCTAGAAGTCTAAATCTCAAAATGCACTCACTTGAGGCACTCTAAAATGGAGATCATCGATATCTGTGCAGTGACAGAGACCTGGTTCAAGGCTCGAGAGAGCACCCCTGCACTACCAGGCTGTAACTCATACCACACTTTTCGGCCATGTAACCTGGACCGAAACACCAAAGGCGGAGGTGTGTCCATATTCATTAAGGATATCCACACCTCCAGGCTAGCTGCTCAGCATAATGAATCCCAGGTTATCCAAGTGCAACTAACTCTGGGCAAACCTGCAATCCAAATTGTAGCTTGCTACAGATCCCCCACCATGCCCCAGGATTCCCACTCCTCTTTTCTTGGTGTACTGGAAAATATTAGGGTTCACCCAAACACCCTAATAATGGGTGACTTCAACTACCCCACAATTAACTGGGAAAACTACTCTTGTACCAACTCCTTAGCTCAACGCTTTCTGGAATTCATAAACTCCAGTGCCCTAGATAAACTTATCCACACCCCCATCAGGGGCAACAATATCCTAGACCTAGTCATTATCAACATGAGTGACAAGTGTTCTACACCTGAAGTCAACTCCTCGTTGGTCCAATCCAACCATAAGCTTATCATCCTTGATATCCACATCCCACCCCCACCCCACATCAAGGAAACCACAGTAAAAAATTTCTCTAAAGCCAACTTCATGCTTCTTAAGACAGAAGTGGTGAACTTCATAACACCCATGCAGATGGACAATACAGTTACAACTGCTGAATCCTACACAAATGCACTCTATACGCACTTACACAAGTGCATGGATCGTGCTAACCCAAACAGAACCAAGACACTATCCTCCAAAAAAAGGAAGCCAATCTGGTGGTCCCATGCCATAAACAAACTGTACAACAGAAGGAAGAAACTGTTGCAAAAGAGTAAAATCCCATGAGTGGAGGAGCTCCATGGTCAGCCTCAGTAAGAAGCTGAAATCCCTTATGAGATCCTCCAAAGCTAGCTACGAAAACGAAATAGCCACTAAATCCAAGGACAACCAGAAAGCATTCTATAGCTATGTCAAGAATCTCGATGGCAACACCCAGATCTGCTCTGAGTTACAGCACAAAGGCACGAAAATTACAGAACCAACTGATATCGCCAACATCCTGGCAGATCGGTTCAGTGCTAACTTTACCCCCCCCCCTCACCCCCCTAAAGGGCCCATATCTATACAGGAAGAATGCAGAGTCCCTGTAATCACAACTACGCAAGTAAAAGCTGCACTCTCTAAAGCCAAAAACACAGCATCCATAGGACCGGACAACATCCCAGGCTGCGTTTTACACGAACTTCAGAACAAACTGGTTTCCCCACTAAAGCACCATGTTCAATAATAGCCTACCATCAGGCTTTGTGCCCACTGAATGGAGCACAGCAACAGTTATCCCACTCCACAAAGGGGGAGCCACCACTGATACCCTGTGAACTATCGACCTATTAGCCTGACAAGCCTGGTCTGCAAGGCCATGGAACATACCATCATGGAACTCAAAGACATTGGTAACCTCCAAACTCTGGATCCCACCCAGTTCGGGTTTGTGAAAGGCAGATCATTACTCCTGAACCTGATAGACTTATTTGAGGCAGTCACCAAAGCCATGGATGAGGGTAAGGTGGTTCACACAGCCTATCTTGACCTCACCAAGGCTTTCGACATCATCCCCCATTCTGGAATTATAGCTAAACTCACTAAACTAGGTATAAATCCCTATGTCACAAGATGGGTTGCCAACTGGCTCACTGACAGAACCCACACAGTAAAAGTTGCAGACTAAACCTGACCTCAAGGCAGTGACAAGTGGAGTGCCACAGGGTTCTGTCCTGGGACCTCTCCTGTTTGGTATCTACTTCTCTGAAGTACAGGCTAACACAGAAGGCCTCTGGCTAACTAAGTTCACAGATGACTGCAAACTAGGAGCCATAGTCAAGTCCCCAAATGATGTGGACATCCTACAGAAGGGCCTCACTGAGACAGATGCCTGGTGTCAGAACCATGGCCTCAAGCTCAATGCCAAAAAGTGCAGTGTCATCCCCTTTGGTAAAAACTCTGTACCCATGAACTACCACATAGACAGCAATCTACTTAACACCGAATGCGTGATGAGACCTTGGGACCAAGGTGGACAGTAGTCTCTCCTTTGATAGTCACATCGCCACAGTTGTCAGGAAGTCCTTCTACGTGGCACACTTCATCATAAAAGGGTTCTCAGCCAGGAAAAAAAAAAAAGAGGTCATTGTTCCCCTCTGCTCATCACTCATTAGACCCATCATAGAGTATAACGCCCCTTTTGGAATGTACCTCACAAGACATCTGCAGCAGCTGGAAAGGCCACAGAAGTACCTCACAGAGGATTACTGGCCTCAAACAAATGCCCTACACTGACCACGTCAAAAAACTCCAGCTTTACTCAGTAGCATATCACCTACTCCAAGGTGATCTCTGCCTAACATATAAAGCTATGTCAAACCCAGAGCTGTTGGACATGCTACACCTAAAGAAATCCCAATCCCTCCAAGCTACACGCTCTAGGGACCTAAACCTTGTCACCACAATAAACAGGACAAGCTGGAGGGATAGATTCTTGTGTCCCAGAGACTTCCTATACTCTGGAAGAAGCTACCCATCTTTGTCGAGCAAAGTTCTTCATTAGCACTCTTCAAGAAAAATCTTGATGAGTGGATGGGGAAATAGGAAATATACCCCAGGGATCACTTCTGTCTCACTGCTGGACAGTGGCACAGGAAAATAACTTTTTTGGGTGGCGTAAGCTATGGTACCTTGCTGGCTAGGCATACGTAGGCCCTTGGGCCGATAGCCTAGTACCTACCTATGAGTATTAGTACAAGAGGGAGCAATCCTAGTGTAAATTTTCTGTTGCCTACCCAAAGACTGAAGCTGTGCTTGAATATGAAGAGAGCTGAGCTTCATTTTATGTAGACGGGGAGTATGTGTTCCAGACCAGCCTTTATGAGATGTACCTACCTGTCCCTCCAAAATATTCTGTAGATGTTGCAGAAGAGGTTTACATCCCCAGACAGGGTATTTGACAGATTTACTACACATCCACAAGTCAAATAACACAAGTATTGGATGAGAGGATGCCTTGTATGCCAGACACGTCACCTCTTAGCAAAAGATAGAACAACTCAAAGCACTGTCACTTTATTGTATGTAGGACATATTATTTAAGCCTTGTATCCTTTTAGTAAAGTATCTCAGTGGGTGTTCTTGTTGTTGCAAATATATAGACAGATGCATGCCAAAAAGGGCATTATACTCAGACTGGCACAATAAGGGCTGAGTTAAGGGGGCAATGACATCCCTCGATCTAGGCACAAATCCCTTTGTTTATAAACTGTGCAATACAGAAGTACTTTAAGACAATGGACACATGTTGGTCAAATGTTAGGTCACTGTCCACAAGTTCTGAAATCCTGAACCGGACTTGTCAATGCAGCAGTTCCTAGCAGATAACCCACCTACTTCTCACCAAAATGGTTAAACTTCAACAAAGACCTGCCTGTGAACTGTAACAAATATATTCATGTCAAAAATGTACTTCAACCAGAAAGGCGCACAAAACAGTCTAGCCTCTTAGCAAAATGTTTACCTGGCAATATCCAATTTTAGGGTTTCTGTATGCATATGCTGTTAAGACTCTTCGTAAGGCTGCTATGCCAGTTTCACTCTGAAAGGCAGGATGCTCAGGCAGTGATCGATGAAGGTCACGTTCAATTTCCTCAGTTGCCAAACAACACTTGCCCATTGACTCTTCAACAAGATTAGCATAATAATCTGGATTGGAAGCAAAATCAGTCATGGCATCTGTACAAGAAAAGCAAAAAAATACAGTCATCAAGAATTTTAAATGTCAGAAGGCTTTTTTGTTAGCTGCTAATCTGAGACTAGACATTACATTTCTAGAGCTTTGTAATGGACATTATGCACCCGGCTACATCAGAAATATGCAAGAACATTAAACATGGAAGTTCTTCCAACTCCATAACCGGATCTGTCAGTGGGTGAAATTAGAGAGACAGCTTGGCAGAACACACTGCTTTCGTCCAAAAGAGAAAATGTGCATCACACAATGGTAGCTTGTGCTGGGGCGGTAAAGCATTTATTATTTATTTGTTTTATTTTTTTTTAAGAAAAGCAAACTACCTTACAAAGATAAAAAAGAACAAAGACAAACCATCTAGCATTTTAGGGATAGGGTGAGCAGATGCCACTGCACCCAGGACAACTTTAAATAGTATTTCAGTATTTGTACCTCTGCTTAAACCTTACTGAACCATGACTGCAGCAAAAGCCCAAGCTATCCTTGCAATTTCTGTATCTGCTGCTGAATCAACTAAGCATAAGTTCACAGGTGGGTAACTAGGCTAATGGCCCTGGGGCCTTTACAAGCCTAGCCCATAGGATTACCTTGGCATCGTGCCACCTGACCCTAGTGCCCAGTGCCTCTGTCAAGTAGAGCCACTGCAGTGATCCCCGGGGTGAATTTTCTATTTCCCATCCACTCATCAAGATTTCTCTTGAAGGCCAGTGAGGTGCTCTGCTTGACATGTATGAGAAGTCTATTCCATAGCATGGGCAATCTCTGGGTTATGAACCTGTCCCTCCAGCATGTTCTGTTCGGTAATGATGTTAAGGGTCTCTGGAGTGTGTGGTGCAGAGGGATTGGGATTTCTTTAAATGTAACATTTCTAACAGAGCTGGGTCAGACATGGCTTAGTAAGTCAAGCAGAGATAGCCTCTAAGCAGGCGATATGAGACAGAATACTTGAGTTTTTTGAGTCTATCCATACAGGACAAGTGTTGAAGGCCTAGGATCCTCTTTGTGAAGTACTTCTGCTGTCTCTCCAGTTGCTGCAGGTGTCTAGTGAGGTACATGTCAAATGGGGCATTGTACTCTATGACTGGCCTAATGAGGGAAGAGTAGAGGGAGACAATGACCTCTTTCTTCCTGGATGCAGAACTCTTAGTAATGAGATGTGCCACACAGGAATTTCTGACCACAGTGGCAATGTGGTGGTCAAAAGAGAGGTTGCTGTCAATCTGTGTTCCCAGATCTCTTATAAACGCACCTTCTGTGTTCAGTGGACAACTATCAATGTGGTAATTCAAGGGAACCAGATTTTTTCCCAAGGGGGATGACGACATTTTTTGGCACAGAGCTTAAGGCCATGGTTCTGCCACTAGTCGTTGTCATTGAGGCCTTTCGTATAGACGTCAACATCACTTGGGGAGTTAATAGCAGCACCCAACTTGCAATCATCTGCATACTTTGTCAGCCTGAGTCCCTTCATGTTGGCCTGGACTTTAGAGAAGTAGATACCAAACAGGAGAGGACTCAGGACCGAACCCTGCGGGACTCCACTCATGACTGGTCGGCAGTATGACTTGGAGTCAGCTACTTTCACACTGTGGGTTCTGTGAGCCAGAGTGCAATCCACCTAGTGATATAGGGGATGATGCCTAGCTTAGTGAGTTTTTCTAGGATTTCTGAGTGGGGAATGGTATCAAAGGCCTTGGCCAGATCAAGGGAGGCTGTATAAACCCACCTTGCCTTCATCCAAAGCTCTGGTGACTGACCCAAAGAAGTCGACCAAGTTGAGCAGGCATGATATACCCTTCACAAAATTAAACTGTGTAGGATCCAGAGTTTGGAGATTCCCTATATCCTTGTTTATTAAGCCCATGATGATGCGTTCCATAGTTTTGCATATCAGACTTGTCAGGCTAATTGGGTGATAATTCCAGGGGTCTGTAGTCACTCCTCCTCTGTAGAGAGAGATGACTGTAGGAGTGCGCAATTCAGTAGGGACAAAGCCTGTGGTAAGGCTGTGATTGAACAGGGCACACAGGTGAGGTGCCAGTTCACTCTGTAGTTCATGTAGAACACAGCCAGGGATACTGTCAGGTCCCACAGAGGCTGTATTCTTGGCATTGGACAGTGCTGTTTTAACTTGTGCAGCAGTAATACCGGGTGCCTGGCAATCTAGTGGTATTGTGACTGTTCCGGGGGTGGGGGTGGGTTAAAGTTGGCACTGAATCTGTTGGCCAGTATACTGGCAATATCTGTTGGCCCGGTATAGGTGGTACCATTGTGCAGAAGCTCACAGCAAATCTGGGTATTTCCGTGGAGATTCTTTACGGAACTATAGAAGGCCTTGTGGTTGTCTTTACTATCTGCTGCAATTCTGTTTTCATAGCTAACTTTAGAGAATTTGATGAGGGATCTCAACCTTTTGTTGAGGCTGATAAGGGAGTTTTTCCAGTCTTGGGACTTTGCTTTATTCCGCATCAGATTCCTCCTTCTGTTCTAGAGTTTATGGCAGGGGACCACCAGATTGGCTTCCTTTTTTGAGAAGAGTTGGTTCTATTGGGTATGGTGAGATCCATGCATTTGTGTACATGTTCATACAGAGCATTGGTGCATGATTCGGTGGAGATGCAACTATTCTCCACATGCAAGTGTTCTGCTGTAGTCTTATGACATTAACCAGAGATGTGGCACTGGTGCTCATAGTGTTCTGCAGGCATGGTGACACTGCCAGGTCAGAGCTCCAAGCCAGCACAGCAATACACTCATTTCTTGGTAAATACAATGGGCTACAGTTAAACTATATTTGCAACTAATTTACAGGATAAGTAAAAACATTTTACAGCACAGTTTCTGGAGCCTGCACTCCCAAGATGACAAATACAAATATAACGGATAGCTAAACTTTGTTCACATCTGAAGATAAGCTGCTACCATTGCAGTGCAACATAAGGGGGAGTAGCGCTCCCAAGTGAATAATCGTTGGTTAAGACCTTAAACCTAGGTCCCAGCTGCCTGAACTAGTGCTAGTTCAGGTAAATGTAAAAGATCCCTCAGCACCTATTGAAAAGAGTAAGGGGGGGGGGAAGAGTTCCCCGATGGCCTAGCCAAATACCCCCTAGTAGTACAAAACACTTCAGATATGCTCTGAAAAGAGGATGCTAGCCTGGTGGGACTAGTGGGGGGAGTAGAGAAGTTCCCCAAATCTTAGCCATATACTCACTAGCTGTATAAATACCACCTTGGGTCTCTACTGAAAGGATGCCTCTAGCCTAGTATGACTATTATAAAGAAACAATTAAATGGAAAAGCACTAACTTTTTTGTTAAAGAAATGTTAAAGATGCATTTTGGACACCATGAATATGTATTTGGTGAAGTATTTTATCTAATCACTAGTGGCAGACATGAATAGGACTCCTGCTGAAAGACACAGTACAGGTGTGCAAGTGCAATCATAAAAATGAAATTACACTATATAAAATACTAACTATTCAAGTGACTGAAGGAAACTGAATTTAGTAAGTCTTTTTAAAGAAAGGCTTTATCCATAATAAACTAAAGTCGTTTTGTTGTGATACACAGTGATGTATCCCAAAATTATGAGTAATAGGTTACATTTGTTAACCTTTGGTTTGATTAAATTTTTGTAACCAATTTCTTTGGGTGGCAGGAGGGGAAGCACAGTAAACAGCACATCAGGTAGTGATAGCCAATCAGTGTGTTTATGCATCCAACTGTAGAATCAGACTTTCCCAGTAAACAAACGTTAAATAAAATAAATAACCTAAGCTACTTAGCAGTGAAACCAGAAACATCTCTCCTCTGCACTATAAGTAAATTAACAGATCAACTTAAAATAAACCTTTAAGTGGTTAATTATGTAGAACTCCACTATAAAGCACCCAACTGACAGAACAGCCTTAACAACATCAATGCAGAGGTGCAAAAACAAAGCATTAACAAAAGAAATCTGGTGATGTGCCAACATAAAAAGTGAACAGCACAAATTAAGTTGTGTTGTTTTTATGCCAGTTGTAGCTATCTGTCTAGTTAGGCAGATGCATCACACACTGCAGAACTACATAACCATGCACTGGGGAAACTGATAAAACACAGAATATGCAGTACATACAACTTCAACATTGCGGAAGTAACAAAACAGCTTCTTAGCATAAGGAAAATAAAACTAGTAATGTATAAAAAAAAAAAAAAAAAAAAAAAAAAATCAGTGATGTTTTGACCATTCCTTATGTATCTAATGCATCTAAACATCTAGTTAAATTTTGTTTACTTGCTAGTAATTATACACCAATCCAGTAAGAGAAATTTGGAGAAATTTAAGGAATATCAACCAGAAAAAGTGAAGAAAAAACTATCAGAAGGACCTTGCGGCTGTTCCAGCAATAATCAGTTTACATTTCAACTTTATAAAAGAGATGGCATCCAGTAATTTAAATGAACTAGCAAATCAAATGCACCCAGAGCAGATACATCAACTTAAATGTCAAAAGACTGGAAACAGATCCTTTAAGAATCTAGTCAGACATGCTGATAAAAAATTGCTGAAATTAGAAAACAAAGTTAAAGAAAAACTGTATGAAGATGGCTTCTCAAGAAGAAATACTTTAAATAAATAAATAAATAATACTGCAGTTAACAAGACAAAGCACACAAAAATGGCCTGCAATTTTTTGATATAGCAGAGAAATTGGAAAGAATAGACTGCACTAATTTTATGAAAACACAAACAAGCAACTGAACTTGTGTTGCACAGTAAGATTTCTAAACAGAGACAGCACATCATGTGTATAGTAGACAACTGGCCATGACAAAGCAACAAGGACCTACACTAGTTCACAAAAAAAAAAAAACTCACTCCAGCAAAAGGGGTCCGTTTATTATAAAAATGTGCAAAATAGGTTAATAAAATCTGGGGACACCAATGTGTTTGTAGAAAAAGCAGAGTTGTGTAAACACTTACCATAACAAAAGGTACCCTTTCCTTCACTGTTGCAGTATTCCTCATGTCTGGGATGCCCTGCATAGGGCAGCCTAATGTCTGGCCAGTATACCAAAGCCTTGGGTTGCTTTAAAGTACGTTTAACATCACACGTATGCACCTCACGTAGTGTATGGCATAAAGCTGATGTCCGGACATACCATCATCAGAACTGAAAACCCCAGTAGGAATAGCAGTCCAAGGAAAACAAAGAGGTAACCAGTACATCCAGAAGAGAAATGGGGGGGTGTATACTGCAGACATGAAGGAAAAGACATCTACTGTTATGGTAAGATTTTACACAACTGTACTATGTCCTTCCATACCCCTATTGAAGTATTCTTTACATATGGGGAGTGCTAAAGCTTAGGAAGAAACTTGGGAGGAGGAAGGACCAGCAGAGCCCTCTAGGTAGCAATGAAGGATGGCCCTAGCAAAAGCAGCTCTACTTCTGGAGATTCCATCCAACTTATAGTGCTCAGTAAAAGTATGCATGCAAGTTCCAGGTAGCTAATTGAAGAATAGAGCTAGTATCCAAACAACTGAATAAAGCACAAGATGAAACTACAGCTCTAGAAGAATAGAGCCTTTACAGAAGGAAAGATCTCACCATGAAAATAACAAAACAAAACCGCTTTAAAGACGCAAGAAATAGTTTGCTTGAATACAGCTAAGCCTAGGGAACTAGGATGAAAAGAAAACTGACCAGATTTTCTAATATGCTTAGTTCTTATCCATATACAATGTGAGTTGTCTATGCACATCCAAAGTATGCAGCACCATCTCACTGTCAGATTGTGGACAGGGGAAAAAAGTAGACAAATGAATAGACTGATTAACTGACAACTCATTATCCACCCTTGGCATAAAAGGAGGATTAGTATGCAAAGACACCCTGTCTTCCTGAAACACCAACAAAGGAAGACAAGCCATATAGGACTGAAGCTCAGACATCTGTCTGGCAAACGTAAGTGCCAACAAAAGAACGGTCTTCCAAGAGCAATATTAAAGGAAGCTGAAGCAGCAGGCTCAAAAGAATCCCAAGTCAATTTCTCAAAAACAAAATTAAGATCCCATTGAAGAGCAGCAGGCTTCCTGGAAGGCCTAATATGAAGGACATCTTTAGGGAATTGTTTAGCTACAAATCTAGAAGCTAAAGGAGGTGATAAAGCAGACAAGCAGAGACAGTGGACAAGTGGACCTTAACACAAGAACAAGCCAACCCAACACTGAGTAATTCACAGAAATGAGAGAGAACCAAAGTAATATCCACAGAAAGTGTATCCAGATTACAAGAGATGCACCAAACAGAAAACCTCTTCCATTTGAATAAGTAAAGATTTCCTAGTATTGGATTTCTTGGCCTCCTGCAGGACCCTAAGCACATCCTCAGAAAAATCTATGTGAAATCAAAATCCTATCACCCACAGTGTCAGATGGACAGGTGGGGATGGATGAGATTCCTTGTCTTGTAAGAGTAGGTCCACACTGTGAGGTTACTTGTGATTACTGCCCTTGGCTAAACACAGAAAAGGGAATCAATGGTGTCTCTACCAACAAGATTTTGGGAGCATCCTGTTGAATTCTGAACAGGACTGTTTGAATGAGGGGAAGGGGAGGGAAAGCAAAAAACATCCCCTTCCAAGAGACAGAGAGGACATCTATCTTCCACACCAGAGGACTTGTGGCACAAAATAGAGGAAGCCGTCCGTTCCAGAGGGGAGGCAAATAGATCTACTTGAGGAGTACACCACTGGTGGACAATGTCCAGAAAATATCCCTGTGAAGCATCCATTCATGGGATTCAGTTAAGCACCTGCATAAAGTGTCTGTAACAATGTTTTAACCTAAGGAAATGTAAACTCCCTGAAGAGTCACTTGATACTGGACAGCAAGACCCCATTACCAGGAGTGCCAAACAGCAAAGTATTAAGATCTTGCTCCCCCCTTGTTTATATATCACATCACTGTTGCATTGTCTGTCAACACCTTGAGAGGTCCTAGGAAGAAAGAGGATGAAAAGCCTTAGGGTCACCAGAAGGGCTCATCTCTGACAATGATGTGCTTCTTCTGTTGAAGATATGACCACACCCCCTGCACCTTTGTGGATCTAGTAACTGCTCCCCATCCCACATACAAAGCATTTGTGAACAGATCCCTGACAGGGAAGAGGGAGATAAAAAGGAGCCCTGGATTTAGAGACAACTGCTGGATCAACAACTGAAGTTCCTTCTTGGGACAAGGTAGAAAGGAACTACAAATTCTAGAGAATGGGCATGTTGAAGCCAAACTGATTTCAGGAACCAGTGAAACTATCATGTGGAGTTTGGCCACAGAAAGCATATGGATGGTCGATGCCATGAAGCAAAGCGCTCTCAAACTCCCTGGCTGTAATGGAGACCAGATGAAGAAGAGTCTGAAAGAAGGAAATGAGAGTTAAGGACCCAGGAGGAGGCAGGAATCCCAGCATAGGTACATCTGAATCCTGCAACCCAGAAAAACATGATCCTGAGGAGGAGTCAGAAGACTTTTGCATGTTTAGAGTAAACCTCAGGCTCTGAAGAGCGATGGTAAAATGGAGATTTTGCAACAGGATCGCTAGGAGAGGATGCCTGAAACAGCAGATCGTCAAAGTAAGAAAATACTTGCATCTCCTGAAGCCTGCAAAAAAAAACAACAACAGGAGCAAGGCATTTCATGAATACCCTTAGGGCAGTAGAAAGGCCAAAGGGCAAAGCAAAAAACTGAAAATTCTGGGAAACTACAGAGAAAAGCAAAAACTTCCTGAAGAGGGGTTTATCAGAATATGGAGATAAGCATTCTTGAGATCCAGACACAACATAATAGCCTCAAGAAGCAAAACAGGGAACATAGTCTAATGATACAAAATTCAAAAAGTGGCCACCTTCAGGAAAAAAAAAAGTGTTTAAAAGAGAAAAGACAGATCTCCAAGTACACTCTTTTCTGGGTACTAGAAAAATCCTGGAATAAACCCCCTCCTTCTTTAGGACACATGCACCTCTTGAATAGTACCCAGAGTCAAAAGGTCTCAAAGCACCTCTGCGGAAAAAGGCGAGTTGTCCCAATGGGGGCTGAGGAATGCCCATAAAAGGTGAAGGGATTTCCACACCATGCAATACCCCTGGCAAATAACAGACAGAACCAAAGAAACCTGAGTAATCTAAAGCCAAACAGGAAGAGAGAGGCAGAGAAAGAGGAATGTGGTTGGGAAGAAACAGACTGACAGCACCTGGTTTATCTGGAAAGGAAGATAGTCTCTGAAGTCCAAGTAGCCTTAGCAGGAGGCGCCACTTGCCACTCCTTTTGCCCTTAGAACAGCGATACTGGCTGTGAACAAAGGCTGGCTTACTGGGATAGTTTCTCTGAATTTGGGAATAGGAGAGACAAACATGATTAAGTTCCTATAAAGCCTTCCCTGAAGGGACTTAAACAAATCAGCAGCAGCTTCCCCAAGCAAGTGATCAAGAGCAGCAAATATCAACTTAGCCTTGATATCATCAGGCAATGGTTGAAGCCAAAGCCAAAAATACATCCTTATCACTGATCTAAAAGCAGCAGACCGAAAAGGAGCATCTGCTGCATCTTAACTACAACTTGCGATAATGACTAACCAAATGTGAGGAAGTCCCCAACAGTAAAATAGCAGAAGTTTTACCCACAGAGTCTGGGAGATCAGAGATAGCCTGACAAGACAGAGACAGGAGAGCCAACACACACCTGGACATACGGGTCTGATAATTAACAGACATAAAAACCAAGATAGCCAAGGTGTAAACCTTCTTACCTAGCCTTTCCATGGTCCTGCTATCTTTATCAGAAGGCAGCAACTGGGGCGAAGGAAGCAACTGAGAGGGCTTGTCAGAGGCTACAGACACCATGGAGGGGTCAGCAGCAGGACATTTGTACAAAAAGTTACAGTCCTCAGGCACCCTATAAAACCCTATCAGGTTTCTTGAAAGCAAAAGGCTGAGAGGCAGGAGCTTTAGAGGCATTGGAAAATGCATCCAGCAAAGCAGCCAATACATGAGGAATAGCAGAAGATTTAGGAGATTCTGTCTGCAGCAACTCATAGTACCTCTTCTGCATCTCAGAGACCTGAGCACAATCCCATTTAAAAAACTCAGTCAACCTGGAGATTGTGTCTCCAAAATAAATTTCTTCAAAGAGAGTATCAGGACTGGCAGATTCCTCTTCCTCTGACCCACAGTCCAAAGATGAAGTAATTTGAGAAGAGTAAGCAAGTGATTCTTCATCAAATTCCAACTCCTGCTCAGAGGAATCCTGTTCCCTGGGACTTTTAAATGGAGTAGAGGACCAAGGGGGAGTTGGAGGAGAAACCCCCTGAGGAGGTTTCAGTGTCATCAAAGCATTAAATAAACCCTAGAAGCAAGAGAAACATGTTATGTTTTCATTTTTTCTTTAATGAGACATCTGTCTTGTAAAACATAGAAGGCTATGACCCAAGATAGCATTCAATAACAGCAGTAGGGACTTCTTCCCTAACTAAAATCTGAGGAACACCCTTAGGTCCCTTGGAAATAATCAACCATGGTTCCTCCCGAATGCCCAAACCAGACATCTGAAAGGCCTCAAACGTGCTTAAAGCCTGATCCCCACCGGGCTCCAACCCAGTCGTAACAAAGGAATCCAACAAAGCTGGGCAAACCTCCGAGCATTCACTCACCTCAAGAGAAATATCTGGCAGAAACTGAACCTCAGAAGATACCAGCCTAGGCTTCTTAGCCTTTGCCCCTTATGGCTGAACATTGGAGCAGGAAGTTCCCTCCACAGTATCTTAAGTGAGATGTTTAAGTTGCTGATTCTCCAGACACAATGCTTAGAAAACAAGCCTACTACATAGAGTTTTTGGCACAAAAGCTTGACAAACTGAAGAGAATGTCTGGTCGTGTGAAGTGCCAAGGCAAAACAAACACGGACTGTGGCGGTCTTTATGGGGAATCTGTCTACCACACCAGTATTTACCCTTCTTGGATGACATGAAACCCCAGAAGCAACTAAAAGACAAGAAAAAAAGAAACCCCAACGGGGCATTTATCTGCAACGGCTCAGAAACCAGCAATGGAATGTAGGCATTCAGACAGACAATCAAGTAATGGCTTTTGGACATGATGGCAAAGAAGTTCTGAGGATGGTACTTCCAGACATCACTTTTAAGCCCTACACTATGCGAGGAGTATACATGTGACATAAGACGTACCTTAAAGCAACCTAAGGCTTTAGTATACTGATCGGATTTTGGGCTGCCCTTGGCAGGGATATAAAGAATACTGCAATAACGATATGAAAGGACATGGATTACTGACCGTACATGAGTCAGAAGGAAAAACAAACTTAACTTGAGAGGAAGTCTCATCTTGAGAGGAAGGAGCAACATTTTAGCTCATATTTCCAGATGTCTGCAGAAAATTTTTCCTGGTGAATTAATATTTCTGGATAAAGAAAAGGCTACAGATAAAATAACATTTAATGAACAACCTGAAAGAGGCTGTGCTTCACAACCTTCTAACAATAAAAAGACCAACCCCGGGATTCATGAAGCTCGGCGCAAGGACACAGTTAGCCTTGCGCCGGCCATGCGGCGTACAGATGGCGCAGCAGCACCACATGCATATTAATGAAGGCGCGCTGCCATAATGGCCACGTGCATAGGAAATATGTATGAGTGCAGGGGGCGTGTCCAAGCACTGCACGGAGGCATGAACATGTTGGCTGCATATGCGCAACCTAAAATGCTGACTAGTACAGCCTGCCTCTAATAGTAATCACTAATGTCAGTGTATGTAGATACTGAAATGTATGCAAAGCATACAAGACATTTTTGCTAACACCACAATAAAAAGTAAACACAAAGGCACACAGCTGAATATTGAGTCCCCGTCCCTCGAACAAATGATATTAAAAACCCCATGACCGTATTCCATTGTAGTGTCGCTAGTTATACCAAGTGGAAGCAAAACACATCGTGTTAGTGCGCCGCCAATTGCTAAGCCTAGCCCAATGGATAGGGTTACCACCTGTCCTACACTGTGAGGGACAGTTCCCCTCTAGGCAGGTGTGTCCATACCAAAACCATTATAAATGTCAAATGTCCTGCAATACCAAGACATAATTATGTCTCATTTTATGTAATAGTCCCATACAATACTTATTTCCGTACATAAAATACCTAAATGTTACAAGAAACAGAATAAGCAAGTAAATGAAACAGAATAAGCAACTACACCGCTACAACAATAAAAGCTTATATTTAGGCATAAAACTAAAATATTATCCTTTGTAATGACCGTGGGTATGTGCTGGCCTGTAAATTCTGATGAGTCCCGAAAATGTCCTATCCAGGTCATATGAAAAGGAAGCAACCCTACCAATGGTCAGAGCATTTGCCCAATATCTGCCCATTCGTGGTCCAAGTTGTCCTGGTCAGGATGGCCCATAGATGAACGGGTATTACCTGGGTCAACCTACCATGTCATGAAAGATAAGTATTTGCGTGTACCTATGTGTGTGAAGTACAGCATGTGGATGATCAGAAATGCTAGGGTAGTCCTCACAACCATATTGGTCCCAGAGAAGTAGTTTATGCAATGTGTTCTGTTGACTGTGCCATGGGCCATCAACTAGAGAAGGGATGGATGGTGTCTGTGGAATATGGGGGTGGGGGTGACGGGTAATGTAATAATTCGCCATGGGGAAAATGGGTTGGATGCACAATAGGTGAACTGGAGGTCTATGAGGGAGCAGTGGGTGAATCAGGAAGATAACCAAAGAACAAATATTCACATCCGCAATACAATCCCACAAACATGTGAACATTAAAAAGTGCAATACACATGTACAGAAACGTTACCGGCACATACCCACAATGGTCTGGCCTGAACTGAGCCATTCAACCCCAACACAACTGGATACATATTTGAATACCCATCATCCCCTTCACAGCACACCCCCCCTTCCTGAAAGTCCACCAAAACCACCCATACTCAGGCTGCTAGATAGGCGCAGCCATATCTGTACATACTGACCCCTACCCATATCTAGTAGGCATAGGAAGTCTCAGGATGGCAAACTATGTATCCCTTACATGTATAACCCTACCTTATTGCCATAAAGCAAAGAAGGTCATTGGTCCCCACAATTTTTGGATATCCCTCATTTGATAAGTATCTGTTCTAAACATTAGACTTGGTGTCACAACACGATGTCCAGTCCTGTATACATCTGGACACAAGTTGTATGATCAGAAGTTGTCCACAAGACTGCTCAGCCTCCAACTGGTCCTGCAGAACCTACAACCCGGGATTAAACACCTGACCACGAAGCACATTTCCACACGTGCATTATCGGGAATATACATCTTACATATTCGCATAGTGGCAGTCAGATATAGGGTGCTTAAGGCGCTTTAAAGCAGACGTAAGCAGGGTTACCACCTGTCCCACCTTGCGAGGTACAGTTCCTTTTTGGGCAGTTGGGTCCAGACCAAATATAATACAATGGCAAATGTCCTGTGATTGTAGGAAATACTTGTGTCCTATATTTCATGTAACAGTTGCATAAAACAGTTATTTCTGCATGAAAAATACTTAAATGTTGCAAGAAAAAGATTAAGCAACTAAACTGCTACAACAATAAGCTTTCATTTAGGAAAATGAGTCAAGTTCTAACCTTTGTCTGACCGTAGGTATGTGTCAGCTTGTAAAACCTGATATGTGCCCTGAAAATGCCCCACTTTGGCCATTTGAAGAGGTGGTAACACTAGACGTAAGCGGGTATGTATGTGCGACAATAAGTGGCGGTGATTCAACGGTATGGGAAATGTAAATAAGCATGTAGGTTTACTGGCATGTGTATGTACAAACCAATATATATACACACACACACACATATATATATATATCTCTAGATATATATATATATATATATATATAGATATGTAGATATGAAGAATGAACATGGTTACAATATAACAGTCATAACGAATGTGAAAGTAAACAGCAGCGGAAATCCCCGTAATAGTGCTGTTATGCATCAGGACGGCCATAGGTGAGCACACACCTCTGTATCCCCAACCACAGGTAGGATGCTAAAAGTGGAACGAACGATCTCCCCGTGCTAAGTCTGACTTTCAACTAGGTACAGGGCAGTCCCTGTCGGACAAGCCTAAACCAAGATGACCATATGAACACCCTGACAATCGAACACATGTATTTGCCAGGACTATAGGCTTTTTTATAGGCTTTTGAGGTCTGAATATCCTGGGAGTGAGTCAACATACTGCACGGGTCCAGAGCAGTAGTGAATAGGGAATGGCGCATGTGTAGTAGTGCATTAAATTGCCTCTTGTTTAAAAGGGTTTAATATAATGGTTACTTAATGCAGAACCCAAAAT